>NC_081194.1:53459325-53781200 GCF_902713425.1 Acipenser ruthenus | reverse complement strand
ATAAAAGTATGTTCCCCTTGCCAATTTCAATCCATGAAACCGGGGGGCGGGGACGGGGGATGTTTATCTTCCTAATGCGTTTGTTTAAGAGAGCCACATCCCAAGGGTAAATAACTGTTCAATTCCAAGAACAATGTGGTAATTTAACCCACCAGTGGCTGGTTCCATTTGTGTATTTCCTGTCTGCAGAATCCCAAGACTAGCTTTATTATTGACTCCTACAAAAGAAACCATGAGGACCGTTGTAAAGGTTTGCCTTGGGAAAACTGTGTTGGGATTACACTTAATAGATTGGCCTTACATTTTGTAGTTTAAAAAAAAAAAAAAAAGAAATTGCAATTGGAGATATTATAAACTCTGAAGATTTGCATGTTCGCTCAAGTTTTCAGTACTATAAAATCAGTACTATGATACTGCATGTTCAAATAAATAGTCAGTATATTTTCAGTTGTACAACCACATAATCAGATGTAGCGCTTGTAAGGATGAAATGGATGTAGCCACTTTTAGCTGCATTTTTTTTTGACATTCCCAATGGATAATCTTTAGACCATCCAGGGCACGTTTGAGTCCCCCATGTCTCCTACAGTAGCTCTTTCAACAGCTACTGTACCTTTTCTTTACCTAGTGTACAGTCTTGTCAGAAAAAAGTATCCCCATAGAGATAGAGACAGTATGCAGGATCGCACCAGAGGCGTTTTTCAGACGAGTATAAAATGAATGTATGAAACCCAGCTGCACATTTGCTTCTAATGTGTTTCTCTGGTCTGTGTCGGCTGCAGAGTGGAGTGTTTTTTACCACTGTGTATTCACTGTAATGTCAGCTTAACAGCAAGTGTAAGGGACACCTGTGTACTGTACATACTGTGTACTGTAAGTCGCAGTTGCCTTTTCACCTGTATCCTGACCCTGTAGAAATACCTGGTTCAGGAGGTATAAACATATAAGACTGAATTCTAGATTTAACAAGTGTTCCTGTAATTGTTCTTCAGTTGATTTGTGCAATTAGAATGCATAGCAAGTCTGTCAAATGGATCAAATACCCTTATTTTTCAGTGTTTTTTTTAAGTAGTTTTTGCTTTTGATAGTTCTATAAATGTTATATTTTCTACTGAAATGTAACCTTCTGAATTACTAACCTTCAAAAATAAATTATTTGTAATTTGGAATCTGGGTTTAGTAATGTAAAACAATGTGAATTACCAAAAAATTGAAATATACTTTTCTTGATAATTGTAGCCTAATATTTAGCCTATAAAACGTGTTTTTTTTTTATTTTTTTATTTATTTATTTTAATTGTAATGATTTTATCTTTTAGACAGTGGAGAGGAAAAAAAAAGTAAAACTTTGGTTTACTGTCACGACATTCATAAAAAATGTAAATTTGATGATGGGTCAGTATTTTGTGATAGATACAATGAGAACTGCAGCAATTTTGCAACGCCCTGTAGAATTAAATAATTTGGCTTTAAAGGTCGAATGAAACCTGCTGAATAATGTTTTGTTAACACATTGAATTACATACCATTTTTCAAGTATGCTAAAATTCTAGGTGATGCAAAACTTTTGGCCATAGCTGTATATAGGGAATGGACGGTATAAAATTTGCAGTGTATGATAACCGTTAAATAAAACACCGTGGTGACCTTAATATCACGGTATACAGTACATCATGCAAGCTATAAAATAAAGGCTTAAAAAATGAAGAAAGACTCATGTAAATCACTTAAATTACTGTAATTCACAAAAATAAAACCAGCAAATCACACTTCCTTTCATGGAATGATTTAAACATTTGGTATTTAGTATTTTACTATGCCAAATAACTTGGTACGTTACTTTTTTATAAAGACAATCAGAATTTAAAAAAAAAACCTAAAGTTGTACACTCTCAATGTTATACTACAACAGTATTAAGATCTATTATTTGCTCAAAATGACGTGGTGCTGTAGTTTGTTAAAACATGTAACGTATAAAATTAAATAAATAAATAAATAAATACTTTTGTTTAGCTGATGGTAAATAGAATTGGAAATGATCGGTCTTATTGCTTAAAACACAAACTTGTACCACAGGTTATTATTTAAGAGCAGAGGTTAGTTGTTTATTGTTTCAACCGGATAAATAAAATATGTATAGCAAAAATAATGTATTTTAATACTAAAAAGTGTTATTGGATTAGCTACATGTCACAACATTGCACAAGTAAGCTTCGATGATTATTACACATGTGGAGTTTGTAAAAAAAGATTTCTTCACTTACCTAAGAAAACTGGAATACTGTTATCACTTGTTTAAACAAAACTACGTTGATAATAAGTAAGCTATCCTGCTGCAGTCGTGGGTCTGTTCATTGCAATGCAAATAACCACTAAAACTACTGCTGCCACCTTGTTAAACACTCAGGCAGTGTACCTAATACACAGGAGAAATAGAATGCAAATGTTATTCATCACAATCAAACCAAGAGTAGCTGGATCTATGGTCCTAGTTTTATCATTATGCAATGAAGCCATGAACAGCCTTGTCAACGCTATATTAAATAAATAAATCAATTATTTAAAACAAACATAATGTATAAAATCTGTGATAAGTGATGTATAATTTTACAATAAAGTTAATGTTAATCAATTACATTAAACTGACTGTTGATAACCCAGACAAAATACATTGCAAATGTGTGCTGCGCTGCAAGGTTTGGAGAAGGCGTTTCTCTAAAAGCTGCGTGTGACGTCAGAAAGACAGCAGCCAAGAGCAGCCGGCACAGCAAGCTCAGGGTAACAGAACACAGCAATTGAAACGTGTATTCTGTCTGTGTCGTTGACAGTTTCCTTTAAAAACCATTATCAAAATACAGTATCAGTTCACAAAAAGATCTTCCTCAGACACTTTGCTAAGGCTGCGTGTTTGCAGCTGAAAAAATGTGTTAACCGGTGTATAAAGGAATTACGGTAATTGCGGTGTAGAATAAAAGGAACGGTCGGTATTAATACCGTAATGTACCTAAACCGAAAAACCGGTATACCAACCCATCCCTAGCTGTATGTCCTTAAGTGATGTCATGGTGCATCCCAAATCGATTGCCTTTGTTTTATGAATAATTTATTTGAAGGAAGTTGCATTGATAGTAAAACTTGATGATAAACTGACAAAACAGTTGAAACCGTGCAGGAATAACTCCAGATACAGTACACAGTGTTGTCATCAAAAACCTTTTTATAATATTGGCCTTTTTTGTATTTGTACAAAATGGGCTATAATTGAATAATATCATCAAGCAATAGTTAACTGATCAATTAAAAGTACCGAGCCATTTTAAAGCATTCCAGAACATTTGTATAGAGCAAAACCTTTTTAATATTTTTACACGCCAGTGGTGGGGAGATGGACTTTCCTGGTACTGTACTTTTTTGTTTTTCAAATGCTGTTGCCGAAAAGAAACAGGAGGATGCACTTATCTAAGTTATAATGTCATTGTTCGTGGGGGTAGCTGAGCCAGCAATTTGCAGTTCGCAAAAAGATAAGTAGTCAGCAGGATAATTTCCTAACAAGAAATTCTTAAAAGTAATCTGATAGTCCTCCACTTTGATTTTGTCACAGTTTACATCTGTGAGGCATCTGCTGTAGACATACTGATTTATGTAAGGAGGTGCTGTAATTTTATAACTACTGCACACCCTGGAGTGTGTTAATGTGCTTATACAATTACTTTGACGTTATAAAAAAGAAAAAAAACACTTTTAAACTTTAATTTATATTTAATGTACTGTATCCTTCCACCAGTGCAAAATAGTCTCTATACTTGCTTTGGAGACAACAAATTGGCTTATAACTGCTGAATTGATTGTTCCTCTTAATTTATTTAAGATATGCACATTTATTTACCAATTTTTATACTGCAACTTGAATGTATTTTTTTCCCATGAAGTAAAACTACACAAATGTAAGAATATAACTGCTTACCTACATGTTTTATACACATTGGTATGTAAATATGATGTTTGAAATAACTTTTTCCTTACAATGAAGACGCTCTGCACCTTTAAATTTAAAACGGCAAGCATTCTCCTGACCCAGGCTCAGCGGATCAGCTGGACTGTGGGTCGGGCAGGCAGGCTTGATTTGATGTTACTCAGTCAATACAAACACTGCATTTTAATACACACTGATGTCTGCAATTACTGTACTGTTTCCCTGAATGTGTTATAAACTGACTTTAAAATCTTAACCTAGTTGTTTTTTTAAAAGCAAGTCCATTTTTTTTTTACTGTCCTTTGGCCAATAGGTGGCGCCTTCCTATCATACAGTAGTTTGTTGAAGAAACATTAAGGTCAAGGTTGTACAGCATTGGAGGATCAGTTTGAGGGTGTTCTCAGCCAGCTGGTGCTAGAAGGGGCTAGCAAACCATGTGCAGTGTGCTACTATTAATAATGGTGTAGCCATTCAGACTCTCACAAGATGAATCTGATTGCCATAACCATAAGGCAAGCTGCTTTGTACAGTAGGTGAAAATTGACTGCTGTACAGTAGGCCTAGCTATCATGATCTGATTCTTTTTAGATAAAAGGAGTTATGCTTATGGCTATTTGTTCCAACTTTATTGCCATTTAAAATAAACCCCTTTTATAAGTTACTATAGACAGTCGTCCGACCAGTTGATCGTAAAGCTTGTATTGTTAGTAAACTGTTAATGTTATACAGTACTGTACCTGATGCAGTAAATTTGGATATCAGACAAAAACACACAATTTCTGGTAGTTTATATAAATAAAAATCAATTTTAAAATATTTGTTCATAACAAAAATATTGGCACCTTTACATTGTCTGTAAAAAATTATAGAACTAATTAAATATATATGTATTGATTGAAAACCATTACATGGTTAATCTGCATTCTAAAGTCAATAGCCAGAAAAAGAGGTAATTATTTCCAACATCTGTTGAACATTTTGGCAACACAGCAGATGGTAAAAACAAAGGAGATGGATTCACGTTTGAGAAAAGCACTTGTGGCAAATTACAACAAAGGAAATAGCTGCAGAACAATATCAAAGAAATATGGAATACCAAAATCCAGCAATATTTGGAGCAGTAATAAAGTACCGCAGAACAAATTCAAATAAAATAAAGTGGACATCCAAAGAAAACAACAGGTACAGCAGGTTGGAGAATTGTCCGAGCAGCTGAAAATCAGATTAAAAGCCAGTGACTTAAAGATTTAGAAGCAGGCATAATTGTGCATGAAAGAACTGTAAAAAGGACACGGAACACAGAAGAGGTATACATGTAACCTCACTGCAAACTACTTTTTAAAGAAAATGTATAAAACAAACCGTATTAAGTAAGCCAATGAACATGAACAGGAATCTGAAGCATTCTTCAACAACATTCTCTGGTCCGATGAGTCTGAAATGTAATTGACCATAGTATGTTTGGAGACAAAAAAAAGGGAAAACCTTCAATGAAGAAAACCTTGTACCTGCAGTTAAACATGGAGGTGGCTTGATCATGATATGGGGGTGTTTCGACAGTTCAGGGACAGGAGACATTCTGTGATTTGAAGATCTAATGAATGCAGCCATGTATCAAGACATTCTACGGAGTACAATGATACCCTTTGCTCGTAGGCTGATTGGCAGGCAGTTTATCTACCAACACGACAACGACCCAAAACATACGGTTAAGTCAACTCTGCAGTTCTTGAAGAAAACGAAGATAAGTTCTGGAATGGCCTCTGTAATCACCAGATCTCAATCCAGTATGTATGTTTGGACTGGTCTGAAAAGGTGTAGCCAAGCATGGTCTATCCAATCTGTTTGAGCTGAAGGAAATATGAAGACAGAATGGGCCTGGATGTCACCAACACGATGTAACATACCCTTTAAGAATTATCATAAATGTCTGAAAGCCATAATAAAAGCAAAAGGAGAACAGATGACATACTAAAGCAAGGGTGTCAATACATTTGTCATGGATACATTTAAAATTGTTTAAGTGCTTTTGTTTTTTTCATGAAGAGTGTTTGTTAAACTACCAGAAATTGTGTATCGTGGTCTTTGTCAAATTAATTAGTGGATAATGTTCACAAACTGCTTATTTATTTTATTCCAGTCATTTTAAAATAACCTTTTTTTAATTTTTATTTTTTTTTATTTAATCAGGGCTTCATGAAAAGAAGCTGATGACGAGGAGCAATTCTTAAGGGTCATCATGACATCAGCAGTAGCGACAGAATTAGACCATATGGAGATCCAACATCAGTATAGCGACGTCAACAACCGTTGGGACGCAGATGAGTGGGACAATGAGAACAGCTCTGCCCGGCTGTTTGAGCGATCCCGTATCAAAGCTTTAGCAGGTAAGGGGACATGTCATTGCAACTAATGCCATCATTCCAAAGGTCTTGGTACACATTTTAAATCAGTCTCACTTGCATCTCTGTGTAAAACCACATGCATGTGGCAATTAACTACGCAAGCCCTTCCCATTTCACAGTCTATGTCATGAGGTAAACATCCTTTGTGACACATCTCATAACTATGTGTTTGAACTTACACCTTCCACAGTGTTTAAATATTAATAAGATGATCTAGTGCAATAGTCATTTTGCTTTTGGCTGATGTGTCATATACAGTTAACTATAGTGACTGTGTTTTGATGAAAGGATTTTGGTAGCTACAGTAGCAATCATGCCTCATAAGAAGCACAAGGAAAAAGCAGCATTATTGTTTTTTGAGCTTTTTTTTTTTTTTTTAAATAAACATTTCACAGATATTTGTTCCTGTCTGAACATTTTCCCTATGGGTAACCTTAACAGTCCTTTTTGAGTTCTGTTTTGTTATTTAACCTTTTGTATGTATTTTAAATGATTTCCCTCAAATTCAGAAAGCATCCATTTCACAAATGGAAGCAGTGTGTCCCTGACCTCTCCTTTCAGTGTCAATTAACAATTGATTAGAGGAGAAGCTGGTCTCCATTTGCAACGTGGTCACTAGCTTTAACTATTGTGTAAAGCAATATTGACATTTTGTGCAGCGGGTACAGTATTTATGTTTATTATTATTATTATTATTATTATTATTATTATTATTATTTATTTCTTAGCAGACGCCCTTATCCAGGGCGACTTACAGTCATAAACAAAAATACATTTAAAAAATCACAGTACAAGTAATAATACAATTAAGAGCAAGATAAATACAATGACTTTGGTTCTAGCAAGTACAAGTATGACAAAATACGATTCAATAACGTGGCAGATAAGTGTCAGTGATAGTTGGATCAGGATAGAATTAAATACAAAATACTACAGATTAAATAACACTTGTCAGATTACAGTACTCTAAAGTACAGGATTTAATGCAGTAAAATAGGGGGCAGATAAGAGCAAGTAAAGCCCATTTAAGGAAGAGTGATAAGGGTCCAGGGGGAAAAAAACAGGAGTTCTACAGGTGCTGTTTGAAGAGGTGAGTCTTGAGGAGGCGCCGGAAGGTGGTCAGGGACTGGGCAGTCCTGACATCTGTAGGAAGGTCATTCCACCACTGCGGGGCGAGGGTGGAGAAGGAACGGGCTCTGGAGGCAGGGGAGCGTAAAGTAGGTAGAGCCAGTCTTCTAGTGCAGGAGGAGCGGAGAGGTCGAGTGGGGGTGTAGGGAGAGATGAGGGTCTGGAGGTAGCTGGGTGCAGTCTGGTCAAGGCATCTGTAGGCTAGTACAAGAGTCTTGAACTGGATGCGATTGGTGATCGGGAGCCAGTGGAGTGAGCGGAGCGGTGTAGTTGCATGGGAGAAGCGAGGCAGAGAGAACACCAGGCGAGCAGCGGAGTTCTGGATGAGCTGGAGCGGACGGGTGGCGGACGCAGGGAGGCCAGCCAGTAGGGAGTTGCAGTAGTCTAGGCGGGAGAGTACCAGGGCTTGGACCAGGAGCTGTGTTGCGTAGTTGGTGAGGAAGGGTCGGATTCTTCGTATGTTGCTCAGGAAGAATCGGCAAGTGCGTGCCAGAGTGGAGATGTGCTGGGAATAAGAGAGGCAGGGGTCCAGGGTGACTCCGAGGTTCTTAGTTGAGCCGAGCTTAGCTATTTAAAGTGTTTAAACTTGTCATTAAAAAGGGGGTTGAAAAAAACATTTGCACTTTTTTTCTTTTATTTAAGCAAACGCATAACTGCACAATTAACAAAAGCAGGTGCTGTCTGTGTGATGCCAGTTATCAGCCATTTTGCTTGTATCTAGATCTGTCTTGATTCTTAAATCTATGTCTTTATCCCATTCAGAAAAAGCCTAACACACCTCCATACAGTGGCTTGTATGTCATTCAGCCAACTGAACAGCAGACGCACTCAGTGGGTAGTAAATGGTGAACCATTGTTTTTCTTTTTTCTCTTTCTAAGATGACAGTCAATGACTGACCCACAATTGTTTAAGTTTATTTTTTTATTTATTTTATTTTTTTAGTTATTCAAGTAGGCCATTGTCTTGAAGTACCTGGGGGTAGTTGTAAATCAAATGCACACATTAGCAGGTCATTGGAACAATAATAAAAGGGTGGATCTAGCAAACGTGAAAATAAATCAGTAAACCAATGCATTCCTGCTTGTTATCAACAGTAGGTGTGGGCAGTGTGTATTTACTGTTGGAGTGAAAATCGCAGTCATTGTTTAGATACATGGAAACCAGTGGGGAGAGTGTAGTGCCTTCAACCATGAAAACCACATGCTGTTGAAAGTCCAAGAATTCTACATTCCATAAGTCATTTTGCAACTCCCATGATTTGTTCTTTTGCATTCCAGACCTCTGAATAAAATGCCTCAACAGTGTTGAACATGATGGTGTGATGGTGAAACCAGTGGCTGTAGAATGTAGAGAGCATGGCAAACATATTACACTCTTGATTTATCATTTAGTAAAAATATCCCTCATGCTTTTTTTTTCTTTATACAGTACTTTATGTTACTACAGGTGATTAGTGCCCTGCAAAGACAGTGTTTAATCATGAAGATATATTTGCCAACCTTGTAAATTGAGGCGTGCCGGGCCTTATTTTAACTGAAGCATGTATTTAACTTTTTTTTTTTTGTCAGCAAAATAGTTAAGTTTATTTTATTTTTGAGTTGTTTCTTTCTTCATTTAAGTTTCTCTTCGTTTTTTTTTTTTTTTTTTTTTTCAATAAAATAAAAAATCCATGACTAAAATATGAGTGATTTACAGAGTAAAGAGTTTTAATCCCTGCTTCAGCTTAAGGAATGCATGATATATTTATTTTAATTTGCATACAGATTTTACTGCCTGACCTGTGCCTTAGTGATCCTTCCACTGGGGATGGCCCACATAGTTGATTTCTACACTGTTTCCTTTCCAGGTTGATAAGAATTATAACAGCATGGAAATACCCTCCTTCAAAGTTCACAGATATCGGCCTTTGAGCTTTGAAGCCTCGGAGGTAGAATCAGCAAACCATGGTGACGAGTGGTACAATGGCAACACAAGCCATGCTATAAATTAAATAGCATCATTAACATTGCACACGTTGACATGGATGCAATAACACCAACAAAAGAGCCTGCAAATTCTTAAGTGCTTTCAATTCATTGTTGTTCAGTGTTATGGCTGTACCCTGTTTAGATTAGTGTTTAATTTAAGTTGTTTGGTTGGTTTGGGATCTGTTGACAGTGAGTTTAACTAGCATACTTGCTTTATGTTTTAAGGTTTATTAATGGATCAAACTGAGATTATTATTATTATTATTATTATTATTATTATTTCGATGTTTCCAGTACTTAAAAAGGCTACACAAGTCTACAGATCTAAAGGGACTAATTGTTTACTATATAGTATTTAAATATGTATCATGCACTTAAAACATTAATTTTTTTTTTATTTTATTTTTTTTTTCTTTTCTTTTTTTTTTTTTAATTACCCCAAAAAGACCCAGGTATTTCCGGATTCTATACCCATGTCTATATACTGTGTGTGTGTGTGTGTGTGTGTGTGTGTGTGTGTGTGTGTGTGTAATATATATATATATATATATATATATATATATATACCTCCATCATATCCTGTATCGCTCTCTCTTTCTCATGGTTAAAATATTCGTTTCATTTTAATACAATTATTTGATTATTAACCTAGAACTGATACCTTCACAATTTTAGTTTTTATTTTTCACAGCCATACATTCAAGGTCCAGCAATAAATAATAAATTTATTACCCTCGTAATGGTAGCTGGCTTTTGAATGAACTGTGGTGGATCTCTGGATTGCAGGTCAATAAGCTTGTGTTCCACAAAGGAAATTTAAGCATCTGAATTATTTACATATTGTTAAACTATTCAAGAGATGGTAGCTGATAATGCACTACTTGCAGTAACTAATTAAGTATTTTGGTAGCCATGCTGTTTTCTTTGAACCATGGTTTTAAAACCATATGTTTCTTCAACCTCAAGTGTTTTGTTTTGTATTTATTCATCTTGATAGTAATAACAACTCAACCACTGTCTTGGGGAAATATGGAAAGCTTTAACCAAGCCAAATTCATTCCGTTTTATTTTCAGAGCTGCTCGTCGAACAATCGTATATATGGATTCCAGTAAGATCTTATATCACATATTAGATGGAATATGGGCCTTATGTAAACGTTCATAACTGACTAATATGTAGGTACAGTGCTTCCTCGTGTGTGTGTGTGTGTGTGTGTGTGTATATAGAAATAGTTTACAGACCCTGATTAGCAGTAGTACTAGAAATAATAATAATAATAATAATAATAATAATAATAATAATAATAATAATAATAATAATAATAATAAGGTACATGCCCAGCAAGTACATAAATGGGAATTATCTAACTACAACATTTTAATTTCAAATAATAAAAGGGAACTCGCTCTGGATAAAAGCGTCATGCTAGAAAGAAAACCGTGGGTTCAGTAGAGATACTACAGGGCAGAGAAACAAGGACAACAATATAAAGTTAACCTCTAATTAAAAAACAGATCTGTACAAAATATACATTAAAAAAAAAAAGTCATGTCCTTGTATCGGTCCTCAATCCCAGATGTCCTGTGGAGGAGAAATCATATATATATATATATATATATATATATATATATATATATATAAAAATAATATTTATTTATTTATTTATTTATTTATAATCAAAACATGTGCTGAATATCATTCTTCAAGTGGGGGGGAAAAAAGTGATATGCAGCCCATCTGCATAAAAAATGCTTGTGGAAACACGGTTCTATTGCATGGAGGTTTCACTTACTGTATTTACCAGTCTAGTTATGAAGTTGTATGGGAGCAGTGAAAAAAAAACTGTCGTCTTCTGCAATCAGAAAATCAATCAAGTCTGTCTCCATGTTTGCTCAGTGGACTGTGCTGGGAAACCTCCCACAGCTGTCCTAGCTCCGTCTACGCAGACTGTGATGTCAGGCGCAGACTCCCGACTGCAATGCAGACTTTATAGGAGTGACGCGAACGCAGCCACCAACTGCACTCAGCGTCATTTACCATGAATAGCTCTCCAATATGAATGCATGACAGCTGTGTCCTTTTACGTGGCTGGTGAGTTGACTCTGTGGTGAACCCCGCTCTGACTGCGTCGTGTGTCCGAGTTCCTGGTAAGTGACGCTATTGTGAACTTCGCAGAGTCTTCTGGGAATTGTAGTTCAGCACGGTGATGTGGTAGCGCTGTTATGGGCAGTCGCTGTAATGTCCGTCGTGGTGATGTCGTAGCGCTGTTATGGACAGTCGCTGTAATGTCCGTCATGATGATGTGGTAGCGCTGTTATGGGCAGTCGCTGTAATGTCCGTCGTGATGATGTCGTAGCGCTGTTATGGGCAGTCGCTGTAATGTCCATCGCGGTGATGTTGTAGCGCTGTTATGGGCAGTCGTAATGTCCGTCGCGGTAATGTCATAGCGCTGTTATGGGCAGTCGCTGTAATGTCCGTCGTGGTGATGTCGTAGCGCTGTTATGGGCAGTCGCTGTAATGTCCGTCGTGGTGATGTCGTAGCGCTGTTATGGGCAGTCGCTGTAATGGTCGCCGCTGTAATGTCGTAGCGCTGTTATGGGCAGTCGCTGTAATGGTCGGCACTGTAATGTCCTTCGCGGTGATGTCGGCACAGTCTTGGACTCGCTGTTACGCGAAGGAAAGATTTCAAACTTCATACACGACACCACAATGAATCACATTGACAGTTTGTTCAAGAAGTAATTTTCTTTGTCGGTTGAAGAGAAAGTTGAAGATTAAAAGGCTGGGGGCTCATCAACCGCCTGGCATTAAAATCAAGCAAAGTGACTTGAAACAAAACCAAAGCTTCTGTACTTCATGGTTTGACAGGAAGGACTGGCTATGGTGAGTGAAGAGAAACAAACTTTGTTCTGTTTCCCATGCATTATTTTGAGGAGATGCAGCATGGACCTAAAAAATGGAATCAAACATTTAAAACACTTGTCAGAGAGGGCTAAGAAACACGAGTGCTGTGCTGTACACATGGGGAATTGTGTTAAATTAAAAATGATGGGAAGTGTTAATATAGCCACTCAGGTTGATGAAGGTTACCATATTTCAGGTCTTAGGCATTATGAGCTTGTGTCTAAGAATAGGCATGTTCTGTCTCGGATAACTGATTGCATCAAGTTTTGTGGAAGTCATGATTTACATCTCAGAGGTCATGATGAGATGAAGTCTTCTTTGAATTGGGGAGTATTTCTGGATTTAGTTGATCAGTTTTCTGTATTAGACAGTCAGTTAGCTGAACACCTTGCAAATGCAACGGTGTCTAAAAATACATTGAAGACCATTCAGAATGAACTTCTGGATTGCATGCTCACCGTGTACAAAAATAAAATAGCAACTGGAGTTTCAAATGCAAGATTCGTGTCAGTAAAAGCAGATGAAACTACAGATGTGTCTTGTAAAACTCAGATGGTGATTGTGCTAAGATATATAACCGGGCCCCTGTAGTGGAAGAGATTCCATGGGTTTTTTGTAGGGGTACACCGAAAAAGATTTCCTTGGCCGATGCCGATACCAATAGTCGATGGTTATCTACCCATATTGGCCGATACTGATAATAAATAGACAGTGCAGGTAAACTACTAGAACAAGACATAGGGCCTATATTTAAATTGTTTTATAATAATAAATGTTAAAAAATTAACATATCGTTTACTTGTTGTATTTATGACAAAATGAACAGGTATTGTTTACTTGTTGCATTTACTTCAGAAAATGAATACAAAGAATAACGTACTATTATATTGTGTGCTTGACAGCAATTTTTATACATTTGTTTTAAAACAGTCACACAAAAATAACACTTTGCATTTTGTACTATTAAAAACACTTCTGTAGAAAAATATATATAATGTGACATTAACTTTTGTTTGTTTATAGCCACTTACTGTTAAACATCGTGTATTATAACTTTGACCTATACTGTACGGTAGAAAAAAAATGTACCGTACGCAATGTCAACTACAATAACGTTTGTCAAATTCTTATTTTAGGCATACACTGCTTAAAAATGCAGCCCAACTTAAATTGTTCACTTAATCAAAAACAAAAAGATGTCATGAAAATATCTGGTTACAAAATTCAGTCAAACTTGAATCTGTTACTAAACAAGACGGCACAGTAATCAAAATATCGCCGAATACATCTGCAACCAATGCAGATTAAGCAAGATAAACAAACATTACAAAAGGTAATTCCCACTGAACGTTTAGAGAGCCCACAATTCCTTGGAAGTTAGGGAGATTGTTGTTTTTGTAGTCTTGGTTTTAAAAAAAGTGCTTTTCAGCTAAACTGTTTTAAGTTCAAGGATTTGATCAAGTGAGCTACAACACGGAGAAGGAGCTGAGGTGATGCCAAGCTGCCAAAGAGAGAGACAGAGCAGAGACATTGCAGAGGCAGTTTTGTAACTAACTGCGCATTGATCCTGCGTTTCCACAACAATACGACGGTCTTGAAATCAGGACTTAAAGGATGTGTTGCAGTAAGAATACCATTGCTAAAGGGGAAAAAGACTAAGGCTAAAATATACATAAGAACACAGAAATTGGACTGTAGAACAATGGTCAAAGGTGCTTTGGACTGTTGATGGATGGACAATGACACCTGTGCCTTCTGCCAGTTCTTTTGTCAATTCAACACTTGTCTTCTTTCTGTTCCTTAAGGATATTATCATCAAGTATTGCGCATCCTTGTTAGACAGCTTTTTGGGTCTTCCAGTCCTGGGTTTGTCAATTACAGATGATGTTTCTCTGTACTTGCTGATTATACTTCGAGTACCACACCTTGAAAATCAAGTGATGCGAGCTATTTCACTCAATGTTTTTGTGAGCTATTTCACTCCATGTTTTTCCTTCTTTATGCAAGTCAAGGTTGTTATAATAGTAGAAAACACTAATGGAGGCTTTAAGTAAATTGTTGATGCTCATAGATGCATCAGTTGAAAAATGCAACATCTGTGTATATGCTCAGACTAAAGAAGCTGTGTTTCATTCTTTGCTTGTTTTGTATTTTATATTTCACAATTTGATTATATCGCTTTACTCAAAGACCGAAAAAACTGTGTGTTTTGCATTTCAAAGACCAAAATAACCTTTAATTTCATTCTTTGATAATTTGTCAATTCTTATTTTGTAAAATGGTTATTTTTGTCGGTCATTGACTGAATCCTGACTGAGTGTAATTCTTTATACATATATACACAGTGGTTTGCAGATGTATTCACCCCCTACCAATAATGTCACATTTTGTTGAATTACAAATAATATATGCATAGTTTTTCAAACAAACTTTTTTATTCAAAGCTGTAGTGGTTAAACTGAACATGTTATATGAGGAGGAGGTTAAATGTCAGCAAAACTTACAAAGAAAATGTACAAAATGAAATTTACGTTGCATAAGTATTCAGACCCTTAAGTCAGTACTTGGTAGAAGCACCTTATGCAGCAATTACTGCTATGAGTCTTTTTGGATAGGTCTCTATTAGCTTTGCACAGTGGGATGGTGACATTTTTGCCCATTCTTAACGGGAAAATTGCTCCAGTTACGATAATTTTGTTTGGGATCGTCGATGGACTGCAATCTTCAAGTCTTGTCATAAATTTGATTGGATTCAAGTCAGAACATTGACTGGGCCACTCAAGAACATTAATTCTCTTCTTGTTCAACCACTCCAGTGTGGCTTTGGCTTTGTGCTTCGGGTCATTTGTCCTGCTGAAATGTGAATTTCCTCCCCAGTTGGCTGACTCAAACAGGTTTTCCTCAAGGATTTGTCTGTACTTTGCACCATCCATTCTCCCCTCGATCCTGACAAGCTTCCCAGTCCCTGCTGAAGAGAAACATCCCCATAACATGATGATGGCCACCACCATGCTTCACAGCTGGGATGGTGTTGACTGGGTGATGTGCAGTGTTGGGCTTGCGCCGGGCGTAATGCTTGGAATTTAGACCGAGAAGTTACATTTTTGTATCGTCTGACCACAAAAACCTTTTTCCACATGTCTGCAGTATCATCTACAGTGCCGTGAAAAAGTATTTGCCCCCTGTCTGATTTTTCAGCATTTTTGCTTATTTTTGACACTGAATTATCAGATCTTCAACCAAAACCTAATATTAGATAAAATGGACCCTGAGTGAACAAATAACACAATAATGTGATACATATTTCATTTATTTATTAAAGAAAGTTATGCAACACCCAATGCCCCTGTGTGTGTAAGTAATCGCCCCCTTAGACTCAATAACTGGTTACGCCACCTTTAGCAGCAATAACTGCAACCAAACGCTTCCTGTAGTTATTGATTAGTCTCTCACAGTGCCGTGGAGGAATTTTGGCCCACTCCTCCATGCAGAACTGCTTCAACTCGGTGACGTTTGTGGGTTTTCGAGCATGAACTGCTCGTTTCAGGTCCTGCCACAACATCTCAATGGGGTTTAGGTCTGGACTTTGACTAGGCCATTCCAAAACTTTAAATTTCTTGTTCTTCAACCATCCTGATGTACACTTGCTTGTGTGTTTCGGATCATTGTCTTGCTGCATGACCCAGCTGCGCTTAAGCTTCAGCTCACGGATGGCTGGCCTGACATTCTCCTGTAGAATTCTCTGATACAGAGCAGAATTGATGGTTCCTTCAATGATGGCAAGGCGTCCAGGTCCTGATGCAGCAAAGCATCCCCAAACCATGACACTACCACCACCATGCTTGACCGTTGGTATGAGGTTCTTACTGTGGAATGCAGTGTTTGGTTTTCGCCAGACATAACTGGGCCCATGTTGGCCAGAAAGTTCCACTTTTGACTCATCTGTCCATAGAACATTGTTCCAGAACTCTTGAGGATCATCCAGGTGCTTCTCGGCAAACTTGAGACGAGCATTCATGTTCTTCTTAGTGAGCAATGGTTTCCGCCTTGCTACTCTGCCATGAATCCCATTTTTGCCCAGTGTCTTTCTGATGGTGGAGTCATGAACACTGACCTTAGCCGAAGCGAGAGAGGCCTGCAGATCCCTGGATGTTATTCTAGGGTTTTTGTGACTTCCTGGGCAATTTTTCGCCTTGCTCTTGGAGAGATTTTGGCAGGACGGCCACTCCTGGGAAGATTCACTACTGTCCCAAACTTTCTCCATTTGGACAATATGGCTGTGACTGTGGTTCAGTGGAGCCCCAGAGCTTTAGAAATGGCTTTGTAACCCTTTCCAGACTGATAGGCATCAACAACTTTTTTTCTGGAGGTCTTCAGGAATTTCTTTTGTTCGTGGCATGATGTGCCTCTAGAACCTGTGTGCTGACAAGTTCACTCTGATGGTAAGGGCCAAAGTTAGTCAAATTTATATTGGGCAGGGCTGGCCCAAATCAGGCCTGGTTGTTAACCAAAGTACTCAAACAGCTGATCCTAATTATCCCTTTAATTGGGTTGAGTTAACTAGGGGGGGCAATAACTTTTTCACACCTGAAGATTGCATGTTTGATTACCTTGCACACCAAACAAATGAAAAGCACCAAACTTTGGTGTCATTTTTTTCTCTCAGACTCCCTCTATATACTACTACAACCCACAAAAAAATCTGACCAAATACAATGTAAAAAATGCAGAAAATCAGACGGGGCAAATACTTTTTCACGGCACTGTACATGCTTTTTCACAAACTTCATACATGCTTTAAGATGAGGCTTTTTGAGTAATGGCTTCTTTCTTGCCACCCATCCATACAGGCCAGCTTTGTGCAGGGCCCGGCTTATTGTTGATGTGTGAACACTGACTCCCATCTCAGACACAGAACTTTGCATATCTCTCAAGGTCATTGTTGGCTTCAGAGTGATATCCCGAACCAGTAGTATTGTCTGGGTGGTATGATGCATCTTCCACTTCTTAATGATGGACTTCACTGTGCTGAGAGGGATAATCAGCGAAATTAATCTTTTGAAATTTTCATGTACCCTTCTCTTGCTCTGTGCCTCTCTACCACTTTATCCCTGACTTGTTTCGAAAGCTCCTTGGTCTTCATGGTTGCTTTGTTGGATCACTATGCGAGTTGCAGCTTTAAAGTCCTTATATACCTGAGGGAAATTATCTACAAGTTAAACCACTTTGAGTACACCACAGGCTGAAACCATTTCACTAATTTTGTGACCTTTCAAACAAATCATTTGCACCTGAGCTGATTTAGGGCTGAAGTAGCAAAGGGGTTAAATACTTATGCAACTGAGATTTGATCTGCTTTTCTCTGTAAATCTTACTTATTTATATTCTATATGCATTTTTTAACTTTATCAATGTGCAGTAGTTTGTGTAGATTCTACATAAAAAGTCTAATTTGAAAGCGTCGGAGTACACTCAGGTGCCAACAAAATGTGAAAACTTTGTAGGGGGGTGAATACTTCTGCAAACCTCTATACAGTGCCTATAGAATGTCTACACCCCCTTGAACTTTTTTCACATTTTGTTGTGTCAGTGCCTCAGAGTTTCATGCATTTAAATGAGGATTTTTTTTCACGTATCTACACACCCATACTCCACTGTTAAGGGGAAAAAAGTTTTTATTGAGAAAAAAATTATATATTAAAAATACAAAACTGAAATTTCATAATTGGATAAGTCTCCACCCCCTGAGTTAATACTTGGTGGAAGCACCTTCGGCAGCAATTACAGCTGTGAGTCTGGAGTCTGTTGGGATAGGTCTCTACCAACTTTACACACCTAGATTTTTTGCATACTTCAAACGGGATTCAAGGTGGGCTTTCTTGAGTAATGGCTTCCTTCATGCCACCTTACCATACAGGCCAGATTTGTGGAGTGCTTTGGATATTGTTGTCACATGCACACTTTGGCCATAAAAGCCTGTAGCTCTTGCAAAGTTGCCATTGGCCTCTTGGTAGCCTCTCTGATCAGTCTCCTTCTTGTTCGGTCCTTTAGTTTGGAGGGACGGCCTGATCTAGGCAGGACCTTCCACTTCTTAATAATCGTCTTGACCGTGCTCCAAGGGATATTCAAGGCCTTTTGATATTTTTTCATACTCATCCCCTGATCTTTGCCTTTCAACAACTTTGTCCCAGAGTTCTTTGAGTCTTTGCTTTGAAATGCACTACCCAGCAGAGGGAACCTACAGGAACTGCTGAATTTATCCTGAAATCATGTGAATCACTACAATTTAACACAGGTGGAGGCCACTTAAATTGGTGTGTGATTTTTGAAGGTGATTGGTTACACCTGAGCTAATTTAGGATTGCTATTACAAGGAGGGTGGACACTTATCCAACCAAGCTATTTCAGTTTTTATTTTTAATTAATTTTCTACAAATTTCTAGAATATATTTTTCACTTGGAAGTTGTGGGGTAGGATGTGTAGATAAATGAATAAAAAAAACAATTTTAATTCATTTTAATTCCAGGCTATGAGGCAACAAAAGGTGAACATTTTGAAAGGGGTGTAAACTTTCTATAGGCACTGTATGTGTGTGTGTGTGTGTGTGTGTGTGTGTGTGTGTGTGTGTGTGTGTGTGTAAAAAGATATATATTTTTTTTAAATAAAGATAATTCTTTTGGGATCTTGAGCATTTCTCTTCATGTGATCTCATGCACGGGATTGAAGACATCCTAGGATTCCTGGGTTTAATTATATAACAAACCACATGGGAGTTAAATCAATCTGAAGAATAGTGAGGTCTTTATCCAGTGGTTGCCCACACGACAGGTTAGAGGTTAGATTTATTGTAGTTGTGCTTATAGGACTGTTTTCACAGATTCTCAGTAGAGGAGAACATTCCAGTTACAGCTTCAGTATTTACACAATGTTCTTGAAACAACCACCCGGAATACTGTCAGAGTGGCCATTGAGAGCAGATGCTTTAAACTGTAAAAATGGTGGGAAGTCAAGTACTGTGTTTTTAGATTCATTTATTTTATATTATATTTTTGTATATTTTAGAGTAGGGAAAGCCATTCACATATGCACGGTACTTCCACAAGACTAAATTTATATGACCTGTGAAAGCTTGTTTTTAAAGCAACAGCTAACACTGCAATATGGCAATACAATACATAGGGTGGACATACTGTTTTAAATTCGAAATTCTTCAGGAGTGATATAATGTAGTTATTTCTCTCAGCAGTTGGGTAGCAGATGTTGTAAGAATTGCATTTGAACCTTTTAGTTAGAAACTATATGAGATAGTATTGGTTTATGCCATTGGCGCACGCAGCCTTACGCGCTGTGTGTACCTTTTAATTGGCAAAATTTCGTCTCCATAAGTGTGGACTCGCATTCGCGTTGAAGTGAAACAGACATTTGAAGCTTCTAGGATTGTGCTGTTTATTTAGTGGTAGTAATGAGCAAACAGAAGCAGATACGTTTGGTTGAAGCAAGGGAAGGGAAATGGTCATATGTGTTGCTTTAAGCTATTGTAAACACCTACAGTTAATTATAACAAATAAAGTACACCAAAGTGTGCAATAAAAAGCCTGTAATTGTATCTCTGGCTTCTGGTGACATGGATCCTACACATTTGGTCTCGTCATTTATCTTGACACGAGTTTATTATTATTATTATTATTATTATTATTATTATTATTATTATTATTATTATTATTATTACTGATGTTTTGTTTTAACTGCCTGTGTTTATTCATTTTTAGAAAGGGAAACAGGGATGCAATTTGACTGCAGTTTTCTAAGGTGACAGTGTAGGTGCTATGACCAAAAACACTTTACAGCATGATGATGCTAAACCGTTATAGGCATGAGAAGGGATGTGTTGTGCATACCATCATGTGAAAGATTTCTGGGGGCTCTCCTGGTTTATGCACTGTAATGTTTGAAAAACATAATTTGCAGTGTCTTCATGATATTGATAAAATTTGAATTTGTCTATTTAAATAATGAATATTGTAACATATTTACCAAGAATACATATGAACAGTATGATTAATTGATCCTCATATTTGCTTATAACCACATTATACATTTCAAACTGAAGAAAAAAATATTTGTCAAAAGGTACATTGGCAATTTTTAAACGTTGTATCGGCTGTTTTATACCAGTTGAATTTTTTTTCATATCTTTTTATAAACAAGTAATGACAGGTACTTGAACATGGAACAGTTTATTTGTGTTTTTTAGTTTTTTTTTAAAATCTGAAACAAATGCTCTACAAGCCCATAGGAAAATAGAATTATATATCCTTAAACTACAGTAACTACTGAGGCATTTTGCCAAAATGGTACATCTTTTAATGCCTATTTATTTTGCTAACTGGTAGATGCACTGTAGACTAAACACTATCATCTGCATACCTCATGTTGATTAATCTGTTCATGAATGCATGTTAATTTTTAGAAGTACTTCAGCAGCAATGTCAGTAAGCAATGAAGTGAATATCATATGGAAGCAGTGATTTAAATAATGCATAAGGAGCAAACCTGATGAAATGCATGTAAGAAAGCAGCTAGCGTTTACCTGATAGCAAGGGAAATGTAAAACCAAAAAGACTAATTTTAGAAAATCTGCCTATTTCAGTGTACATTAATCCCATAGAAACTACTGTATCAGGTTCCCAAATGCTTAAAAATAACAATGCATTGTAAAAGTATTTAGTGGAGGAATATAATTGACACTTATTTGAATTCCTTTCACATTTATAGTTTAGTACTTACTGTATAGTATTTGTGGATGGAACCTTATAATGGTTGCTTCAGTTGTGGGAGTCTTGTGTCTTAATATTATCGGCTAACATCTGCATTTCATTAAATGTGAAGTATTTTCATAGTATTTTACAAAGCGCTCATACATAAACATGCAAGTATGTGCTGGATTTATGGATGCAAGCCAGCAGGATTTTCATAAATTTTAGAGTTTTTTTTTTTTCTTCGTTTGTTTTATTCCTACATTCCTACATGCATACATGCTAGACTGCACCCAGAGATAGTCTACGAAGTGCATCTTCTTCAATACATCATCCATCACCAATTGCTTTCTAATATTTGTTATGATTTGTTCTTTAGAATGAGAGCATGTTTGATACTGCTTATAAATATGAAGTCAAGAATTATAACAGCATGTATTGTATGATTTACTAAATGGTGCTTAAAAAAACTATAGAATTGTATAACTGGTGTCCCAGAATAAAAAGTAAGTGTATCAAGCTGTGGTCAATTATGTGAGATTTTTCTCATATATAATCAAGGGTTATTGCGACATCAATTATGTAAGGATTTTCAGGGAAGATAAATAACTTTTGTTGCTACTTCTGTTTGTATACAGTTGTAGTCAAAAGTTTACATACCCCAGTGGAAATATATAATTTCCAGAAATTTCTCGAAAAAAAAGAATTTTAGGAAAAATCTTTTGTAGCAAAGGTTTTGCTTTTGTGGATGAGGAAAAAGTTACAAGAAATAGATTTCAACAATTATTTATTTCAGCAGTTTTTTTTTTTTTGCAAAACTCATAAAATGCTAATTCAAAAGTATTCATAAACTTTGATGCTATGATAGTATTGTCTACAAGGTGCTAGAACCTAATTCCAAGTCTAGAAAATGCTGGATTGTAGTGAACATTCTTAGAGTGTGTAAAAGGGTTTGGCATAGGATGATTGCTATCCAGTAAGTCAATATGGGGGGGAAAAGTAAAGAACTATCTGAAATTATAGAAAATTATTTATTGTCATAAAGCTGGAGAAGGTTACAAGAAGATTTCCAAGCATTTGAGTATTCAAATTTCAACTATTGTTTCTACAAGTACAAGACTCATGGTACTGTCACAACGCTCCCTTGGTCTGGAAGAAAGAAAGTTCTTTCACCAAGAACAAGTAGAAGAATTGTGAGGAAGGTTACTAACAATCCAAGATTGACTGCCAAAGATATTCAAAGTGAATTGGCTGCAAGTCGGACTGGGGTTTCCATTTCAACCATAGGTCGAGTATTGCATGGTGAAGGTCTCAATGGTCGCAGGCCAAGGAAAAAGCCACTCTTAGGAAAACGTCACAAGAATAATCGCTTAAAGTTTGCAAAACAGCATCTGAATGATGGATATGAGTTGTGGTCAAAGGTTTTGTGGAATGATTAAACAAAAATTGAGCTATTTGGTCACGCTGATAGTTGTTATGTTTGGAGAAAGTCTGGTGAGGCGTACAAAGACAAGAATACCATACCTACTGTCAAGCATGGTGGTAATATCCCTCTGTGGGGCTGTTGTTCATCTAATGGCACAGGAAATTAGTTCCAATACATGGTAAAATGGATTCCATAGCATGGCCAATTATCTGAAACCCTCTGCTACAAAACTTGGTTTAAAGCGTAACTGGACGTTCCAACACAACGATCCAAAGCACACATCAAAATCTACTTCAGAATGGTTAAGAAGAATAAAATCAAGGTTCTGGAATGGCCTAGTGAAAGTCCCGATCTAAATCAGATTTGAGAATCTTTGGTACGAGTTGAAGGCCGTGCACAAGATAAGTCCTCGGAATTTGAATGAACTGGAACAATCTTGCATTGAAGAATGGTCAAAAATCACTAATAAATCATGCCAAAAGCTCATTGACAAATATACTAATCGTTTAAATGAGGTTATTATTGCTAAAGGTGCCTCAACTAGCTATTTATTTCATTTTCCTTGTCAGGGTATGAATACTTTTGAATTAGCATTTTTTGAGTTTTGCAATAAAATTGCTGAAATAAATAATTGTAGACATCTATTTCTTGTAACGTTTTTTTTTTTCCTCATCACCAAAAGCAACAAAAGATTTTTCCTATAATTTGTTTTCGCAAAATTTCTAGAAATTATAAATTTCCATTGGGGTATGTAAACTTGACTACAACTGTGTGTGTGTGTGTGTATTGCTGGTTTTAGTAAACTCAAAATTAAATTACATATTTTTCAAGAATGCAGTTTTAGAAATGTATATCTACAGTGCTTAAGCTTTTTAAACACGGTTTATAGTAGTAAAGATAAATAAGTACTTACTTGTTTACCATGCTGACATAATTTATTCCTTATAGAATGTAATGCAAAAGGAAAAAAAAAACGTATTCTGCGATAGTTGCAGATGGGTTTGTGTGGGGGTGTGTTTACCAGCTGGATTTGTTTGGGTGTGTGTAGGGCTCCTGATTTTCCATTCTGGGAATGGCAAATTCCATTTTTCAGAATGACCAATTCTGTTTTTTTTCTGTTTTTCAAAATGACCAGTTCCGTTTTTACCAATTTATTAGCATTAACAACTTAATTAGAACATAAATAACATTTTTACAGTAAAAATCTATTGAATTCATTTTTTTTTTTTAAGTCCCTGAGATACTGTCGTTTTCAGGAAGAAATCTTTCTTAAAGCAGTTCGCTAGTAACAATGTACTGTAGGTCAGTCAACAAATAAAGGTGTTTTGAAAAAACAGTGTATTGCTGGCATTATAATATACAGACTAGTTGAAAACGAGGGGCATTATTACAAAAATATATAATTTTCATAAAATTACAAATTTAATACAATGTTCAGGACACTTCTCTCCCATCTGTAGTTTCATTTGCAACAACGCAGTCTGGTTTATGCTGTACTTGCTGTAAAACTGCTTGCATACGTTACTTCTAGCCTTTGCCTTGTTTTGTGTAAAGTCTGATCAATTTCCAGTGTAAACATAATGGTAAATTAAGAAAGAAAAAAAATCAACCCCACTGTCCAAAGGAGAAAAAAAAACCAAGGTTTGAAAATTACATTAACATTATGGCCTATTCACATGGAAATGATTCGAACTCTCATTTTTTTTTTTAAATTTGCTGTTGGTTACAAGTTATGAATTACGTGGCCCAGCTTCTGCTAACGAAAGCAGCAGTCCCTTCCAGTGTGCCACGGCTGCAGATAGTAATTTATAAGCTTGTTTCAATTTCAGAAAGAAAACTGGACAGGATTTATTGATTTTACACTTAACAGCAGCCAATAACCACTCTGGGCTCCACTCACTGATTGGTAGATCTGGGCATCCAGGGCAGGTTTAGTATCCTCGGAGATCTCAACTGATATTGTTAAGCAAGCGAACATTTTGCGAGTGTCCAAAATTAATTATAAATAAATAAATAAATAAATAAATAAAAATCTGCAGTAATTACTGCAGCAGATTGTGTACAATAATTTTGCATTCTACTAGTGGCAAACTATTTTGTACAACCGGCAGTGTTTAATTAGATCACATACGTCAAGCTACGATCCAGCGGCATTTAGACTGAGACAGCAATCAAAAACGAAAAAGGTAGTGCATTGCTTCCAAACTAAAAGGTAAAAAGATTAATATATATATATATATATTCTGAAAAAGCAGCACAGGACAACGTAGTAATGTTAAATATGATTAGTTTCGCTCAAGACAGACAGCTACAGTTAGGACTGATTTAAAACAAAATAATATGTATAAAATACATTAACAAAGCAGGTTACTCTTGATCTCTGCATCCTCACCCTGTATTTGTTCACAGACGCATATATCAGTAACTTTTAGAAGCAACAACACAGACATGTTTTTAATTTCATGGAATGTTCGATTTCATTATTATTTTATTTTTATTTGTTTATTTAGCAGACGCCTTTATCCAAGGCAACTTACAGAGACTAGGGTGTGTGAACTGTGCATCAGCTGCAGAGTCACTTACAACAACGTCTCACCAGGAAGACGGAGCACAAGGAGGTTAAGTGACTTGCTCAGGGTCACACAGTGAGTGAGTCGGGATTTTAACTGGGAACCTCCTTCTTTCTTTAACCATTGGATTATCGCATCGCGTCTGGTGTAAATGGGCCTTAAGTCTAGAATCTAAAATCGCAGCATATATTATTTAACATAATGGGTAAGGAAAAATACTGCAGTTCAATAAAAAGTAGGTCTAAAAATGTGGTTAATGTGGCCCCATTTTTTTGGAGGCATTTTTTTTTACAGTCTTGATTCCTTCATTCCGTGACTATCTCACTGAATACAGTATATGAAAATGGGATGTGCGTATATAGAACCGTTATAAACATGGTGATCTGACTTCTCGGAAACCAGTGCATACACTAACTAGAATGTGTCTAATGATCTGCTTACTGTATTGTAAAAATGTGATCCAGAAATAACAGATGAGGTAAATAGCACTTGCTTGGGCATTGTCTAATGGAACGCTAGTGACACATTCTACAAGGCCAGTAGAAAGCTTTAATAATTAAGAAGTGTTTTGACATTGAAATCATTTTGAGTTTCTCAATGTGTTTTAATAAATGAAACCAAATATACTGTACATATTTGGACTTTGTTTTTCTATAATTTTATTTTGTTTAGGAATACAGAAACCAGACTCCTTTTGAAAACAGGTCATCTGACTAAGGAGTTTGTACAAAGAATGTTTAGCAAGTACGAGCAGAATCCTGTGATATTTCACAATCGCTTAAGAATCATTTGTATGGAATACACAGGCGGCCAGCAGGGAGACCTCTGCACAGCTGTCTCCATTCTTAGTGCTCCATTAGTAAAAAGATGACAAGCCTAGTATCTGCTAAATAGCTTTGTCTGCACATTTAGTTGACCCTTGTCATAGTTGGCACCTTGGTCTGCAGTTTTTGGGTTAGTCAGCTGAACTATTACAATGTCCGCTACTAATCCTAAGCTTCTGAGGGTAAATCGGTATATTATAGCTGTTTATAAATTTGTTTTATTTGAATTTCTCAAAAAAAAAAAAAAAAAGGTTCGACATTAACCTCTGGTTTGAAATTTCTGTTTAGTCCTCCAGGATCCAATCACATCGTATTGAATACAGTGCATTATACAGTAGCCAGCATCCATCACATGTCCCACAACAGCCAATCATATTAGTTCTTACTGGACCAGCTCAAGCAGACAGGACACAAAGATGTAAGACATGGCAATGGAAAGCGACCTGGCATCAGTGATGATTTCCATTAAATGAGAGTAGATGTTAAAACTTAATGCTGATTGGAACTCGGCTCTTGCCAAGATAAGCACCAACTAAGATGTAGCTTTACAGTAAACTAATGTGATCCATCTGCATCTCTATCCGTTTGCGTTTCTTTCCATCTGATGATGTAAATATCCTTCTGCCTGGTGTTGATGGCTGAAGTGTAATGCTGGCTCCAGGGATCAGCTTATTTTGCCTCCCCAGCGCATCAGCACACACAACGGCTGCGATGCTTGCTCCAGGGATCAACCACAGTGCGGTCTACCCAGCACATCAGCATGACAACCGTTTGGATTGAGCTAAGTAGGGTACATCTCTGGGGTCTTCAAGTGGACACCTTCCGTCCTTGGTGATTCGTCGACTAGCCCACGACACCTCAAGAGGGCTCGACAGTGATTCTGGCATCCCAGCATCACCCCCCTCCGTCCCCCACTCATCTCAGCCCAGCGTACTTACCCGTACATCAGCGTTGCTTTCTTTCTATTGTGCTTGAGATCCCCAGCCAGAATCTTTCCGTCTCAACTACAGCCAGTTGTTGCTCCTTTCTGCTGCTTCAGATAAGTCCCTGGTTTTAGGTCATGTATTTGAAGATGAGATGTTGTTTATTCAGTGGTAAAATGGATAACAAATGACCTCGTTTGCCAGACTGCATCCCAGAAGTGTATATTGTATGAAGAGAAAATAAATAAATAAATATTTCAGAATGTCCTGGTTTATCTTGACCTAGTAATAAGTGTCATACAAAACAGTATCTATCTGATTTTAGCAAATGTGCTTACAATTTGCTTTTTTGGCTAAATTTGCCTTGGATTGATAACTTTCACAGCATCCCCATTGAATAGAAAAATACCCTCAGGGAAAGATGCGCAAGGACGCCTTGTGATCTGGTACGTGACCACAATATTCATCCAAACAAATGCCCACCCTTTATACAAGGGGTTGTTGCATGTTAGAAACACTGTCGAAAGTGAATGCTGTTTTTGAAAGACTAAATGCCCAAACCCCAACTATAGATAAGAACCAGAATGGATGGGAGCCACACACAAATTGGAGTATAAAAAAGGAACTCGTTCATAAAGAAAATTCATCAAACCAATTTATCAGCTTCTGTAGTGTCAAACCAAGTTCTTAAGAAGCAAATAATACTGTGTTTTTTTTCTGTTTTTTTTTTTTATAAGTATCATTTTTTTTTATATTGCACAACATGTTTTCAGCTTCATCAACTGATTTTTAATATTTGTATAGTTTTGTAAAAAGTAATTCAGTAGATCTGTTATTAGACTGGGCTTGGTTTCTGGATAATTAATCTTTTAATTAAACAAATCCTCTAAATGTTTCACTGACTGTTAGAATCAATCTTGTTAAATGTAAACTATGAACATATAATGATGTGTCTTTGCCATGCTTTGTATGCAAATGTTTTAATAATAATAATAATAATACTAGCAAAATAATTATAAAAAACATACTTCTAACTTGCCATCATTAATGATCCCAAGGCATAATAAAACCAGAAAATCAAAATACACAAATAAATTAGATAAACATTAAATGAATCGTAAAGTAAATTTTATAATTTGCATACAGACAATATGTGTAAAATATGTTTTTTACTTCTACAATTGCTGTGTTGTTCCTTTTAAGAGATTAGTTCTAAGCATAACTTTCATTTTTAACTGAGTAACATTAGTGCTACAAAATCAGCTGTATGCTTTGAGGTAAAACTACAGCTTCACCCAAGGACATCCAGAGAGATGAGCACTGTTTTCTTGTGATAGTAATCTGAGACTTTTCTGTTACATGAGGCTCTTAACAAGCGATTGTATGAGGAGAAACCACTTATTTCAGCGAGTACATATTCCTGCAGAACATTTCTCTGCACAGAGAAAATGCCTTCTCTGTTTCTTCAGCTCTGTATTTGTGGACAAAAGGCAGATTTAGATAAAAAGGCACTACAAAAAGTGTGTTTTCTTATTTGTTTCTACAACAACAATTCAAGGAAGTGGTGGACATCCTGGCGAACCCCTCCCTCCCAACATGGTATAGCCCACCGCCTCCTACCCTTATGGTAATGAAGCAGTGACATCACCACTAAATACACTGCTACTGATTAAATTACAACCTTACAACCTTAACTGAAAAAGGAGGTTTGTGAAAGGTGTGCTGTGTTTGAAGGGATTTAGTTCAGAAGGGAAGGCTGTTCAGTTACTTGCCGGGCAGGACTTTGTAACATCGTGGTGGATCCAAAGAAACTTTGCTGCTCCAGCTCTTGTTGTTTGAATGGGAGGAGGAGGCAGAACAATCATGCTGGTCTACTGCTGAGGAGGCTGAACCCCTTACAGACACACACTACCATCAGTCTACATTGCTTGTTTCTTCAGCTTTGCACTGGACTGGAGCTGGTTCCAGCTTTTCTCCTTTTCTTCTGTTTTACTGCTACTACTATTTTTTTGTTGTTGTTTGGGAGGCCTGAGAACTGTGCATTGGGTTGCTTCCCTACCCTTTTTATGAGTTGAAGGCATTTTAATTGTTTATTTGGAAGCAAATGGAATTACAGAGAGCATCCAGCATGCCTGGACCCTTATCCCCCGGCCCCAGCCCTAGCCCTAGCCCTGAACCTAGCTTCACAGCTCAGGTACCATTTAATTACAACCAGTTGGAAGGAAGATTTAAACAGTTGCAAGGTAAGGTCTGGAAGCCTTTTGTTTGTGTATAGTACTGTTGCTATGCTGTTGTTCTGCAAACAATGTTGGTGTGCCTGTGACTGTGCATGCAGTCAAAGAATGGCCATCTGAATCTGAACCTATTTGACTGGGTAAATGTATGCAATATAAATATATATTTTATGACTGGAGAAAAAGATGACTGGTTCAAAACACCTAATCCTGAAAAGAACAGATTATGGAGAAATGACAGAAATGTAATAGTGGTCTATAAAATATGAATTGGCTCTGGCATTTGAGTTGCCTGAAATAAACTAGGGCTCAAACATATTTGTAGCTTGAATTGCATCATCTACAGTGCCGGGCATCAAATAGTTTTAAGATTGAGTTTCAAACATTCTCCCTCCTTTAAGCTGCAAACGTGATAACTGGACCCTTATTGCTTATTCATGGAGAACAATGGCAGGGAAAAGGTGGGAGTGGTCGTTTTTGTTCTGTTCCCTTCAGTAAATTAAAAATGTGAAGGTGCCACTTAATCTTTGTGATCTAGGCTTTGTATGCACATTAGAATATGAGCCCCCTTGTTCTCAGCAGACCCTTTTGAAATATCTCGCTCTGGCACATAAATTATAAACAGGGAAAGAAGGAGGCTTACTGCGGTGAATGTGCCTTCCTTTGGGCTTCACAATTCCATGGAAGAGACTTAAACCTAGAGGGAGGAATTTTTCAAAAACAGAGATGTTTTCATGTGCCAAGTAAATCATGTTCTTTTTCTTGGCAAGACCCGTTAAGTTGAAGTTTGTTCTGAAAACAAAACTCAAGTCACAAATAGAAGCATATAAATTTACAGCCCCCCCCCCCCCCCCCCCCCCCCAAAGAAAATAACGTGTGAAGTACTTCATCATATTTAGCTACATCTGGTTTTAATAAAAAGGCATCAAACCTATGGTAAACCTGAATAGTAATTACTCAAGAAGTATATGGAATTAGCTTGAATTCAATGATTGATTGTGACCAAACAAGAATGTAACCCCCTCAGTGAGCTGCATATGTCTTCAATATTTTGCATATACCACATTGAACTTAAGATGAAAATGTATGATTACCATTGATAATGATCTGCAGATGAGGGCTTAGAAGTGGTAGAATATAATGTGACATTATAAATGGGATGAGTTGCAAAAGTCACCCGAGTTACAAATCCAAGAGTGTACCGTAAACAACTTTACTAATCCATTTGATTTTTTTTTTTTTTTTCTTTTAGTAGCACAGTAGTTTGGTTGTATTTTTCATTTGAAAAAGATTTGAATTCCTTTTCACTACAGGTTTATTACAAAGCTTGTGGAAACCACAATCTGTGGTTTGGTATTAGCACTTTGATAATAAACTGATCATAATGTACCATATGTTTGGCCACTATTTAGTAGAGCTCAGCAAGAAGAATATTAGCAAAACACTGAATGCCTTTATTGTTTAAAATAACAATAGGCACAGGTTTCTAATTGCAATAGAACCCTGATTGTATTCGGTATTTCCTTCCAGACACCAGTTAGTTTCTATTTCTTAAGTATTATTTAGATTACAATATAACATTTTAGGAGCCAAGCCCATTCTCAGATGAAATTGACACACCCCTAAAATAACGAATTCCTGGTGTGTAGATGTAGCAGTGTAATGAAGAGGTGTAGAAATGAGCAGTGCATTTGCCATAGCCACACAAATTGCTGCTAATAATATGGCAGTTTAGCAATAAAAAAAAAGATAAAGACCTTACAGTGACGTGATACATTTACTTTCCATCAGTAAATAAATGTTGCAATGCCTCTGCTGAAAAAGTAATGCAACGAGTAAACTAAACCCTGCCCTTATTATAATGAAGTTAATTACAAAACTACTGAAGCTCAGTGAGGATGTACTTTTGCCCTCCTGTCCTTCAGTCCAAAAGAAGATCTCGAACATTCTCCATTGTACCTTTTTCCAATTTAAGGACAATAGGATTATGAAGGTGTGCAACTTTTATATTGGTAGATCAATGTCCATCTTAAAATAAATAGGTGTTCTAGTTGTGTAAGGGGAGAAGGTCTGACAATTGTGCTGACTGTACTGTTTGTGTTGGGTGGAACTGAAGGATATGAGTTTTATAGTGCTCGGTAATGGACTTTAGAAAATGAATTAGGAAAGGGGATACACTAGGGATGTGCTTTTTGTATTTTATATTGCGTTCTGATGTATACTGACAGCCCTGGTTAGTATTTTCCAAGCATATAACCCCTAAATAAGCAAATAACAATTTAACACCGCAAAGACTTAACTATAAAGTAAAAAAATAAATACACTTAAACACCAAAGTATATATTTAAATTAAGGCTGTCACTTGATTAAAATTTTTGATTGGTTAATTTATTCATCCGTGCACATTTTTAATAAAGAGAATGATCTTATAGCGGCTGTCCTGTATGTAATACCAAAAAAAAAAGAAAAAGAAGCCTATTGGGAATTTGGTTTTTTAAAAATATTTGTATTATTTTTATCTTCGTAAATGTCTCTTTTTGTACTTGTACTGTATTTGTACTGCGCTATTGATTTTTTTTTACATTATATTATATTCAAAGAACAAAACAAAACCAAGAATAATAATAATAAGAAGAAAAAAAACAGCTTACATATGTTACAGGATCTATCAAATACACAGATTTCAATACATTGTTATATTAACGCTACTGTTCATGGATCGGTGCCACAAACAGGAAATCCTTGGATGTTTGCTTTTTTACTGTATTCAGTAACTCCATCCACAGTAAATGTGAATTTCACATGATGAAGCATTGAACTGTTTTTGTGGTACAGCAATATTGGGCCATGGTTTTCTCATCTGGTTCCTCAAAATAATTCCAAACGTGGCTTTGCCTCGTTCCTTTGTTTAGAGATGCAATTTTATTACAAATATATAACAAACGTCAGAAAACGATTTTCTTGCTCCGTGTGGACTGAACCATACCACGCCCACTACAGCATGAACACCAAGTGCACCAATGAAGCGCCAGATTGACTGAGAATAAAACCCGCCCCAGTGTAATCTCTCTACCTACATTTTATCAAATTTACATGTTTCTAAATCCTAAATTAAAAACAAAAACTAATGAGGTTGATGTGGAAAAAGTAAAGCATGTAACTAACTTTTTTTTTTTTTATATATATATATATATATATATTTAATGCCACCAAAGGTTGGCCTGATGAGACAATGCCTTAAAGCATTAATGGGTAAAATTCATGAGAACTTGGTTTGTCCTGTGACAGAGCAAAATGTTTAGATCCTATTGGATGTTGTTTGTTCTCATGGAATGCAACTAGTTTTGCCCAAAACCACATCTTGTCCCCTTTCATTCCAAGACCGTGAGTGCATGGGATGAGTAACACTCACTCAACCGTGTAACTTCTGAATTGGACACGGAGGTCATGATGATAGAGCAGTCCTCAAAACACAAAGACGACTGTACATGTAGTGCTTTGTGAAAGAGGGAACTGCTGTAGCCAAACTAGTTAACCAGCCTTCTTAGCTATTGTGACTGACCCATTCAGGGCATCTCATGGCTGTATATTGTTTTATAGCAAGGCTCATTGGCATATACCCTACATCTATTTGATTATCACCTACATTGGAAACACAGATTTATTAGTGCGGAACTACAACTGTAGTTCATGAACTGTGATTTTTAGTTTTACATAAACTGTCAAAAGTAGCAGGAGCCATGTTAGAAAGGCTGAACAGAAAAGTACAGGGACATTTGTATATTTGCCTCCTGTTCTCAAACAAAACTCTGTTAGAAATATGGCCTACTGAAGTCACTGTTGAGTGCAGGCTGTGAATTTAGCTTCAAGTATAGGGTTTGGCTAATCCGGTAAGTGTTGTTTTAATTGGAGGGGGTTAATGTTAAAGATTGCATTTTAATGCCTCTTTTCCTCTGTACAACTGAGCTGTGCCGGGGCCGTACCGAGCCCTCACAGTGCGGTTAAGGAGAGCCTGGGTGGTTGTTCTACTGCAGAGCTGTGCCATGCTACTGACGGTCACATGTAACGAAAGACAGTTGTTGTTGTTGTTGTTAATTATTGTTATTAATTAACTCAGTTTGCTAAAAGATGCACAAACAAATGGTGTTCAAAAATTAATAGACCAACGGTACTGCTGTGTCTTGTATCGCTATATTTTGTAAATACTTTTAGGAATGTCTTTATAATCCACAAATTTTACTGATTATATCAACTTACTATAGTTCAGTTAGTTCTGTTGAAAGGGGGAAAAGGTTTGAAAAAATATGATTTGCCAGAGATATCCTGTTTTAAGGATAGTTGTTGTGTGTTCTAGTTGTTTTTTGTTTGGATTCTTTAAAAAAATAAAAATAAGCTGCATGAGCGCAACGAGAGCCATAGTTGTATGTATAGTACAGCTGTAGAGTATTTTGTTTGACTATTTTTGTAAATAAGTTTAGAATTGTTTTATTTTCCTATTTTTTTTTCTTTTATATTAATATAATTAAGGTTAAGGATGAGAAATTTGGTAGAATTTTGAGAGTGTGAGTTAAGTATACAGTACCTGCGGTTTATATCCTTTTGCTTCAAACTTTCTCATTTCTGACTGTCACAAAGACGGCCGGAGTGGGTGGCGTCAGACCAGAAGCAGGAAATAAACAGACAGAGAGGTGTGGTTTGGTGAAGCTGAGCGAATGCTTTCGCTCAGCATTTAATAAACAGAACAAAAAATAAACGGTTTGAACATACAAAACACAGGGCACGGCACTTGAGGCCAAAATAAATAGACGAACAAAACGGACTAAACAGTGCACAGACAGACGAACAAAACACGGTGAGCAGATACTCTTATATTTACGCTTTTACAATTTACAATTACCTCCGTCTCCAGTCCCGTTCTCCACTCACCGAACACCCAACCCTGAGTGAATGCTATGTGTCTCTATATATACTGTTGTGCTGGGATTCAATTACTAATTAATTATTCACTTGAATCCCAGCACGTGAATTAATTCTGTGCAACCCCGTGCTTACATATTACATTTAACCAGCACGTGAAGTGATTTGTGCCCTCCTCGTGCCTAAATACAAATCTACACATTTTAATTCACACGTGAAACAGACCCGTTTATATCCCGTGTACCAATGACTATACACCAACATTAACACACGCACGCAACATACAACACATAATATGCACACAGGGGCGGGGCACATTGCCACACTGACGCATGACGCAGATCTTCCTGAACACTACGATCTGCCCACAGAGAAACCAAAGCCTGCAGTTTCTCAGCGTCCCAACGCTGTACTTTTCTCTTCTCACACTCTGCACGCCGTGTTTGTTGTTTTTCTTTCTGGAGTGTATTGAGTGATGAAACGTAATGACGAAAATCCTTAACCCCGCCCCTGGCTCGCCTTGGCTCTCAGCCGGATTCAGATGTCTTGTGAGGCTGGAGTACCCTGGCTTGATGGCGTACTAATCTAAAAAGGTTTCCTGAATGTGTGCTGTTTATTAATTTACCTGTATTTTTAAATATTTGGCTACGATTTTAAACACTTTTTTTTGTTCTTTTTATTTGCTGGTTCACATCAACAAAAGCATCTCTGTCTTCATGTACCATGATGGTTTGCACTCCCTTTGTTTGTGGGCCAGAAGGTACAACTTTGACCCCCTCTGCGATTGGCTATGCGCTTGGAAGGTGGTCTGGAAATGAGTAAGATTTACTTGTTTGTAAAGGGTGCACATCTGCAGGCTTCTAGCAATTCAATTCAAACAGCATCAATATCAGTGTTTTATTAAACACAGATGTTAGATATTGTATGTCTCTTACCTGTTTTATGTCATGGCTTTTCATAATATTGCCTGTGGATAAACTGGAATGTCGTTTGGTATGGAAGTTGCACCTTTGGCCTCTTTATAATGAAAACAAGGTGATGTCAGCATAGCTGAATTACGTCTTTAACACTTTAACTTTCAAGTTGTTGAAAACTATTTTGGGGGGCCTGGCAATGCCTGGATTTGATTATTTCATTTTTTTTTATCCCGTCCCTCATTTACACGGCAACTGAAGCTGAAATGTTTAGGCTGTTTTAAATAAATTGAGAATGTGCCAGCTTTCACATCAGCAGTGATTGTGTGTTTGCATAAGGGTCTGTGGTTTTCTATACAGTACATACAGGTGTGGTCACAAATATTGCATTACATGCAAATGTAGTAACCATTTACAGTATTTCAATATGTTCAAGTGTTGTGTTTTTTTTGTGTGTTTTTAATTTTTTTTAGACATGGTCCTTTGGTGTTGATCACTACCTGGCACCTGTCTTGGCAATACCTGTCTTGGCAATACAGTATGTGCTTGACTGACTATTGTCTTTGCCCAGGTTTTGTTTTACCCAACTAGGTCTCAAGAAACTTCATCACTCCCACCTTTTTAAAAGCACAGAAAGTTAAGGGTAAAATCACAAATTGTACATTTGACCCAATCAGTATCTGGCAGCAGGAATGTTATAACCCTGTATTGAAACAACATACAAAGTTGTCACATTCCAGGAAGCACGCCTATTGCTAAGCAAAGTTTAAGTTGTTCTAGCCACGGCTGGTTCTACAGTATATCTGTCTCAATCTGTCATAGACAGTGATTCAGCACAGGAGCAAGGGGAATACTTTTTTTTTTTTTTTAATAGCATGGATATGTTTTCTTTAGAAAGTCCATCTAATCCTTAATTTGTATGAAATGGCTTACATATGCAGAGTGTAAATGTTATTAGAACATGAACTTGGCTGCAAACCAGTTAGGTGCAGCGCAGTTACTGTAAGTTACATTACTCTTGCTTTTAAACAATTTGGATTGTACTACTTTGTTAAAGTGTGTCTTTTTAAAGGTGATAAAAAGTTGGTCAAATGAATGTTTTTATAAAAAAAAAAATGGTACATACACTAATAATTAAAGCTCCTTGACTTTAATGCTCTCTTAAACTTATGATTTGTTTGGTAAATGATTAACTTGTAATGTCACATTATTGAAGATGAGACCCGAAATCTGAATATTGTATACCAAAGCTGCTCTGAGTCAGTGACACAGTCATGGCCGCCCCCGGGGGCACAAAAATACTGCGCTCACAGATCTCGGCGCCATTTTTCCTTTCAAGACTGACCTTGCCGGAGAGCCTTGTTCAGTACATTGTTTCTTATATCTGTATATTTCTCATTTTATTGTGTTTTTTACACAAATTCTATGATATTTGAACAAATCGCTGTAATAGTTTTTACTAATTACGCATTTTGTGTGCATTAAAGCCTGTTGCTTGTTATGTTCCGCTGCGGCCTTGTGCTCCGCGTGAAGCCAGCGGCTTGAGTCGCTTCTTCTCAGGTATCAAGCAATGTAAGTCGGCTGACTTTGTGTTCTCCCCCCAGGCCGCATAGCTCCGGCTGGAGCTTATTTGAATTCTCGTTTTTGCATACGAGATGTTTTATATTATTTATGTTATTGTTCAATGACTGTGTTTTGTTGAGAAAGTGTTTTCACTTTGTGTGTTTATATATATATATATATATATATATATATATATATATATATATATATATATAAATTAATTTTATTGATTTTTTTTTTTTTTACAGATACCAAGTGCATGCCTGTCTGCAACGTGGTGCTCAAAGCACACATGCAGTAAGAGCAGGACTTAGATACTCGCTTCGGTTGTTTGCAATTTCAACCACAGTATCTTGATGCTGTTTTGGTGACAGATTTTAGCATCACCATTACAAAGGCTGTTAGTCCATTCTGAAAAGCAGGCTTCCCTCAGTCTCGTGTGTGTGGTACTGACTGAGTGGTTTTACGTTGCCTACTGTGGTGGCTGCGAACCATTGGACCCGTACCGAACTGGTACCAAGGTCACCGCTCCGGACCCAGTACTGTGCCAGTACCGAACCAGCACAGAGGTTACCGGACTGTACCCGTACTGACCCGGTGCTAAAGTCACCAAACCGATACCGTCCCATTTCCGACTAGGTACCGACCCGGTGCTAGTCACCGAAACGGTACTGATCCGGTCCTACACAGTGCAAAAGCCACGAATCTGTACCGAACCGGCCTGGTGTCAACCAGGTTTCGAACCAGTACCGCACCGGTCTTGAACCAGTACGGACCTGGTGTTTAAATACACGAAACTGGTACCGAACTGACCAGGTACTGGCCCGGTACCAAACCAGTCCCGCTTGGGTCTTGACCCACCAGGTCAATATCTAACAGATTGAGGCAGCACCTGTACAACTATATATGTACATTGCGTTGCTTGCTCCTTGCATCATGCCTGGGTTCTAACCCTGTGAGACATGCAGACCAGTCTGTCTATTGAGGACGGCAGGTGCTCTTCCTGCCTGGGGCCAGAGCACACCAAGGAGGCACTGGCTAATCGTAGCTTCTGTGAGTTTTTGTGCCCCTATTTTCATAGAAGAGGCGATCCCACAGCTCTAAGGAGCGCTCTTCGTCCCTTACTCCTGTTCAGCACTCTTCCCCATCACCCTCTTGTAGAGAGGTGGCTGCATCCTCAACCCATGGCTCTGGGGGCTGCGAGCACAGATTGGCCACAGGAGAACATACTGTCCATCACCGCCTCTGAGGTGGGCGAACACGAGCTGGCTTTACCGTCTGTCGGCAGAGCTTATACAGTTAATCAACAGGGCCACTGCAATATTGAAGTGACCTGGCCTACAGTAGGGCAAACAAGGCAGTCCCTGGCATACCGCCTCTCCCATACCCCCCCCAGCGCACGTGAATCCACTAAGGAGCTGGTTCGCCTGCTTCTCAGCTGACCACCTCCAGTACGTAAACCAGTGGCAAACTGGCACCTCAGGCTCCAGCAGCTTCAATTACTGGCACAGCCAACTGCGCCTGCTGCCAGAGGTGAGGTTCGGGATTAGCCCGCAGCTGCTTGCTGTGGAAGCTTTAATAGGTTCCACCGCCCTGTGCACAGACAGAAGTCGCAGACTAAGCAGCAGCTCTAGGAATTTGCTGCCACGGGCCAAGGGCCCCTTCTTGGGGAGCCATCTGGACTATTGCCGTCAGTGCACAAGACACCTGGGTGCTTACTACCGTTCAGACCGACTATTCACTCAGTTAAAACACGGCCCCCCTCCCTTTTGGGGTGTGACTACAACTTCAGTCAAGGACCCACAGGATGCAGCTGTGGTGTCTCAGGAGGTAGCAGCTCTGCTACAAAACCAGGCTGTTCGCATGATAGACCCTTTTGAGATGGGGGGAAACGTTCTACTCCATGTACTTCCTAAGGCACAAGTGAGATGGTGGTCTCAGACCGATCCTCGACCTCAGACAGGTCAACCTGTCTCTGAGCCGAAGGAGTTTCAAAATGTTGGCAATGTGACCATTAACCTTCAAGGTCACTGCGTCCTTGATTGCAGCAGACTTCAAGGAAAAATGACGTTGATCTGTGAGCGCAGTCTTTTTTTGCTCTCTGGGGCAGCCCATGACTGCATCTGGCTCAGAAAGCAGCTTTGGTATACAATATTCAGGTTTCTGGCCTTTTTAGGAGGGAAATACCCATACGTTAATGGTTACATTTCTATTTCAGTTTGTCAACATGTTAGGCAAAGCTACAGGATAAGAGAAAAAAAATATGCTATAATCTGATGTTCATGGCTGTTTGCCTTGTCGTCATTACAAACTGAACATATCTCTGATGGAAATCATAATCCTACTGTCTAAGGCTATTCGTATAGAATTTTGTAATTCTATAATTGGTGTGCTTATCTATCAGAAGACAAGACTGGGAGATTAGAAGGGTTGAGACCTCAAAGCTCCAATTGTAACCATGTTGGGCCTTTTTATAACTTGTTTGGCCTTCAACTCGGCTTTTAGTGGGTATGCAGGAACTGGGGAAATGAATAATTTATTAGAAAAACATTCTTGGAGCTTTCTGATGTCGTTTTAATGTTGAAATGTTTCTAAGGAAGCTGCAAGGCTATGTGGAAGTCTCAACACTGAATGTTGTCTGTGACCTTCGCTGCCTTCCATTGTTCCGATATGGAAGTTTCACCTTTTACACCCTGGAAATGATGGATTGCCAGATTCCCAGATCCTTCTGAATGGGTGACAGTGTACTATTTGTAATATAATCGTACTGTGAAAGATTATTCCTTGGGCAGACGAACGTTTTTTTTTGTAGACTTTCTAAATTACGGTACCTATTTTAATAACAAAAATGAGATATTGCCTTTTCTTTTATAGAAATACATGTAAAAGCTGGACACTCCAAATTCCACAATTGGTTAACATTACTGCAGCCATTTCACAGAAGAGAATTCTCAAACAGGATCAGCGTCAGTTCCTGAAAATGTATTGTTTTAAACAAGAATGTTGACCAACGTCATTGCCATGGATAGTTTGTGTACATTTCATTTTTTTTTTTTTTAAATATATAGTCTAATTTGGAATTTGGGGGGTGGGGGCAGGGGGTAGGGATTTGTTGTCTTGTCCCTTTAGCCTTTAATGTGTTAACACTATAAATATTATTGGTGCCTTCATGTTTCATCTGGATTATTTTCCCTGTGCATAGTTTGGCCCATCTTCACACTTTACATAATCTGTTTTTTTCATAAAGCACTAAATGAGGAAGGTCGAGGGATGTCCCTGTGGCATAATAGTTACTAATATAGCTACTGCTGGAAGTGCGGTACAGGAAGAACAGTGCAGTATCTTGAGGCCATGCAGTGCAATACATGTGCCAGGTATAGCAATGTCCTTGGCAGGACATAGAAATGAAATGTGATCCCTATGTCACATGTGCCTGCAGGTAAGGGAACAGCAGAAATGGGTGCTTGTCATGGCTAAATATCTACTAGTTATAAAGTACAGGTCAGCCACAAGGCACACTGTGGTATGCTGGTGGTTTCCTGTAGATTTCAGTTTGCTAACTGTAGAGTTATTGGGTGCAGCTGTACACAACCACGATTTCCTGCACAGGGGAGGGTGGGGTTTGGCAGTAATTTACCACCAAAGAAAACCAAAGTAAGTGTGTGATTTGGTGTTACACACACACAAGCCAAAGGGCTATAAAGGGCTATTTTTGGAGTAAAAATGTTTAAGCGGAAGTCAATAAGGCTATTAGTTTCTAGTAGATTGTAATTGGTTCCTGTGTAGTTTTTCACGTAGTTTGGGCTCAGATTGCAAGTAAACTGATGGGTTAGTAAAAGGGAAAAACAAAACTTTTATTTAAAGCTGTCTGGTGGAAATGGTGACAATAAAGTGAATGTCAAAAGAAATATAAAATACAACACTGGCAGTGGAAATTAATGCCCTTAGTTCATTGCAATGCCCAGAATTACAAAAAAAGCTGATCGGAGGATTTAATTATGTTTGTAAATCTGAAGTACGATAATGCTGTAGTAGTCTGTTCCAAAATGTTAAGGTTTTTATTTAGTAGAAACAGATCATCCAAACTACAGCAACCAAATGTGGTGGTGAGTGCTTTTTTGAGACTGTGGTCCACCAGTTGCCTGATCCTAGTTCTGTTTGGTTCCTGTACAGTTTCCACTTCACCCAAAAAAGGTCAACAGAAGAGGTTAAACAGTTTACGAAGCAGTCCAATATATTAACCCCATGTTACAGCTCAAAGGGTGCATCGCTTAATTAAACAGCTGCTCAAATGTTTGTCGTCGGTATCAGTGAATTAGTAGTCGGCCCAGGACAGATCAGCTGTGAACGGCTTGCTCTAACAGGATTTTGTGTTGGTTGACAGAGGAAGGGTCCGGTTTCCTGGATTTCCTTGAACGTCTACATTGGGTAAACTCTTTTATCCTTTGTGTTTTTCTGATTCTGAGGAGGTTTTCTTGGGCTGTCAGGAATGTTTTGCTCAATGTTAATACATTTTATACTCTTACACAGTAACACACCTCAATTGCATATCTGTTATAGAAAAGATAAGTATGTTTTGTGATCCCCAACAATGGTTTGGGAATAAAATAACTTTTTCTAACCAGTTCCATAGGAGTACAAGCTTACTGCTTTTTTTCATTGATGAACTAATGCTCACTTTATAGGATCTAAGTGCATACTGTATGAATGTTATTGTAACTCGCATCCTGTTTCCCCAGAAAACCCCTGGGAAAGCTGTGTTATGATTGTTTAGCTTTAGATATGTGCCCAGGGTGAAGTATTTCATTTCTAGCCCTGTCTTGCATCTATCCATTCTTACAGCTAGAATTGACAATGAACTACTGTATAAAGAACAAGGTCATAAATACAGCTGAGCTCAAGATTCAAACCCATACATGCCAGGTTTGAACCCACACACTATCGTTACATGGCTGTGATCACAAGGTTGCACTGCCCACCCTGCTTAGGAACGAGGCTAGGCATAACTATAGATAAACCATAATTAAAGAAATGCTACAGTATGCACAATCATAACATACTGTATCTGATTTAACAAAATAGTTAAATATACAACATTAAATATTGTCCCTACTTGCAAGACCCTAAGCAAAGTTTTAAATAACCCTGAGTGGTGGTGTGTGGTGTTTTTTTTGTTTTTTTTTCCCCCCAATCCTGTGGCTGGAATTTTGTGGATGGATGTGGTATTTCGCAGGCACGCCCATTCATTCATTCATACACAGTCGGTAACTGTCCTGTTGGTAATTATGATGATGATTGTTATAGAGTTCATACATTTTTTGTCGGTACCACAAGAAAACCAGGAAGGACCTGTAGAGTACTTGGCCAAATCTATGTTTACTTTCATGGTTTTATGAAATCCATGTATCACTGTGTAGGCCCCTTTCTCGGCTCTTTTTTGTTTTTTAAAAAGGTCCTTTGGAAATTCCCTTTATACACAATAGTCTCAATTTTCACCATGTGGGCGTTGTAAAAAGGACATAACGACTAAGCCTTGCAGGGAGTCATTCTTGCATACTGTAAAAAATATTTGTGTCACGACACTTGAAGTATTCCTGCTTTTGTAATATGGGAGATAATGTCAAACACAGCTGCAATTAATTTATTGTGAAAGTGGCTGTTTTTATGTTGTGTTTGTACGTCACCCAACCTTCATTTCATGTGCAGTATTTTTATTTCTTTTTTTTAGTGCTTCGTGTTGCTTTTATTATTTATTTAGCTGTTGGATTCTCTCTTTAGGTCATGGTTGAATTTTTTTTTTTTTTTTCATTTGAATAACATGCAATAGAAATTGCTGCTGTTTTTAGAGGGTGATTTTTTGAAACTGGAAATCACTTACTTTCCTCATAAAGCATTAAGATTTGATATTGATAGTAATATTTATTGGCAACATAAAGGTATTTTAGATATGGATCAACAAGGTTAACCTCTTTCCATTTTAGATTGGCATGTGGTCGTTTTTTAGACGCAAATTGAGATGGGCACGCTGATCTGATAAATACCAGGCGTGCATAGTAGTTTTCATATACAGTAGTAGAGAATAGCAATAGTTTGTATTATTCCAGTAACATATCAGGAAAACAGCTGGGAATTTTCTAAACAGTCATTTTTCTCTGCTCCTGGCTTATCTACATGCCTAAAATAGTTGACAGTTCCTTAGGATGTGAGGATTGTCTCAAGCTAGATTTCTCAGAACTTGCTTAACCATCTCAGTCACGTATGGCTAATGAATGGTTGGATGTGAATGTTTAATTCTACTAACACTAACTTCCAGTGCAGTGATGAATAAATCAGACTAGTTTTAACAATGTCAGTCTTTGAGGATTTGGAGCCGATTGCTGGGTTGTTTGGGTTTCCTTCGAGGGAAGTATCCTTTCTGCTGGTGCTGCAAGATAACGGTTTGATTGCATTCTGTCAATACAGTTGTAAGCGTGCTTCCTTTTTCCTGAGCTATGTGCTGTTTGCAAGATGCACTCTGTTGGTTGCCCCTGGGGAAAGTGTGTTTATGAGCCCCAGGACAAATAGGACCATCCATATCCTCTATTTTAGGTTATAGTTCTATAGGCCTATCTTTTTTTAATTTCTGTTAGAATACATATAAGGCTGTACCACTTTTTTACTGTTTGTTGTATTTTAAAATAAGTGGTTCAAAACCGCACACCAAAGAAGGATTTTTATTTTATTTTTGTGTACGCTCAATACAGTAAACAATCAAATATATAGTACTTTACCATTTTGAAAAAAATGTAGTACTGTAATCGGTAAAAGATCTGGCTGCTTTGATTTTGATTGTTCATGCTGTAAATGATTTAGGTCACATTTGTGTACAATCCATAACTCTTCAAAACTGAATACAGGTGTGCTTGCTTATGTCACATCAAACACATGCACCATACAAGCCACATATACCAACAATAAGAACACAGTACACCATAGACTCAAACCTCTGCTACCCACATAAGAAGCATGTAACCAAAATATTTCTGTACATAAATACACCAACACACACATGTACATAGCATAACATTTACGTTTTGAATGTTGTATTATTTTTAACATAGCAGTAGAAAAGAACTATGCGATAGAACTCCAATGTTATTGTTGTTTTCTTTTGGTAGTTTTACATTCCCACAAGAACATGTAACCCTGCAGCTAAGGGATCAGTTACATAGTTGGGTACTCGTTGCATGGTATATCCAGATCCTACTTAATTTTCTTAATTTATTAGCAGATGTGTTTTTTTTTTCGTTTTTTCCTTAGACTAGCTCAAGAACCATAATTTGTGGGTAAAGATAAGAAAAAATCAACTGGGAATGGGTGGGGCAATATGTTTGTCTGATAAGGACTCCTTAATTCGACTTGAAACAAAATTACCGTACTGAAAATTATCTGACTTCACTCTTTATTCAACTTTCAGTACGGTAAGTTTCAAGTCGAATTAAGGAGTCCTTATCAGACAAACATATTGCCCCACCCATCCCCAGTTGATTTTTTCTGCTGTATATTAATCTCAAAACAGATGCACTGTCTAAAATATACAGGCTGGGTCCTTTTACACCTAGTATGCTGTGTCAGCATCCAGGTTTTTGTTTTTAATACTGTACATCTTAAGGCTTTCATACTGGATGCATAGTGTAAAATGGCCAGTGTCTAAAATAGACTGTTCCTATTTCTTTATGAGCGTCCCGCATAAATGTACTTTTTTAACCAATGTATTTATGCAAAACATACATCCAATGTGACAAATTGTTTTTTATTAGTGTGTTCGAAGTAAGATGTATGTTTTTCATTCCCCAATAATAAAAACAAGGCATTTAGATTGCAAATGTTTGTTTCTGAGTAGGCTACAGGACTATGCTGTTTTAATTAATTAATTAATTAATTAATTAATTAAATAAATAAATAAATAAATAAATAAAACATATATACTGTGTGCAAGTTAGATGTCTCTGTCCATCTCACATTTCAGTTTGATGGGTGAGGAAGCTGTGCTGTTGTGACACTGCCTTTCAGATATGAGATAAGAGTCCTGTTCTTTTGTAGTAATTTAAAGGTTCAGTAAAACACAGCTTGTTAAAGTGTGTAAGACATTGACCCCAGGGCCCAAGCCCACAAATCTACAGCCTAGAGACACGACTTCCTCCAAACAAGTTTACTGGAAATGCTAAAAGAACTATTTTGAAAATGTCATTGAAATTATGTGAATGAATATGTACTGTACATATACATGTGTGAAAAATATTAAAATTGGTTTTAAAACACCCCTTGCAGGATAGAAATATAGTTGTGAAATTTCTTTCAAAAAGTCTTGAGTCAGCATGATGAATGCTTTCTGACATGAAGATGTTGATTTAGCTGGACTGCCTTTTGATATGTATGTGTGATAACTGCGAGGGGACCATGTGCTTGCACAGATGATTAGGAATAGGTGGGTGTTATATTTATAGCTTCTGTGCAAGAGTATGAAAGACGTGAGACAGTGGCAGTCTTCAAAGTGCATGTATGCTTTTTAATTGCTCTTGGTGACCTCATCAACCAGTTATATCTGCTGGTAGTTTTTAAATGGTACTTTTTTTTTTTTTTTTTTCCTCTTTCTTGCCAGTTGAAATGAATTTACATGCGTCTTGGAAAGAGGAAAATATTACAGCACCACCTAGCATAAACAGGATAGTTATAACTTTTGTCCTATTTATGTTGTCAAGGCAAAGTTTATTTTTTATATTTTTAAAAAATAAAAATAAAGTTAATCACCCTTGAGAAGCTCATCATTTTGCAAGTTTTAGTCTATTTAAAATGATGTTCCTCTCTTCAGAAAAATATCAAAGCCTGACACATGCTCTTTTAGCATCAAAACAATATGCCAAATAAAGTTAAAATAACCAGGTTTTACTGGGAGGTCAGGCTAGACTGCTATAAAATGTACTGCCTATTTCTGTAACATTCCTGTTTGTTCAGAATTTGGTCATGTAGGCTACTACTGTACAGGAAATAACTTTGTTGTGAAGGGGAAAAAACTGCCTGCTTTCTGTCAAAGAACTACAGGCTTTGGCATTTCTGTCAAGGTATAAAAGGAAGACCTGTATCCTGGCTTTTGTGTGGTAAAAACATGTTCAGATATGTAACATATTTCAAGATGTTAAAGTTAAAGCAAGTTACTCATATAATTTTTTCATTGATGTAGTTCTTTGTGGCCAAACAACCATGTAACACACCCACGCACAACTTTGATTGGATTGAGGGGTGATAATACCAGTCAGTTTAGGCTGTATTTTATTAAATGTAGGAAATAAATGGCAAATGTAGTTAGATAGGTGAATTAATTGTGTTTTTATTTTTGTTGTTTTTACTGGACTTGGAAAATGGATTCGATTGCACTTGTTTTTGAGACTTCTAGGGTTTCGTTCTTCCACTTGCATTTTCTGTGCTAGCTTCAGAACCTGGCCAGCATAGACTGCTAAATTCAGCTTAAATAATAGAAGCCTTCTTGAATTCCATCCTCCTCTAGAGCTGGTTTACTGTCGGCTGGTTGCCAGCTTGATGCTAGCTTCCACAGCGATGGCATAATGCTAGCCTGTTTAGACACAATCACACATGAACAATTTTCCCAGCTACTGTTCCTGAATGCCTCTACAAAATGGTGAAATAAGTTGTAACTGAAGTGTTTGTTTCACATATACAAACTTAGTTTGCCTCATGCAAGTGTTTTGGCTGTAGTATTCTTGTCAACAAAAAAAAGCTGGTATGTCATGTAAAACATTGGTCATAACTGGTGAACAGTGGTTTGCATTAGTTTTAAATAAGAAAAATGCACAAAGCAATCAGTAACTAATAGGACCCCACCATAGCTCAGTCAGTGACTACTGTTCTTCAGGTTTGCTGAGCACTGCCCTCCTTGGTTTAAAAAAAAAAAAAAAAAAAACGTAGAGTACTGTTTTAAGTCATGGTAGAAAAAACACTGTGTTCAGTTAAGTAAATTATAAAGTCATCAAACCTGCAATTTTAAAAAGGCAAACTCCTTGATAATGTGTTAATTGTGTTAACAAAAAAATGACAGTTTGTTTGTTTCTTTTTTTCCAACAGACGAACGTGAAGCTGTTCAAAAGAAAACTTTCACAAAATGGGTGAACTCGCACTTGGCGCGTGTATCCTGCCGAATTACAGACCTATACATGGACCTGCGCGATGGCCGCATGCTAATCAAACTGCTGGAAGTGCTCTCTGGGGAGAGACTTGTAAGTACCAAACAAAATAAATTCCTATTGGAAGAATAACAAACCCTTTTCAACTGCATGAATATAGTCAAATAACCAGTTTATTTCAGGTAAAGCGAACAAAACTGTATGCCTTGATACAAAATCACTTGCGTTACTGTAACGGCTCAGTGAAGGGAAAGATTATTTTCTGATACCTATCGGAAGAAACTGAAACAGGTGTGGCTAGCAACGATCCTAAAGGTTAGCTTTTAGTCTACAGTAAGTTACACATGCAGCCACGGGGATCTTTTGTGTACATAGTGAATTGCTTAGCGCACCCTCACTCCACACACATATTTCTAACACTTAAGATAAGATATTATTGAGTTTGTCATTTGAAGAACAAATTGTCTTTTTAGTAAGACACACCTATTGTAGAACTGCTTGGTGTTTTAGTCCTGAACACTTGCTGTACACCAGATTCAGTGCCCTACACAGTTTTGAAAATATATAAATTCAGCTAAAACTACCTTTTTAAGAATGTAAATAGACTTAATTAAAACAAGACCTTGTTTGGTTTTCAGACAGGTAGAAGGGTAAATCATTAGGCATTCAACAAAGGAAGCAGATTATTCACAGTTACCTGTTTTAAATTTCAATCTGTGAGCTTTGATCCTGAACCCGGTTTGTCTTTTTAAATTAAACATGCATTTTGAAATGGTCGGCGCTAATCGGGATACTGATAATGGGGATACAACTCTGGGAGACAGTTCTTCCCAGTGCTATTTATGTTGTTTAATTGGGAGATTGCTTTTCAGAGCAGGATGGGTTCGCGCCAGGGGTTATCGCATTGCTTCAAAGCAGAGCGGAAAAATAGCACTGTCAATTCATACAGGAAACTGAATTAGCACGTAATCCATTAACATCATTGAGAAAGTCACTACAATAGATTGTTGAGTTCCTTTTCATATTAATACAACAACACCTTTTCATTTAAATTAGGCTGCCAGACAATTATTGATACCCTAAATACTGCTGTAAATTTTAAATGCTGATGGTTCTCTTAATGCGTTTTAACATATGCATATTATAACCCAGAAACTAGAAATTGAATGGAGCATTTGTTCTGTTGCAACATGATTGTGGGAAATCAAGAGTTCTGGAGAACAGTTTTTGTTTGAAAGCTTTAAATATTTCTGACTTTATAAACACAACACCACTTGATAAGGATATTAGTCTAGGGCTAGCAGTAGCCAGGTGAAATGTCTCAAAGTAATTTCATTACAGAAAAAAAATTGACAGACTGCTGTATCGTTGCGTTGTGTGTTGTTTTAAGATCAATCGAGTAGTTACACAAAAAAAGGGCATTTTGACAAACATTGCAGCAATTTGTAATTCTAAAACTTTTTCCCCAAATGGTTTGTGCAGTAAGGGGAAGAGGTAAGATAAAGAGAAATTTATGTTTCTTTAAAAATGAAAAGGGTTTAACAAGCTGTCACATTATGCTTTCTCAGTGTAAACTAGTGCACTGTCCCTGTTTCAGCCCAGCTGTCCAAACAAACTGTGCCCCTGCTTGCTTATTTTTGTGCCATGACCTGAAATCCAGTCTAACTCCAAGTGACCTGAATACTGGGCAAAATGCTTTAAAGTCTCAAACAGCAAGTGATCTGGTACTTGACCTGCCTGGATCAGGACCAAGACCAAGGCAGGCTTTCTCTGTGCTGTGCAGCCTGTGCAACATGTAAAAACTATACATCAACAAAAAATATATTTACCCCCTGAACCACTGTTTTCTAAAACGAATCCTCTAGAATTCAATGTTAGGGAACCCTGGGGGAGCTTAAATTGTTTTGGAACCCTCCCAGGGAAGAGAAATGTTAATGTAAAGAATATTGGGTAATGTATTTGCCTTGCATCTACAGTAGCGCCTCTGTACTGTATTTTAAAAGCTCAAAAGCGGATGCCTCAGGGCTGGTCTTTGTCCTCCAGAGGTCAGTAGCTCACAGACATCTGCTCTCGAGTTCCTGGGTGTAAAAGGAAGCTGGCTCTGCGGTAGATGTGTGGGGAATTGCTGCGGTGATGGTGGAAATGATTGGACATTTGAAGTTCGGGAGAAAATTGGGGGTAAAAAATAATGTGATCAACTGCAGTTCATTTTTCCAATAAAACACACAGTACTTTTAAAATTGTTTTGAAATTTGATTTCAGTGTTACTGTAACTTCAATAAAAATGGACAGTATGCATATGGCTTTAGATTCCTGATGGTGTGTGTGTGTGTGTGTGTGTGTGTGTGTGTGTGTGTGTGTATTATCAGGAATCTAAAGCCAAATTTGAATGAGGGCCTTCCAGTAAACTCCACCTTCACTCACTGAACACTTACATGGGTATCTGTTTCTTGTCAATAAGATTATTTTCTTACAGCATAAAACTTCAATTTATATATGGTAGTTTTGTGCTGTAAGAAAATAGTCTTATTGACAAGAAACAGATACCCATGTAAGTGTTCAGTGAGTGAAGGTGGAGTTTACTGGAAGGCTGTGTAGTGATGCTGCAAACAATGCTGACATGTCTATGTGCTTTGCATCAAAACATCCTCATAAACTTAATCGATGCATCAGACCAGCAGCCTATGCAGAGAAAACAGCTGCAGTCGGCTGCATTAATTATGCAGTGAGACACACCCACCAGTCGTCAGCACTATGAGCAAAAATGACTCTAGCGTTCCATTTCCATAGAGGCTTTTTCTTGCCTGTGTAAAGTGTCTGGACTGGCTTAATTGCAACCAAGGTTATTATATTAATACGTTTAACATAATTAAAAAAAAAAAAAAGCTTGCTAAGGACATTATTTTGCACAAGTTATTGATGGTATTAGCATCCCAGTGTAAATGGAGTATGTCTGTCAGTCACACCTTACATTTTAACATATCTGTAGAAACACTTATTCAACTCTGATGAAACTTGTTAGGGACAGCCATGGTGGTGGATGTATATCACTTACACACTTGTTTTAAAATACAGTGTCATTATTTGACTGTCCCTTAATACAATTGAAAGATAATAAACTTTGCAGATAATAAACTTTGCAGATAGTGTCAGGCAATCAGCTTCCGAGTGGAGCGGTCATTATCCTACGGTAGATAATGTGGTTTTAAAACCCTGAACTCTGTTTTAAACACATTTTAAAAATGAGCTCATACAGAAACATTTTCTTATATTATTGACCTTGTCTGAAGTGCCTTTGCCTTTGTCTTCTGGTACCTTACTATCATTTGTTTATTTAGCATATATTTACTGCTGGGTTCGACATTCATGATTAATGCCATTGCCTGGCATAAAAGCTTTTTTTCTGTTTGGAAACCTTGATGTTCAGTTTAATGTGAGTTCAAATGCATGATATATTAATTTGTTCAATTTTCTCTGCTCGCAGCCCAAGCCAACAAAGGGAAGAATGCGTATCCACTGTCTGGAGAATGTCGACAAGGCCCTTCAGTTCCTCAAAGAACAGAGGGTGCATTTAGAGAACATGGGATCACATGATATTGTGGATGGGAATCACAGATTGACGCTTGGCCTTATTTGGACCATCATTCTCAGGTTCCAGGTAAAAAAAAAAAAAAAAAAAAAAGTTTCATACAAAAGGATATCTTATAGTGATTGTAAAGAACTAACTAAAGAGTTCTTCCACTAGGATAGATCGTATGTTATATTTCATGTATCCCCACTGAGTCCCCTTCCCTTTCCCCTTTGTAAAATGAAATCAACTCCTCTGTATAATAGTGACACCTACTGGACAAGCACTTTACTAGTACTTTACCTGGTCCAACCATTGTCCTACCTACTACAGCAAAGGCAACTGCCCCTGGAGTTGGCAATGATCTGGAAACTTGCAGCATTCTCATTATGAGTTTGCAACAGTGCAAAAGGCTTAATGCAATTTCTAAAACATTATACTATAGTGCCTGTAGTTACTGCATCTATTTTGCTTTTATGATTTTGACACAAAATTTCATTTTAGGTCTTGATTTATTTATTTATTTATTGACTTGCAAACCCATGAGTTATCTGGCCTGGAGGTAGTGGGAGTTCACAAAAAACAAAGTTGTTTTCGTTTAACAATCACAGAAAAATTGTGAAATCTCTGGATCTGTGAGGCTGTGTGGTCCAGTGGTTAAAGAAAAGGGCTTGTAACCAAGAGGTCCCTGGTTCAAATCCTACCTCAGCCCCTGACTCATTGTGTGACCCAGAGCAAGTCACTTACCCCCTTGTGCTCAGTCTTTTTGGGTGAGACGTTGTTGTAAGTGACTCTGCAGCTGATACATAGTTCACACACCATAGTCTATATGAGTTGCATTGGATAAAGGTATCTGCTAAATAAACAAATAATAATAAATATATTGAATGTATAAAATGGTTATAAAAATGACCTGATTATTAGAGAGACATAATCCAACAAAGCTAAAAGTCATTAGGCCATTATTAAGCTTTGTTTTGAGAAACTCTCAGCGTTAATTGTTTTTATGTTGATTAGGAGTTTTGTCTGAGACCAGAATGTATGTTTGTTTGTTTGTTTGTTTGTTTTGTATGTTTTTATTTATTTATTTATTTATTTATTTATTTATTTTTCATCATTTCCCAGATCCAAGATATCCGCGTTGAGACTGAAGACAACAAGGAGAAGAAATCTGCGAAGGATGCCTTGCTGCTGTGGTGCCAGATGAAGACTGCTGGGTGAGACTCAATATTCTTCCCTTCCATATCCTGCTTTTGGAAACCTTTTTTTTTTCCATTATCTAACTATTTAAACATTTTATTTTCAGAATTATTTGCCAGTTATATACAGTAAATGTGAATCTGCAGTTAATTGCCAGCTAGATTTATACTTTTAATGAGCTAGAAGTTTTTTTTTTGTTTTTTTTTAATGGGAGTGACCAAAATTGGAAGAATGAATACATACATGTCTGTTAAACATGTAACTTAACTGTTATCTGAATTAAGTCCCAATACAATGCAGAATGATTTTTTTTTTTGTTGCCTGTCCTATAGAATACATTATTTAAACTGACATGTCGGAGCAATCTGTAAATGCTAACAATCTCATGACATTTAATTTTATTTCCACACAGTTATCAAAATGTCAACATTCGCAACTTCACCACCAGCTGGAGAGACGGCATGGCTTTCAATGCACTTATTCACAAACATAGGTAGGCCACCTGTCACTGACTACAGTATATTACCATAACTACTGTATGAAACAAATGTTGAATTGACAGGGGACATGGTCTTTTAAACAATAGAGTATTGATAAAATATACTATGTGTATATGTCTCTAATAATGAAATACATGTAATTATGGTTCTGGTATAGTCTATAAACTCCTTCCAACCTCCCCAGGCCTGACCTGATTGATTTTGATAAGCTGAAGAAATCCAACGTTCACTACAATCTGCAGAACGCTTTCAACCTTGCAGAGCAACACCTTGGTCTCACCAAGCTCCTGGACCCAGAAGGTTTGCTTTTATGATGATTTGCTGTTGGAATGAATGTGTTTATGTGGGGTATACAAAGAATATTTTCTATAATGTTCTGCATCAGTTGAAAAATCTCACCCCCCACCCCCTTTTTTTTTCAGATATCAGTGTGGACCAGCCTGATGAAAAGTCCATCATCACTTATGTGGTAACATACTACCACTACTTCTCCAAGATGAAGGCTTTGGCTGTAGAAGGAAAGCGTATTGGAAAGGTGAAATACTACTCCTTTTTAGTTGAATTTGTCACAAACGAAAAAAAAATACCATAACCCCATAACAGCAAAGTGATATATTGGTCATTCATGGCTGTGATCAACTTATTCAATAATGTTAACCAAAGCTCATCCTGTTACTTAATTCTTGCTATTTTCAGTACACCTTTCTGTTGCTCTCATTTCACCTGTAAATAATCCTTGTGGTGCTCATTATTGGGGCTTTGCTTTCATTAAAACAGGTGCTTGACAATGCCATTGAGACAGAGAAGATGATTGAAAAGTACGAGTCCCTGGCTTCTGACCTCTTGGAGTGGATCGAACAAACCATCATTATCCTGAACAATCGCAAGTTTGCCAACTCTCTTGTTGGTGTACAGCAGCAGCTACAGGCCTTCAACACATACCGCACAGTGGAGAAGCCCTCTAAGTAAGTTCCAGGATGTTTGTACCATTGTAGTAGCACCTCCGTGTCCATAGCTTGCTATGAGATGTGCTTGTGAAACTGAAGCATGTTATTCTCCAGATATCTTGCTCACCTGTCCTAAAGTAAACAGACACCTGCTGGAAATGCTATTCATAAGCTCCCCCTGCCTCACCCACACACACAAATAACAGAATTTGTTATTTTTAGGTCACGTCTTGTTTGTGAATTTGCTTGCACACTAGTCTGTTGGCTTTCTACTGGCTTGTGTGAATGCAACTATTTCAGAACCAGATCCATTGTATGCCCTGTGTAAAGCCAGGTCCACACCTGAGCAATCAGTTGCGCAGCCCAATTGCTCCCGAAATCGCGCAACTCAGTTGCGAGCAATTGCTGTGTCCACATCTGAGCAATTACCCGCGTCTACAAGTTTGATTTTTTTTTATGATAATGATTACATTGTTATTCCATCTACAAGCTGAAGTAGTTTTTTTTTTTTGGTTTTGTCACCTGAGGTGACACTTTTTTTGGTCATGTCGTAATGTGTCCAGTAATTAACGAGGAAGAGATGGCTATTATTATTTTTTCAACTGTTGTTATTTTAAATGCCATATTCCTTAAAGAAAAAACAAAGCCACGTAAAAGCTGGACGAAACCGTTTAATTTTACCGTCGACATTTTTAAAATTTATGACAGGATATGCAGGCCGTGCAGTCAGCATTATAAGAACCAGAGTTGGCGACGTGATCGCCTATGACTACAGACGTCTCTCAGGAGTTGCTAGGAAAGTGGAGCCCTGCTCTACTTCAAGCAACTGGTTGCGCAACTGCTCGCAACTGGTTGCAGGGACGTCCACATATAAGCGACTCGGTTGCATGCAACTAAATTGCGCAACTAATCTTTCAGGTGTGGACCCAGCTTAAAATAAGAATACATGTAAAATAGTAATGTTTATGTTTGGTTGTTTCTAAGTCGATTTTTGTTGTTTTTTAGGTTTACAGAAAAGGGTAACCTGGAAGTGCTTCTTTTCACCATTCAGAGCAAGATGAGAGCGAACAACCAGAAAGTATACCTGCCCAGAGAGGGAAAACTCATCTCAGATATTAACAAGGTGAGTCACACTCAACAGGGCAACAATGCGATTTACCCATTCATTTTGTTGTTGGATTTGAATGAATGCAAAAAAGATACCACAAGGAGATTCTGATTAAATAAATTGTATATATATATAAACACACACACACACACACACACACACACACACACACACACACACACACACACACACACACACACACACACACACACACACACACACAGGGTACACCCTTGCTATAACGAACCTGTTTGGGTCCAAGCCTTTTGCTCATTATATCGAGGGGTTCATTATAGCGAAAGGACAATAAACTGTTGGACTAAGTTAATGAGATGATATTGTGAGTAAAAGTAGAATTACATGTACCTGTTCATTTCATATATGCAGTATTCTGCCTTTGCTTTATCCAATTTGTTAAATAATTAAAACGCAGTACAAAAAAAGCACAAACCCCGAACTGAAGCTGAACTTTTATTCAAAATCATTCTGACATGAATTGTTTCAAAGTGCACCAAATCTTAATCCAACATGCAAGAATCCCAAACTGAGCTTTTATTGAAAATCAACCTGACATGAAAAATTAATCATAGCCTCAATATTTTTTTTCGTTTCTTTTTCTTTAATCAATTTTGCTTTGCCGCATGGTTGCTGAACAAGCCAAAAAACTAGTGCTTTTTGACAACCTATATTTACGACAGAGATATGCCTGCGTTACAGCGTTTTTCAAACAATCAATATAGTTTCCAGCTTTGTTGCAACATAATTTTTTTTTTGTTTTGGAGACAGTTACGTAGCGCATGCTTCATAAGACAAAAGACTTTGCTAGAGGTGGCATCCTGTGCGTACAGACCGGGATGTTAACAGTGTGTGTCTATTGTAACAAAATCCTTAACGCTGTAAGAATGAGCCTTCAGTCGATTCAGGGCCAAGCTCAATATTATACTAATAAATGATCAAAGACAATCTGCCAGTTGTTAACTAACAATTAACAGGTCACTGTGGGCCACGACCTATGCTGCTAAAACAAATTCATTTTTAAAAAGAATCTCAGGGAGAAACTATTCTGTCTCTGTTTATTCGTTTCCCTCTCTGCTTTACAACAACAACAAACAACACTCCACTGTCACTGGTCTTTAGCTCCAGTTAGTCCCACCTTGTCACCACACCACGGCCAATCACCAGTAGCTCCTGTGGTCTGTGCCTGTCACCCATAGGCTGTTTGATGTGAAATACAGCCCACAGAAATACAGCCTACTCTAAGCAATCCTGTCTTTTTTTTTTTTTTTTCTTCTTCACTGTGGTTTTCCACTGGAGCAGATTTTTGTATGCAGTTGTCCCAAGATGAAGCACCCCATGCTTGATAATTTTTTTTTCGACACTTTTGTAACGCCGGTGTCACAGGAAATAAGTTAGTTATAGAAAAATAAATAAATAATATATATAAAATGACCAATACATTCAATGTTTGAGCAATGAAACGTTTAAAGCAGCAATTCTAATAGTTCATTTCAAGCAGAATGTATACAATACTGTAATCTGGTTATACCAGCTTCTTCTGCTAATCCACTGTGAAAAATGTATCAGGTAAACACAGTTCTTCAGCCTGTGCATAATTTTATATCATGCTTATAATAATAATAATAATAATAATAATAATAATAATAATAATAATAATAATAATAAATAGTAGTAGTAATATTAATATTTTTAAAAGCAAATGCATTGTATTGCTTTATTATTTCTAAAAATCTGATGTGAAAGATTAAGTAATTTTTGAAGCACAATCCTATTTGTGTATGTGAAAACATTAGAATAGAATCATTGAAGCCTATGAGCCATTGAATATTACTTTTTATGTAGTTTACATATATACTGGTCACAGTCTTGGTCTTGGTCTCAATTTTGGTCTTGACTGCATCACTGCACAGTGAAGTCCATCATTAAGAAGTGGAAGATGCATCATACCACCCAGATATTACCCAGATCAGATCGCCCTCCCAAACTGAGCAGCCGGGCAAGCAGGAAACTGGTTCGGGGATGTCACTTTGAAGCCAACAATGACCTTGAGAGATCTGCAAAGTTCTGTGTCTGAGATGGGAGTCATTGTTCACACATCAACAATAAGCCAGTCCCTACACAAAGCTGGCCTGTGTGGAAGGGTGGCAAGAAAGAAGCCATTACTCAAAAAGCCTCATCTTAAAGCACGTATGGAGTTTGCGATAAAGCATGTAGATGATACTGCAGACATGTGGAAAAAGGTTTTGTGGTCAGACGAGACAAAAATTGAGCTTTTCGGTCTAAATTCCAAGCGTTACGTCTGGCGCAAGCCTAACACTGCACATCACCAAGTCAACACATCCCAACTGTCAAGCATGGTGGTGGCAGCATCATGTTATGGGGATGCTTCTCTTCAGCAGGTACTGGGAAGCTTGTCAGGATAGAGGGGAGAAAGAATGGTGCAAACTACATGCGAATCCTTGAGGAAAACCTGTTTGAGTCAGCCAAGACTCTAAAACTGGGGAGGAAATTCACATTTCAGCAGGACAATGACCCGAAGCACAAAACCAAAGGCACACTGGAGTGGTTGAACAAAAAGAGAATTAATGTTTTTGAGTGGCCCAGTCAAAGTCCTGACTTGAATCCGATCGAAACTTTATGGAGACACTTGAAGATTGCAGTCCATCGACGATCCTCAACAAACTTATCAGAACTGGAGCAAAAGTTTCACCATCCTACTGTGCAAAGCTAGTAGAGACCTATCCACAAAGACTCATAGCAGTAATTGCTGCATAAGGTGCTTCTACCATGTACTGACTTAAGGGGCTGAATACTTATGCAACCAGTAAATTTCATTTTGTACATTTTCTTTGCAAGTTTTGCTGACATTTAACCTCATCCCCATATAACAGTGTTCAGTTTAACCACTACAGCTTTGAATAAAAAGTTTGTTTGAAAAACTGCACACATTATTTGTAATTCAACGAAATGTGACATTATTGGTAGGCAGTGAATACTTTTGCAAACCACTGTATGTGTGTGTGTGTGTCTGTCTATATATACAGTGTGTATATATATATATATATATATAAATGATGTGACACATTCCTTCTCTTTCAACCATATACTGTATGTATAATAATGGATCTTTTTCTTCACTCACAGGCCTGGGAAAGACTGGAAAAAGCAGAGCATGAACGGGAGCTGGCACTGAGGACTGAGTTGATAAGGCAAGAGAAACTGGAACAGCTGGCCCGCCGTTTCGACCGCAAGGCAGCCATGAGGGAGACCTGGCTGAGCGAGAATCAGCGGCTCGTCTCGCAGGTAGGGCTGGAGAACACACCACCAAATTTTGATTTGTACATTGAAGTTTTTCAATGCGTAAGGTAAAACCAACATTATAGCAAATCAACGCTGTAAATAACAGATAGCTACCTGCTACAAGCAGCACATGGTATGTAATGAGTGCTGTTCCTGAGATTCTTCATAAATCATTTACACTCCACATTTTAAAAGGTTATCAGGTGTACTAGAAAGCAGTGTATTGTATCTGTCAGCAGCTTTATTTTCTTCCAACTTGGATTTGAACTCCTTTTATTGTTTTCTGCCTATCTTCAACCCCATCTGTAGGACAACTTTGGGTATGACCTGCAGGCAGTGGAGGCCGCCACCAAGAAGCACGAAGCAATTGAGACTGACATCGCGGCCTATGAAGAGAGAGTGGAGGCGGTGCTGGCTGTGGCCAGGGAACTTGAAGCAGAGAACTACCATGACATCAAGCGCATCACAGCCAGGAAAGACAATGTGATCCGGCTTTGGGAGTACCTTTTGGAGCTGCTCAAGGCTCGGCGCCAGCGACTGGAGATGAACCTGGGCCTGCAAAAGGTCTTCCAGGAGATGCTTTACATTATGGACTGGATGGATGAGATGAAGGTAATGACATAATAAAAGCATAATAAAATGTTGTGTGACACATTTAATTTGAATCTAGTTCCAATTTTAAGTTTGCTTGAGTTTTCTTTTGACTTTTCCTCCTCAGATGCTTTTGCTGTCTCAGGATTATGGAAAGCACTTGCTTGGTGTGGAAGATCTACTGCAGAAACACACTCTGGTTGAAGCTGACATTGGTATTCAGGCAGACAGAGTCAAGGCGGTCAATGCATCTGCTCAGAAATTTGCAAGTGATGGAGAAGGTAGAAAAGTATTATGTATTAGCAGTATGTTTTTTTTCTGTGATACTGGCTCACTGGTGTGAGTCTTATTTTGCAGATTAACCCAGAATGATTTGCTCAAGAGAACAATTAGTCAGTTTAACACTAATACTTTTTATTAAACATCTAAATCAGCATGCAATACAAAAAAGGCACTTTATGTGCATAAATAACCTTTTTTTGGAGACAAGTCTGCGTTTTTCTGGTCCAACAAATGATTTCTAAACAAGCCTTTTTATATCTAACCTGTGGTGACATCATTCTTTAACAATTTCTTTTGTAACTGTTTTCCAGTATAGGTTGGTACCCTTTCAGTACTCAATTCGTTTTGTAACTTTTCTCCATTACACCTGTGCTATCATCTTAGACCTTTTAATAAACATACTTACAATTCATGCGTTTGACACGCACACACCCTCCACTAAGATATATTACTACAAGAGATTACAGCGGAATATTACCAGACACCAACAACTTCCATACCCAGAAAAGGAATGTGTCCTTATCAGTAACTTTCCATCAGCTTGCCTTTACATTGAGTTTAAGTAAATACAGACAAAGCATAGCAACATATAAAATAGAAAAATATTAGAAAGACACACTTTCTCTTAACATGTATCTTGATTTTTTCTGTTACTTCAAAGACAGCATTTTGACTTGTGAGCAGTCAAAGTAGTCTTCTTTTAGCTAGCAGCCTTACTAGTTTATATTAACATACAATATATAAATAAATAGGACAAGTGTGTTTTTTGTATGTGTTCAATTGTTTGTGTTCAGCATGTTTTGGTTCTTGAGCTTCTTATCTTAACGCAAGGTTTACAGGAGTACAGTAGCACATCTAGATGCAGGTTATTTATTGAGTGGTGTATTCTCCTTGCAGGTTACAAGCCATGTGACCCCCAGGTTATCCGTGACCGGGTGGCACACATGGAGTTCTGTTATCAGGAGCTGTGCCAGCTAGCGATGGAGCGCAGGGCCCGTCTTGAGGAATCGCGTCGCCTCTGGAAGTTCTTCTGGGAGATGGCAGAGGAGGAGGGATGGATCCGAGAGAAGGAGCAGATCTTGTCGTCTGACGACTACGGTAAAGACCTGACCAGCGTGTTGCGCCTCCTGAGCAAACACAAGGCCTTCGAGGATGAAATGAGCGGCCGATACACTCACCTGCAGCAGACGATACGGGAAGGAGAGGAAATGATCGCTGATGACCACTTTGGCTCTGACAAGATCAGGGAGCGGATCATGGACATTCAGGAGCAGTGGGCCAACCTGGAGCAGCTGTCCGCCATCAGGAAGAAACGCCTGGAGGAGGCTTCCAACCTGCACCAGTTCCAGGCCGATGCCGACGACATTGACACTTGGATGCTTGACGTCCTCCGGATCGTCTCCAGCAGCGACGTGGGCCACGACGAGTACTCTACCCAGTCACTGGTCAGGAAACACAAAGATGTGGCTGAAGAGATCGCCAGCTACCGTCCTGTCATCGACACCCTGGAGGAGCAGTCCAAGGCCCTCCCCGAAGAGCACGCCCAGTCCCCAGAGGTCCTGGGCAGGCTATCTGGGATTGAGGAGAGGTACAAAGAGGTCACCGAGCTCACCAGGCTGCGCAAGCAAGCTCTACAAGACGCTCTGGCCCTTTACAAGATGTCCAGCGAGGCTGATGCCTGCGAGCTCTGGATCGATGAAAAGGAACAGTGGTTGATCAGCATGCAGATCCCAGAGAAACTTGAAGATCTGGAAGTAATCCAGCACAGGTAGGAAGCAGCATTGCCTCAAACATGTATCCCCCACCCACCCCAGTGTGTGTCTGTGTGTGTGTGTGTGTGTGTGTATATATATATATATATATAGGGAGTTATTTTGTTTTGTATTTGTCAGATGTGTATTGTGTCCCGCGGCGCCCACCACCACCCATGTTTGTTTGTTTGTTTGTTTGTTTGTTTGTTTATAGGGTAGTGTGTTTTGGATCAGAATGTCTAATGCTATTGCTAAAACTGTATATTGTTTCCTCTATACAAGGTGCTTAATAGCGCATGCTATCCTCTATATGAAGCTGTCATTTCTTTTTTCCCAACAGTTGCCTCTAACACACTGCGTTTTTTACAGGTTTGAAAGTTTGGAACCGGAAATGAATAACCAGGCTTCCCGTGTGGCTGTAGTCAACCAGATTGCTCGCCAGCTGATTCACAGTGGACACCCCAGCGAGAAAGAAATCAAAGCCCAGCAGGATAAACTTAATACCAGGTAACTGTAATACCTGAATGGGAGCTGGCATTTTAAAGATCTGGGTTACAGCAAGATTCAATGTTTAATCAAGTGCAAACAACAGCTTAGTACCTGCAGCTTTAATTTAACTTGAAGCAAATAGGCTTCTTTTGAAAATAAATAAGTACATTTTAGTACAGAAAATGTAAATGTATGCAAATTTGTCTCCCAGGAGTACATCTGTTTATTTTTGAAGAAGCCAGATTGCTGATTTTGTGATTTTGTTATTCACACCTGCCCTGCTGCTTCCTAAGGAATTACAGCGCTTGTCCCCATCTTTGTATGAAGAACATTTCTGCTTTTGTGCATTAAACAAAAAAAACAATGGCAGCTGTTTCTGACACTGAACTCTTCCAGAAAATGAGTTGGCCAGTGATGAGCACAAGTTAAGTTAAATGGCATTTGTTCCATTTCCTTCAGTTTTGTAAATACCATCATAGTTGGTGGTGTTTAGTGAAAAGATTTATCTTTTTGAGTTTAAACAAGCTTTCCGAGAGGAAATAGCAGCTAGTAAAATGGAAAACCACGTTCTGTGATATGCGATGCATCGATTCATCGATGTTATAAAGGGTAAATAAAACACAGTAATACATGTGGAGCTGTGGATTACTGTGTAACATTGCTAGTAATGCTTTAGATGCTTTAAATTACCTTTTGATGGGTTGTTTACCTTTTGCAGTAATATTATGGCACAATCTTCTGGCAGATGTTATAACTACACTTCATGCAGAAATGTGCAGATTATCTGATAATGCACCTTCTATGGGAAATCTGAGAATATAATTTTTCCTTATGTATAAAGGCCTGTAACAACAGCCTAAAATAATGTTAGTTAGTACCTATCTGTGTCATGGTGGCTTCTTTTTATTATGGGTTTATTTGGAGTTAAACTGCAATAGATGTGTTTACACCGTCTGCTGTTTATTTCAGATGGAGCCAGTTCCGTGATTTGGTGGACCAAAAGAAAGATTCTCTCAGTTCTGCTTTGGGTGTTCAGAACTACCACCTGGAATGTAACGAAACCAAATCGTGGATCAGGGAGAAGACCAAAGTCATTGAATCCACTCAGGAGCTGGGCAACGACCTGGCCGGAGTCATGGCCCTGCAGAGGAAACTGACAGGAATGGAGAGAGACCTTGCAGCCATCGAGGACAAGCTGGGCGACCTGCAGAAGGAGGCTGAAAGGCTGGCCGCAGAACACCCCGATCAGGCTCAAGCCATAATGGGTCGTCTGGCAGAGATCACAGACGTCTGGGAGGAGATGAAGACCACCCTGAAGAACCGTGAGGAGTCCCTGGGCGAAGCCAGCAAGCTTCAGCAGTTCCTACGAGACCTGGATGACTTCCAGTCCTGGCTCTCGAGGACCCAGACCGCCATCGCCTCAGAGGACATGCCCAACACCTTGACGGAGGCCGAGAAGCTGCTCACCCAGCATGAGAACATCAAGAATGAGATCAACAACTACGAGGAGGACTACCAGAAGATGCGCGACATGGGCGAGATGGTCACGCAAGGCCAGACGGATGCCCAGTACATGTTCTTGCGCCAGCGCCTGCAGGCCCTGGACACCGGCTGGAACGAGCTGCACAAGATGTGGGAGAACAGACAGAGCCTGCTGTCTCAGTCCCATGCCTACCAGCTGTTCCTCAGAGACACAAAACAAGCAGAAGCATTCCTCAATAACCAGGTATGTCAGTGGTTAACACATTTGTCTAAAAGCAAAAGTTGGTGGGAGCACCAAAAGAAAAAAATAAATAATTTACATTTGTTGGAAAAGGTTGTTTATGTTATTTGGTGCTTTCATGTGTTAAATATATTTTACCTTGTTTACATGGACAGCCAACTCGAGTCGACTTGAGTGCACCTGAATTCTCCCAGAACTCAAGTTGATGGACAACTCGAGTTGGTGAAAAAGGTGACGTTTCCATGCTTTTCTGAGTTACTCGAGTTGTCACGTGAGTTGGGTAGGAAATACTTCCGATTTCCCCCAGAAATACTTGCGAGTTAAATGTCAAGACATGAATTCGCTACAGATGGTATTAGTCAAATTGTCAACGATTTAAAAGATAAATCCATCTAGATATTTGTTTAGTATTTGTTTCACGTAGTACATGATACATTATATATATATATATATATATATATATATATATATATATATATATATATTTTAGCTCAAAGAGCCAGCTGCCCAATGTTTCGATATGTTGTACATATCTTTCTCAAGGGAGCCTGTGTTTGAATCCAAACATTGGAGGTATTTATAGGTTTTTGACGGCATGACAACTACTTGTTATTGTTTACATATAGTGACGTATTTTGACCTTTTCATCCGGAGTCTGTGTTGTTCTTTCAAATAGGTGTCTGTCACTTTAATTACACACGATACAATGGAAGTGCTCTTTAAACGCCGTGGCGTACGTTTATTAGCAAACTGATATTTCAAACAAACAAAAACACAAAACAAAACCTAGCCCTTCTTCAGGCGCTAACGAAACTGGTTAACAGTAGTGCTATCTAATGCAGGGCAGGGTAAGCCTGTTCCCCTGTTTTAAACTAATTCCACAAATCACCTAATCCAAATCACCGTCCAGAACTTCGTTGTCAAAAACCCGTACCTTTGTTTCGTTATCAGAAAATCTTTCTTTGTCCAACACACTTTTCCACTGTTCAGTTTTTCCCCTCTCACCACTTCAACCCTTCTCCTTGAACACACAAACTGAAACCTTTTTAACCCCGACTTGATCACTTGCATCTGATCAGCATTTGCCCATTAATTATACAATTAAGCAATTGTTACATTTGTTATCATACAAAGTGTGTGGCTATCCCCAGGGTCCTAAAGCCTCCAAATTAATGTTTGGTACATACACATCATCACAATATATATATATATATATATATATATATATATATATATATATATATATATATATATATATATATATATATATAAGAAAAGCCTTATACTTGTATTAAATATTTTTATTCAGTGAAAATGGTGTATAATTACTGTATAACGGGAAAGTTTGGTGGCAAATATATTTTGGCTTTATTGACGGTTTTGATTGGTTCGCCAATAATACATCCAACAATTAGAGGGTTGCATACAGTACTCGTAGTGATCCCTCTTTCTGTCAGACTGGTGTACAGAAAAGGTTAAAGAAGCGTTGGACAAGGGAAATAATTTGTCAGATGTCAAAGTGGATATGAGAATGGCAGTGATGAAGCCAATTTGCTTGAAGACATTGAAAGCAGATTGCACATTTCCATCAAAGGATTAAAAAAATCTGGAATTGATCTGATGTGATCAGAAACCCAGAGGCAGTGTAAACTGCGCCTGCTACTGTAGTAGGACTGTTCTGTTTTATGTTAAGCATTTTTGTGTTATATATTTTTTTTAATATTAAATAGCCAAAAGTGTTTATGCCAGACTTGTTAGAAAGTACATAACAAAATGTTTGATTTGTTATTGTCGATACATTATTATTACTGGAGACACCCATAGTGCAGGTATCGCAAAGTCTATATTATTATTATTATTATTATTATTTATTTCTTAGCTGACGCCCTTATCCAGGGCGACTTACAATTGTTACAAGACATCACATTATTTTTACATACAATTACCCATTTATACAGTTGGTTTTCTTTTACTGGAGCAATCTAGGTAAAGTACCTTGCTCAAGGGTACAGCAGCAGTGTCCCAACTGGGGATTGAACCCACGACCCTCCGGTCAAGAGTCCAGATCCCTAACCACTACTCCACACTACAAAACAAAACGTTTAAATTAGTTCTGCACCGTATAAAACTGAGCTGATTTTACCAGTGCTTGCTAGTCTTAAAGCATTTTCATTGCGGCTTTATTGTTAAAGTTTTCACACGTGGCAATACTGTCCTGCAATTACTGCATGATACTGTGATCATTCCACTGTGTTATGTTGTGAACCATAGCTACATTTTAAAACTGAGAGGTAGCAAATGCTTACCTTAAAGTTAAGGGCCACATAAGAATGACAAATACTGTAACTGATTAGAAGACCTTATTGTTGTTCTCCAAGTTGCTGCAGTGACATTGTAGATGCTACAGCGAGCTATTGTAAATGATACTGTTTTACCAGATACATTTCATTAAAAATATAAATGCAAAACTGCTTTGCATTTTTCTTTGTGAAAGTGCTTAGTGAAAAACGGCAATTCAGAAACTGTCAAAATCCCCATGATAGCAAATCCACTGAATTTAATATATTACCAGCCAAAATGTCCCGTTATACGGTATGTTCCCTCCCCCTACAACATTTTTGATTGACATTGATGCAATTTCCTCCCAGCCCAAATTTAGACTTTGATTTCACTCCTCAGGAAACGGAGGTGTGGGGGGGCAACTCGGGCACGTACCGGGTTATGTGGTTCATGGAAACGTGGTATTGGTTTCAAGGTCATTTAAGACACAGGATCAAGTGAGTGTGTTGGATCCTGTCATTATTGACCAGCATGACCAGGTTTATGGATGCACATGGTCTTTTGAGTTTACTTTGACTTGCAGCAGTCACCATTGTAAATGGAAAAGGATGAGGAAGATGTCTTGCTCAAATCACTAAAAAGGTAACCCACTTCTCAATAATTTGTGTCAAAGAAGTGAAAGCCACAAAACTATTTTAAGATACTTTTCTCGGTTTTGCTTTTGTTTCCCATCCCCTGGGGTGACTACTATGCTTAGGGCTGTCCTTTTTGCTGAATGTGAAATGTTTAGAGAAGATGTTGCTCACCATGTGTTTTGCTTGTGTGTTTCCAGGAGTATGTGTTGGCACACACTGAGCTGCCCACCACCCTGGAGTCTGCAGAGGCTGCAATTAAGAAACAGGAGGACTTCATGACCACCATGGATGCCAATGAGGAGAAAATCAACGCAGTGGTGGAAACGGGCAGGAGACTCGTTAGTGACGGGAACATCAACTCTGACAAGATCCAGGAGAAGGTGGACTCCATAGATGACAGGTAAAAAAAAATAAAGTCCCTTTTAACTTGACCTTGTTCAGTATGAATCTTGGGAGAAATATAACATGATGTTTAAACTTTACTGACTGCATTTTTAAGGACCTTTCCAGTTTTCAGTTCTTGTATATTCCCAGTAAAGAACATGTTAAAGTGAATAGAACAGTTACATAATATTAACAAAAAATAAATAAAATGTCCTGTCCTTGAAAGGTTTATTTTTTATTAATATTATTGTGTGTGTGTGTATATATATATATATATATATAATATATATATATATATATATATATATATATATATATATATATATATATAATATAAAATATAAAAACAATTATATACGGTATATATACACATATATATTAGTAAACAAGGATATGCAAAACGTTGAAAAATGAACAATCAGAAGAACCCTTTTTGTGATTTACTTTAGTTCCTGTTTGCGCATAGACAAGATGTGTGTAATCCAGTATCTAAATAAGGAACAGATTGCATTGGCCTCCTCGGGAACATTCAGTATGACGCCCAGCAGCCCCGGTGCCTATTAGAGACTGGAGAGTATTGGAGACTGACGTTTATTTGAAGTTTTATGGTAGTTTGGTTCTCTTTTCAGCTTTGCTAAGAATTTTAGTTCCTTGTCTGGGCTCACTTCAGCTAAGCTTTTTTTTTTTTTTTTCTTCTAATTTTCGATATGAATACAACGCATACTTCAACAGATAACTATATAGTGTGTTATAGTCTGACCCAGGTCAGCAATAGCATCAAATAAATAAGTGCGTGTGTGCATCTATGTATATATAGTACACCCTCCTTATAACGAACCTGTTGGGGTCCAAGCCTTTTGTTCGTTATATCGAGGGGTTCGTTTTAGCGAAAGGACAATCAAAATGAACGATAAACTGTTGGAGTAAGTTAATGAGGTGATATTGTGAATACAAGTAGAATTACACGTTCCTGTTCATTTCATGTATGCAGTATTCTGCCTTTGCTTTATCCTATTAGTTAAAGAATTAAAACCCAGTACAGAAAGCACAAATCTCAAATTGATGCTGAACATTTATTCAAAATCAACACAAATCGTTTCAAAATGCACTAAATCTTAATCCAACATGCAAGAATCCCAAACTGAACTTTTATTCCAAGTCAACCCGACATGAAAAGTTCATCAGATCCTCAAGTTTTAATTTTTTGTTGTTGTTTTTTTCTTTAATCAATTTTGCTTTGCCACATCATTGCTGAACAAGCCAAAAAAGTCCTTTTGACAACCTATATTTACGACACAGATATGCCTGCGTTACATATATATGTGTGTGTGTGTGTGTTTCACCAGATTTTAAAGCATGTTTTTTATGTGTGAATCACAGGCATAAAAAGAATCGTGAGGCTGCCAGTGAACTCCTGATGAGACTCAAGGACAACAGAGACCTGCAGAAATTCCTTCAGGACTGCCAGGAGGTATGTTGCTGTGAATAATCCATAACTAGCATGTTAAAGGGTACAGAATATGTTTTTTTTTAGACTTTTGCTGCAACTTCCCCCTTTTGAAAGTGATCAGATTTCTTAATTAAGAATAAAAAGGTCACATGAAGAGCAGCGCTATCTAGGCAATAACATTGTTTTCTGACTGTAGCCCTTTTAAAGCAGTTTGTTCTGGATAATTAGCCCGCTGTGTAACTGATCACCTGCAGCTCACAACAAAAGGTGTTCCTGACACACATTCTAATCGCTTTGCTCATCCTCCAGCTGTCCCTTTGGATCAATGAGAAGATGCTTACAGCGCAGGACATGTCATACGATGAAGCCAGGAACTTGCATAGCAAATGGCTGAAACACCAGGCGTTCATGGCCGAGCTGCAGTCCAACAAGGAGTGGTTGGACAAAATTGAAAAGGTATCCCTCGGAGAGAAACTGTAAACGTTCATGTTATTTTTGTGGTGGTCAAAAACAAGACAAGCAAAACAGTTGTAATGCTGGGTTACAAAATGATTTGGATGCCAGAATTAGATATCTCATTTTTACTTTAGTGTAGAGAACACTGTGGCAACCTGAAACTTATTTTTTTTCATTTTGACAAATGTTTAATGTAAGTACAGTAATCCGTGGCATAACCGTCCGTCAAATATCCACACTAACCATTTATCCACCATGATGAACCTCTTCAGCCACATTAGTTTATTATTGAACCGAGAAGATTAGTTCAGATTAGTTCAAGTTTTCGTACACTGTGTTGTATGTGCTCCGTGCGCTGCCATTGCTGTAGTGTCACGTGAGCTGTTCAGTGTGTTGACTTGATATGTAAATAAATCCTGTTTTCCTGCAGGATGTATCAACTTCAACCTCCATCTTGCTCTCTTGCCTGTCACTCAGCAGTGAATCTACGCACCCACACGGCAGATGGCTACTCTGTCGCAAGCGTTAATACCCTGTATATTTCTAAACAAGGGATTTAAGGGAGCTGAATCTCAAAACAATAATTGTGTGAATATAGTAATTGTTACAGCTGTGTATAATGGTATTTAAAACAGCATTCATTCATCTGACTTTTTACATATCTGCCCTTACTCTGGTCCCACTGCAGTCAGGTATGCGATGGATTACTGTAAAACATTATATAAACATAAACAAACATTATTTCTCTAAAAGATTATTCAGTGCTACCCTATTATTACGCGGTTGTCGGGGTCCATAATTGGAGACGCATTATTTGGGTTTTGCCTTTATAACGAATATTGGCATTTTTGTTCGTGAAATGATTTACAATGGCTATATTCATATTGTAGCTTACAATTTGCAGGTACTCGAATCCATGGTTTATTGGAATGATTATTCTTGGCCCCTGTCAGCCTGGGCCACACCAAAAACAACAAAGTCTTGCACATTCACACAGCCGCTTGTCTGACTCAGTGTCCCCGCCTACCCGGACGTCAATCAATCCTGGCTGGGGCAAGCTTACCGCTTCCCTGCTTACACACAGGGTCTGTAGACCAGTCGTGTAACTGTATAAATCCTGGGTCATTGTAATATACAGTATAATAGAAACTGCTTTTCCACCAGTTTTAAGTTTACACCGCTCATTTAAATTGTATATATTTTTTATAATAAATGTTGTAAACTAGATAAATAACACAGAATCCAAGGACATTTATACACACTTGTTTTGTAACATTAGCAGACAGTTTGTTTTTACTTTTAGAAAAAAAAATACAGTGCAAGCACGGGAGCTTTATAAGTACTATATGTCCCAGTTTCAGTTTAAATTGATTTAAATACGGTAATGTAAAACAGCAAGTAAACCCAACGTATTCTGAGTCAAATTGCATCATGGGGGAAATGGAAGCCACAACCTTACCGTGATATAACCGATTCCGCACCATAACGGGTCGCGTTATAATGGGGTGGCACTGTATATAGAAAATCTAGAACATCTATTAAACAGGCTTCTATGATGTCTGCTACCACAAAGGCTAAGGTTTGGAGCTTCATCAAATACAACTTTTTTGTATTACTTAAGTTATTACTGATATTATTGGAAAATTGGTGTTTCTCATTATGACCTTTTAAACACTTAATACAACTTAATGTGTCCTTTCAGTTCAGTTGTTCTCTCTCATTTTCTGTGAGCAAAGGCAAAAGAATTTAGAGCATCAGCTGCTTTAGTGAGAGGCTTCAGCAGTGGTTTATGTAGGTGTGTTTTGATTTATTGCTTTGCAGGATGGCATGCAGCTTGTTGCAGAGAAACCGGAGACTGAGGTGGTTGTCAAGGAGAAGCTGTCATCCCTTCACAAAATGTGGGACGACCTGGAATCCACCACCCAGACCAAGGCACAGTGTCTCTTCGATGCCAACAAGGCGGAGCTGTTCACCCAGAGCTGTGCTGACCTTGACAAGTGGCTGATGGGTCTGGAGGGACAGATCCACTCCGACGATTACGGCAAAGACTTGACCAGCGTCAGCATCCTATTAAAGAAACAGCAGGTGGGGTTTTATTTCAAATAGGTGTCAAGTGTGTGTGTGTGAAGGCTGGGGATGCATTAAAACACTATTAATTTACCAAACTGTCATATTATTTGTATAGTTTTAGTGCATTGTCTGCAGCCCCAATATTGTACGCTTTGATGGAACAAAATGTACCCTAACCACTAGATGGTGCTATTGTACCACAAGCCTCTCATATGTTAAATAATTTGTTCAGTAGGCACTGGAGGGAAAACAGGGAAGACGATTATCAGAATAACACTTGCAGTACAGTGAGTGCGTGAGATTTCAACCAGATTGCCAGTAAATTGTCACATTTAGTACTTAAGTACATAAAAGTTTATAAAAGAGAGGAGGCCATTCGGCCCATCTTGCTCGTTTGGTTATTAGTAGCTTATTGATCCCAGAATCTCATCAAGCAGCTTCTTGAAGGATCCCAGGGTGTCAGCTTCAACAACATTACTGGGGAGTTGGTTTCAGACTCCCACAATTCTCTGTGTAAAAAAAGTGCCTCCTATTTTCTGTTCCGAATGCCCCTTTATCTAATCTCCATTTGTGACCTCTGGTCCTTGTTTCTTTTTTCAGGTTGAAAAAGTCCCTTGGGTCGACATTGTCAATACCTTTTAGAATTTTGAATGCTTGAATCAGATCGTCCCGTAGTGTTCTTTGTTCAAGACTGAATAGATTAAATTCTTTTAGCCTGCCTGCATATGACATGCCTTTTAAACCAGAGAGAATTCTGGTCACTCTTCTTTGCACTCTTTCTAGAGCAGCAATATCCTTTTTGTAGCGAGGTGACCAGAGCTGAACACAATATTCTAGATGAGGTCTTACTAATGCATTGTAAAGTTTTAGCATTACTTCCTTTGATTTAAATTCAACACTTTTCACTATATATCTGAGCATTTTGTTGGCCTTTTTTATAGCTTCCCCCACATTTGTCTAGAAGACATTTCTGAGTCAAAATAAACTCCTAGATCTTTTCCATAGGTTCCTTATTCAATTTCAGTATGTCCCATACATACTGAAATTGAATTGCAAGATGGGCTGAATGGCCTACTCTTGTTTGTAAACTGCAGTACCTGACAATTTTCTCTATTAAATGTGATTTGCCATGTGTCTGCCCAGTTCTGAATGCTGTCTAGATCATTTTGAATGGCCTTTGCTGCTGCAACAGTGTTTGCCACTCCTCCTATTTTTGTGTCATCTGCAAATTTAACAAGTTTGCTTACTATATCAGAATCTAAGTCATTAATGTAGATTAGGAGGAGCAGAGGACCTAATACTGATCCCTGTGGTACTCCACTGGTTACCTCCCTCCATTTTGAGGTTTCTCCTCTAATCAGTACTTTTCTGTTTTCTACTTGTTAACTGTTTCCTAATCCATGTGCATGCATTTCCTTGAATCCCTAATGTGCTCAGTTTGAGAAATTAATCTTTTATGCTGGACTTTGTCAGAAGCTTTCTGGAAATCTAAATAAACCATGTCATATGCTTTGCAATTATCCATTGTTGATGTTGCATCCTCAAAAAAATCACACAGGTTAGTTAGACATGATCTCCCTTTCTTAAAACCATGCATACTGTTACCATATAGGTAACTTTCCATTTTGTATCTTATTATAGTTTCCATAAGTTTACATACAATAGAAGTCAGGCTTATTGGTCTGTAGTTACCTGGTTCGGTTTTGTCTCCCTTTTTGTAGATCAGTATTACGTTTGCAATTTTCTAGTCTGTCAGTACAACCCTTGTCTCAAGAGACTATTGCATGATCTTGGTTAGCAGTTTGTAAATAACCTCTTTCATTTCCTTCAGTACTATTGGGAGAATCTCATCCGCCCCAGGGGATTTGTTTATTTTAAGAGCTCCTAGTCCCTTTAACACTTCTGCCTCTGTTATGCTAAAATTATTTAAAACCGGATAGGAACAGGTCGACATGTGGGGCATGTTGTCCGTATCCTCCTTTGTAAAAACTTGTGAAAAGTAATCATTTAATATAGTTGCTATTTTTTTCTCTTTATATATGATTTTGCCATTTGTGTCTCTTAGACATTTTACTTCCTCCTTCAATGTTCTTGCGCTGTTATAATATTGGAAAAACCTTTTGGAATTGGTTTTAGCTCTCTTGGCAATGCTCACTTCTATTTCTCTCTTGGCCTTTCTAACTTCCTTTTTGACTTGCGTTTGCAGTTCCAAGTACTCTTTTAGTGTACTTTGTTCTTGGTCCCCTTTTTAAATGCTCTGTAAAGTGCCTTTTTTCTCTGAATATTTTTTTTTTAAATTGATCTATTAAACCATTTGGGCCATTTTGTTTTGTCTACTTTTGGGATGTAATTGTTTTGCGCCTCTAGTACTACATTTGTGGAAAATAGCCATCCTTTTTCTGTGGATGTCTCCTCTATTTTACTCCAATCTACTTCTGTTAGTCTGTTTCATTCCTTCATAGTTTGCCTTTTTAAAATTGTAAAGCTTAGCTTTAGTTGTTACTTTTGGGGTTTTAACAAGCACTTCAAATGAAACCATGTTATGATCTGAGTTTGCCAATGGTTCTCTAACCTCTGTTTTAGTTATTCTGTCTTCGTTATTTGAAAAGACTAAATCAGGGCATGCCTCCCCTCTAGTCGGTGCATTGACAAATTGCGTTAGGAAGCAGTCATTTGTCATTTCTACCATTTCAATTTCGTCTGTCGTGCTCCCTACTGGGTTTTCCCATTTTATATGGGGGAAGCTGAAATCCCCCATTAGTATGGCTTCTCCTTTTCTACACGCATTTCTAATGTCATTGGATAACAGATTATTTTGCTCTGTGTCTGAATTTGGCGGTCTATAGCATGCCCCTATTATGCCCTTTGAATTTTTGTCCATTATTGTAACCCATATTGATTCTGCGTTTTTTGTTTTTTTCTTCCAGATTTAACACCTGGGCTTGTTTTTGATATATAGCGCTACCCCGCCGCCTCTTCTGTTCTGCCTGTCTTTCCTACAAGTGTATACCCACTAATTTTATATTCGTCTACATCGCTCTCAGATAACCAAGTTTCTGAAACACCTATCACATCGTAGTTACTTGTTCATGCAGTAGCTTCAAGAATTTCAAGACTTCTAGAATTTAGATCAATACATTTAATGGCTGTCTTACCTGAGTTGTTGCTCTTGTTTAGATGTAGTCTCCCTTCTGTTTTTTTTGTTGATTTCTCCCCCTTTCCTTTGTAGTTTAAATGCTTCTGAACCTCCTCGAGTATCCTTTTGCCGAGTAGATTGCTAAGTAAATGAATGCATCGTTATGTAATTCCACGGTTACATACGCCCATCCTCCTGTAAGTTATGAAATATGCACTATTCTCTCTGCTCCCAGCGTGGAACTGCTGCTGTTCGGTCTCTTGTGCGCTCTCTCTCTCTCTCTCTCTCTGTTGTATGATGTAACCCCTCTGCAGTGTTTCTCACCTAGTTTCTGTGTGCCCCCTCCCTCCTTAGATGCTGGAGAACCAAGTGGAGGTACGGAAGAAGGAAGTGGAGGAGCTGCAGGGCCAGGCCAAGGTCCTGAGTCTGGAAGGTAAAGACACAGACGAAGTGGACGGCAGGAGGCAGGTGGTGGAGCAGAAGTTCAATGAGCTGCTGGCGCCGCTCCAGCAGAGGAAGAACTATCTCATGGCCTCCAAGGAGATTCACCAGTTCAACAGAGACGTGGAGGATGAGATTGTGAGTATCTGGAAAGCCTTGTTGTTGGAGTGATGCAGTGGGATAATACATCAGCCTTTTCACCTCTCAAAGGCTGGTGGTATCTGCTTTAAAAAGGCCCAGGGAGAAATATAAGGGATGGTCCTTGCATAATTCCCACTATATATTCACATACTTTTTCTTTAAAAAAACAAAACACAAGAACCTTCAATCATATGGCATTTTGGCTTGATCTGCCCACAAAAAATGGCTTTTTACATAGAATAAGGGTTGCTTTTTTACTATATTTTATTTTTTACCCAACATGCCCACAGAAAATTCTGATATTTGTGTTCATGGATGCATGATTCAGCGCAATAACATTTCAATGCCTGCTTTGTTTCGCTGTAAATTGAGGTTGATTTTTGTAGACTGTTTCAGGGCATGAAGGGCAAGGCAATGTTACTTTCGTTGAGCGTGAAAATTCAGGGGCACCAAGGTAGTTCTAGGGGGCAAAAGGCAAAACATAAATCCAACCCAAGGGCACCAAGGCGATTTCATATGCATTCATAAAACAAGAAAAAAGAAATAGAGGGTGATTCACACACCAAGTGTTACAAAAATAAAATATTGGTCATTATTCCATTATACAAATAAAATGGTATAAAAAAAATAAAATTTAAAAACAGCAAACTTTTATAATGAAAAAATACAATGGGTAATTTGGCTAAAAAATAAATATTCAGGGTATTTGTACTAAACTCGATCACACCACTGACTAATACATAGATTAGACTAGAGGTTTAGATACAGCCATACAACAGCACAAATAAGCGATGTCAGTGAAGGGAAAGTTAGATAGATTTCCAGGCAAACTGGCTGAAGATTTACCCATGGCTGGAGTTTAATAACGATAGTGGTCAAATTAGTAATAGAAACTTCGTTAGGCAATGGAGACTGCTCTGCATCACAATGATGAACAGATGGATGTACATAATGTTAGATGATTATATTTGAGAGACTTTATTTAGTTTCACATTCTTGAAATTTACAGTTGCAAAGGATTTACAGTTTTGTTATGGTGCATTGCTGGACACTCAATTCAGAGGAAAAAAAAAGGTATGCTGTTTTTAAGCATGCACATTCTAACCCCTTTCGTGAAAGCACACGTTTTACTAGTTAAAAAGCAGAACTATGTAAGGTAGTGAATGTATTGCATAAAAATAAATAAAAACAGAAATCGATGCATGTCACAAGATTGTGTTTCGTTCACTATTATGTTATCTCGCTATCTCGTTTCATAACGCGGGGTGCTGCTACTTGAACCATGTCATAACTACTTGTTCAAGGTTTTTTTTTTTTTTTTTTTTTTTTTTTTGGTGAGGGTGAAATAGCGGCCAGTGAAGCACTGAATTAAACAAGTTAAATTGAAGCTGCTAAAGAAATGGCCTGAAAACCCTCTGCTGTTTTTGATATTTTTTGTGAAATACCTAAATGATCCAAACACAGTGGAATGCAAACTGTGCAAGTGGCTCTTAACTAGTGTTATTTTTTTAACTGGATGTCGGTTTTTACGGATTTATACCTGGTTTTTGTCTATTCAATATTTTCCCTGTACTATTCTAGGAAATACACAATATTTTGTTTAAAATGCTGTTTTATTTTGACTGACATTGTAATAAGCAGACCTACACTGTATCCTAGTATACAGCAGACGTTTAGACGCCAGAGGATCAAATAACGTTCAAACATGGTCTTCTGTCACTTCACAAACACATTATCACCTGATTTATGTTGGCCAATCAAAGTCTGATTATTGTGGCAGTTGCTGGTGTAGTAACTACTAGCTTGATCAAAAACTATATTGAAATACTTGCACAAAAATATAATATTTTTAATGGATGAGGAATGGGGAGAAAACATAAATTAGTTAATGAATATTCAAAAGAAAATGAATGTTTCTAAGTATGCAAAAAGCAAAAATAGCAGAAGCAAATGCATAGCGCTGCAAATACTGCTGCATTGAGGTACATGTTCGCGCTGACAATAAAAGAACATACTGAAAAATAAGCGACACATTAAACTAAAACAAGAAAGTGAACTGAGAGACAATCAATCCATGTATGCTGCTTCTACACACGCTTTAATAAAAGAGCGCGCAGAATGACTGTGTTAATTAGTTTGTCAGAGCGCTGTGCTTTGCTGGACAGCCACTGTTTATTGCAGAGAGGTATGTACTATTGGTGACTTCGTACATCATACATGCCAGGAACATTATTAATCAGAAACCAGAACTGCTACGCATCATATTCCACATGCAAAGTGTGTATACTGAGATTTCCCCCGATTTTTTACCGATGTTTCAATTAAAAACAATGTTTTACCGATTTTATCCCTATTCCCTACTCTTAACATATGAAGGCACAACCAATGTCTGCAGTACTTGACAACTTATTATTATTATTATTATTATTATTATTATTACTGTCGGGGACAAATTGTTGTGCACCCATTTCTTACCTGAACATTAGGTCAATCTTATAACACTTCGCTGCCGCTTTAGACAGTTCTTCTTCCTTCTTTGTTTTTAAACATTTTTGAGTTGGTATGGTGCTCACAGACAGAAAAATGACACTACCAGTGAACACGTGTAATTAAAAATTCCTGGAAGCGTGGTCATGTTGAGCTCAGTCTAACAGCGTCCCTCCCTCTGTTTGCCCTTTATTAACCAATGATACAGTACGTCTTTCTTGTAGATTAGTGCTGGGAGGTGCACAGTAAAAAGAATGACAACAATAACGCATTATGATAGTTAGTTATTTTCTCACAGGACAGAATTAAATTGAATTGTGACAGAACGGGCCAGCTGACGCTGTGCAAGTTTGTGACACCGGCGGGAATGACGGGCAGGCTTACAGGCAACTTTTTGCCGTAATTTTATTTATTTATTTATTAATAATTTGAGCGGCATTGCAGCAAGCAGCTTGGGCACTGCGGCAATTGCTCTAAGCACTAATGAACAAAATGCTGGCCAGTTTACAATTGGGTCTTGTCTACAAAGACATGGTGCATAGACTATATTTTGGTACTATTTTTGTGTGGATTTAATTGCTGCAGGTTACAAAACTTTAATTGTTTTTATTTTTGCAGTTGTGGGTTGAAGAAAGAATGGCAATTGCAACTTCCACAGACCATGGTCACAACTTACAAACCGTGCAGCTTCTTATCAAGAAAAATCAGGTAAGGGAAGAGAATCATTTTAACGAATTCCATTATGTAGTTCCTCGTGAAAATTAGCAATTCTGAAATAATAGTGTAAAAATATAGCAATGTTTGCCTTACTGACTGGCATTTAAGAACCTGGGAACCGGTTTAGTTTGCTTCTGGTAAATGATTGAACAGACTGCATAGAGCTGCATGATTTCTTTAATCAAAGGACACCGGTTGAATCACAAATATATCTTTTTCTGCTTTAATAAATATTATGTTTAATCGTGAAATAGCTTAAAATACCTGTTTTTAGACTCTGAAATGGCAATTTTTACAGTGAAAATATCTTGGCGAGAGCCGAGTTCAAATCAGCATGAAGTTTTAACATCTACCTTCATGTAATGGTAATCATCATGTTCTTATGTTAAGTATAAGCTAATGGCTGCTCAATAATCAGTATACTGTTGGAACAGAAAATAGTATGTTTTATTGATTGCATTTTGCAGTAAGTAATAACTATCTTCCATTTTGATCACTTTAAGTAAAGTTTGATTTTGTGCCAACATTCAAATCCAAGACTGGTTCCAACTCAACATTTCTACCCTCCTCAAATACAGACTCTTCAGAAGGAAATCCAAGGCCATCAGCCACGTATTGACGACATCTTCGAGAGAAGCCAAAACATTCTCAGTGACGGCAGTCCCAATGCAGAAGCCATTCGACAGAGGCTGGCAGGGCTGCAGGAGCTGTGGAATCTCATGATCGAGGAGACGGAGAAACGTCACGCCCGGCTGGAGGAATCCCACAAGGCTCAGCAGTACTACTTCGACGCTGCAGAGGCCGAGGCCTGGATGAGTGAACAGGAGCTGTACATGATGTCAGAAGAGAAGGCTAAGGTTGGTACTGCTCCATATCGCATGTGTCTTTGTCTCTGTGTTGCAATCACTGTTTCTATGGAAACAGCTGCTGACAGTAGTATCTGTTAAGCAGACGTCTGTTAAGCTTTAAAGTCATTTGGTTGGCATCTGGTGTTTGGTATGTTGTAATAGTAAAGTGAAAGATTAAAAGGAGATATTTTACTCAAGATGATGCCGACAGTCCTGGCTATACCTAGTTTTACCCGAGGCAATTAAGATGCAAGGAGGGCAACTGTAACAGTAAATTTATTAGGTGAGCTGGGGCTGCAAACCAGGATCTTCTAGGTATTTGCTCTTATCATGCTGTTAATAAACTCTTCATTGCTGTGTCTAGGATGAGCAGAGCGCAGTTGCAATGCTGAAGAAACACCAGATCTTGGAGCAGGCTGTAGAAGATTATGCTGAAACAGTGCACCAGCTCTCCAAGACCAGCCGTGCATTAATAGCAGCTGGACATCCAGAGAGGTCTGTTCCACAATCACAACTCTTTGACTTTGTCTCATTGTTTTTCTTTGCTGTACTTTGAAGAAACAAACACTAACTGCATTTGTTACAATGTGTCACTAAAAATACAGGATATGGCTCAAATACCGAGCAGTAGATGGGCAAAGTTATTACGTCTTTATAGGAGAGAAGCCAACAAAAACTGCAGCGCTTTCAAACAAAATATCTTTGCTGGTTGTCATTGTATTTTATGTTTTCCCATATGGTCTCCATATTTCCCTTGTGGTCTCTCAAGTTGAATTACATGTTGTTATTTCTGTGTGGGTGGTTACATGTGGTGGCAAGCTCAGTCTGATAGTCAGTTAATGTTACGGTTTGATTTATGCCCTTGCAGTGAACGTATCGGCATGCGACAATCCCAAGTGGACAAACTCTATGCCGGCTTGAAGGACCTGTCTGAGGAGAGGCGGGGGAAGCTGGACGAGAGGAATCGGCTCTTCCAGCTGAACCGAGAGGTAGATGACCTGGAACAGTGGATCGCAGAGAGGGAAGTGGTGGCCGGGTCACACGAGCTGGGACAAGACTACGAACACGTTACTGTAAGTCATCTTTATTGTTTTCTTACCTTGATTTCATGAAAGGTTTATTGGATTGATTTTAAAATGTGTATACAGCTTATAAAGGTTTGGGGAACGAAACACGCACAGATTATTATAACAATATATACACCAGCACATTATATAATACTATTTATTTATTTATTTATTTATTTATTTATTTATTTATTTATATATATTATTATTATTATTTTATTTTAAATGGTGCTTTTGTCCAATCTCAGATGCTGCAGGAACGTTTCCGTGAGTTTGCCCGTGACACCGGCAACATTGGGCAGGAACGAGTGGATGCCGTCAACCAAATGGCGGATGAGCTGATCAATTCCGGGCATTCAGACGCTGCCACGATCGCAGAGTGGAAGGACGGTCTCAATGAGGCCTGGGCAGACCTCCTGGAGCTCATTGACACCAGAACGCAGATCCTGGCTGCCTCTTACGAACTGCATAAATTCTATCACGATGCCAAGGAGATCCTTGGGCGCATCCACGACAAACACAAGAAGTTGCCCGAGGAGCTGGGGCGAGACCAGAACACCGTGGAAGCACTTCAGCGAATGCACACAACGTTCGAGCACGACATCCAGGCCTTGGGCTCACAGGTATTTCCACTGTACTCCTGTCTTAAATTCTTCATTTATAAGTGGTCAGGACTTAAGAATCAGTGCTTGTGGTGAAGTACAATATAATACGTGCTATACTTGTGAACAAGTGCTGATAACAGTGTTAATCGTGACTAGTGCAGTGTTGATCTGGTTTTGTGCTGGACCTTGGCGACAGCTCCGGATTCGTGTTTAGCCGTCTAGTGCTATATAACAAAAACACAGACAGTTACTAAACAGACACGAACAAACAAACAAAACACTCACGAATATTTTTCCATACGCTTTCTTTGCGTCTCACACGGTCCTTCCAGTCTCTCAAATAAAACCCAAGCGAAAGGAAAAGATTTACAATCCTCCGGCCCCTTTTATGCAATCATGCATGACCCCTTGGTAAACGATTACAGCTGACTCTATTGCCTGCAGCTGCTACCTCGTTTACCTTCCAGGTCAATACCTTCCTGCAGCAGAGCCCTGTCCTTTTCCCCGCTGACTGACTTTCCGACCCACGAAATGAACTGTCAGGCCAACCTTTCCCTTTTGCTACTTAGTGCCCTCACAGGTCGGGAGGGAGATTTACAACCAGAACTGTCACAGAGATAAATACCAATTTGCTAATGTTTGCTTTTCTATTTCAGGGAACCAGGGTTATGATAATAACTAATATGATTTTTTTTTTTTGGCGGGGGAGGGGGTTGTATAAGTACAGATTCATCAAACAATTTTTTCCTAAATATACAATGCCAGAATTTACTGGGAGTTTAAACTACAAAAAAAACATGAGCCTAGTTTTGAAGAGGTAAGTGCTCTTTTTTGATAGGTTTGATTGCTCTTGCCGTTCTGTTAGCAACACTACCAGTATATATAATTTTTACATGTTTGTTGTCTCTGTTGCTTTGCCAGGTGAGACAGTTGCAAGAGGATGCTGCCCGTCTTCAGTCTGCTTATGCAGGAGACAAGGCTGATGATATCCAGAAGAGGGAGAATGAAGTGCTGGAAGCCTGGAAGATGCTGCTGGATTCCTGCGAGGGTCGTCGGGTCAGACTGTTTGACACCGGGGACAAGTTCCGCTTCTTCAGCATGGTGCGAGACCTCATGCTTTGGATGGAGGATGTCATCCGTCTGATTGAGTCCCAGGAAAAACCCAGGTATGCAAGGATAAAGGGTTATACCTTGGTATGTAATATATGTGCTAACATTATAATCAGAACTGTAGTAGCCATATTATTAATATGGTAAATCCTTTTATACAAGATCCAGACTTGCCCTCTTCATCGGAACACAGAAACTTGCTGAATGCTGGTAGGAGAATCTCACTTTTTCAAATTTGCAGTGCATTTTCCCCATCGACATGGTTTATTTTGGATGTATTATCTTCATATCATCATGACATAATAATCTTGTATAAAGTCCTTAGCACAGCTCTTTACAGATGATTATAAACAATATACAAGATTTTTAAAAAAGTATAAACCTACTCCGCATTCATCCCATAATCCATAAAATCCACTTTAAGAAGGGGGAAATAAAACATTATTTCTAGCCACAGCAGTTCATAAAAGTCAGTTTCAATATACTGAATGCCTTGGTTTATGCCTATTTAAAAGGCATTATGTATATGTAGGTCTATCTCTTGCCTAGTTGTCACCCCTGCAGGCAGTTTTTCTCTAGTGGCTCTGCTGCACAGGTGATGGTTTGTTGTGGGATATCTAATGTGCAGACAGTCTGGATACCCCTGCCAACATGGTTTAGAGGACTGTTTAGTGGACTGAAGCCATCATGTTGATAACTGATACACACACTGCCCTGTCCTTTCTGTGAGGAAAAGGCTCTCTTAACTATGTCTATAAAGGGCAAGGGCTGGTCAAACACCAGGCACACATTCAGGTTGCTTAGACTTGGCCAAGCCCCTACAGTCATTCATGATGAGTTTCACTCTTTGTCTTGAAGCTGTACTTTTGAAATACCTTCTTAATTTACTCCCGTCTGCATACAGTGTATTTATTAACCAGCTCCTGTCTCCTGACCAAGTAAAAATCCTTGTAGGAGTCTGGTTAGAAACATTTACAATGACTGCATAACTGGGCAAGTATCAAAATCCATTGAACATAGTTACCTGTGGATCTTCTAAAGGCCACCTGAGCAATAGGACTGGAAGATGTCAGCAGCACTATGTGAGACTACTTAAACCGGTCAATTCAATGTTATGAATTTCATCATTTGCATTTTGAAATAAAAACATATGCGCTCAAGCACATTTAATGATTGATTTTGGTTCCTTGTAAAGAGATTTTAGTGAGCCTGCAAATGATTACACGTTTGTTTGATTACTGATGTTTTCCTCTGCAGGGATGTTTCGTCGGTCGAGTTACTGATGAATAACCACCAGGGGATTAAAGCAGAAATTGATGCCCGTAACGACAGTTTTACTACCTGCATTGAGCTCGGCAAGTCTCTCCTGGCACGGAAACACTACGCATCAGAGGAGGTAGTGTATTCATTCTCTTGACAACAGATGTGGTTCAGCTGAAGTATGTATTGAGTTGCAACTAGAGAAAGCAGGTATTGTTTGCTCTGGTGACATATGGAGAGTACTGTAGTTCACAATAAAACACAACTTTTTAAAAAACTTTCCCTTGTATCTGTTACAAAATGTATCACCGGTATCCCCCATCAGCTTATATATATATATATAACATGTTTAAGGCAAAACGTTATTTCGTTTTTTTAGTAAATATCCTTACACCAATAAAGTTGTCCCATTTATAACTTTGAACTACACACTAACTTCTTGAAACATACAAAAGTAAGTACATCTTTATTTTTGATACTGTGTTGAATTGCACATTACCATTGATAAGATCCACCAGGGGGGGAGTTGAGACAACACTTTCTTAATTTTTTTTCCCCCTCTGAGTTAGTTTTTTTTTCGTCCTGAAAGACAACGTTATTTTTAATTTAATTTTTTCGTTTTGCAGTCTTCCGGTTCATTAATTGTTCTTCATCCAAATCAAATTTTTTTGCTGGTAATTTATAGTTACTGTACATCTGTAACTGTAAACAAAATGCTACCGGTTCTTTAAATTCCGTGAGGCAGCACAGTGATTTAGAATATGTGACAAGACTCCAACTGTCCGTATCCATCCAATATGCGGACAGCTGGAACCTTGCTCGTCCAATCACATTGTTTGTTTCACATTCCATTGCCAGACCTGGATTGTGTGTGTGTGTGTGTGTGTGTGTGTGTGTAATGGATGTATGAATGTATGTAATGGATGGATGGATATTCTAATGTCTTATTAATGAACGTCATGCCATCATTATTCACATGGTGAATAAGAAAAGGGGGGCTCCATTAAACAAAAAGATACAGATGGTCTGGCTCACCAAATGGTTGCCATCTCGCTTTTTCGTTTCAATGTTAAGGTATAAAAATTATTCACCCACGCTAGCCCACGTGAGGATCTTGTTCATTGTAAAGGTCCGGTTTGCAACTGGTTGGGGCTGATTCACAATGAGTTGTAACTTCATTAGGTTTCAGCTCAGTCTGAAATTGTATGGAAGTCAAGGAGTTTTTAATCATTCTGTGGTTTAAAATGTGCTTTATAACTAATTACTCTGGACCCGTGTGTTTAAAAATAGTATGGTCCCAACATCTTTTTGCCTCTACTTAACACTAGAACCGCCACGGTTATACTCATACCTCAACGCTGTATTTAAATGAACAATTAAACATAAAAGGGTTTAACTTCCCACATATAAAGCACTACTTCAAAAAATGAAAAACTATAATAAAATAAACATTTCAAAAGAAACTTGTGTGTAAAAAGGTATATGTACATATAAAACTGTAAAAACTGTGTAAAACGTTAGTAACATATGTTTTCTCTTATGTGTGTGTCACTCGGTGCAGCACAGAATCCAGCTTGAGCTGCTGCAGCCTGCTGCTTTACAGTTTTCTGATCGAAATGTTTCTGCCGAAGTGCTGTGGCAAGCTTCAAGATGAAATCTCTCCTACTAATATTTTCCCTGGTGCATTCCTTGTACAAAATGAAGGAATTGATGACTGCCAGGTCCAGTAGAGATAACAACAGGCTTGTATATAAAAATAAAATAGAATATTGTAGGTTATATTCAAAATACAAACATGTATTGTAAAAGGCAGTCCAAATGACTGCTCTGGCGGTTCTAGCTAGAGAGGGATTATAACCTTTTATTTTTGCGATCCTGCCTTTCAAATACCATCAGGGTATTTATTTAATATATGTATTTTGGAAAAGTCAAGAACGACAACCGCGTATCTTTCACACACGCAGAATAATTTCAATTTTAAAAGTGAAAACCTTCAATCTGACTGCAGTGACGGTTCTAGTGTTAATGCCCCTGCACTTGCTGCTTACAGATTAAAGAGAAGTTGTTACAGCTGACAGATAAAAGAAAAGACATGATTGACAAGTGGGAAGACAGATGGGAATGGCTAAGACTGAGTAAGTTTTGTATTTAAAAAAATAAATACATTATGAATTGCTCTATTTAAACCAAGAGCAATGTAATTCTTTAAAATTTATTTTTAAAGTGCTCTGGAATGCATGTCATGTTGGTGTTGAGCTGTCTCATATAATGGGATTCCTTCTAGTACTGGAGGTGCACCAGTTTTCCCGGGACGCTGGTGTGGCGGAAGCCTGGCTGCTGGGGCAGGAGCCCTACCTGTCCAGCCGAGAGATTGGGTTGAGTGTGGATGAGGTGGAGAAGCTGATTAAGAGACATGAGGCATTTGAGAAGTCAGCAGCTACTTGGGAAGAAAGATTCTCTGCACTGGAGAGACTGACGACAGTGAGTGTTTCTCCATTAGGAGCAGGTGGTTTATTTGCTTCACCAGCAGCCACTGAAGGTGGGAGGTGTTGGTAGCTGATATAGAGAGGATGTGGGTAGGAGAGCTGTTTTGTTAAACCATCCTTCAATCAGAAAAGTCTTGAGGATGCTGACATATCCTACTACACAAGAGGAAATGAATACATATTCAATTCTACCCAGTTTCCATATACACTTCCAGCATGGGATAAAGGGCAATTTGGTGAAAGAGCATACAATATACCAAGCTACTATATATACAGCTAGATATTGTTTCTGTTCAATTATCACATTCATTATCTATAAACTATATTTTATCAACTAGTTAGCAGTCACAGTTTAAAAAAAAAAAAAAAAGACTTTGCACAGTCAAGTAACTTCAGAAGCATTTCGGTTTCAATGTCGTATGTATCAGAAGAATGCTGCAGAACATTTTCTGTAATTGCCTTGCCTGTCTTGCAGCTGGAATTACTGGAAGTTCGAAGGCTGCAAGAAGAGGAGGAGAGGAGGAGGAAGCCCCCCTCACCAGAGCCCCTCCCCCAGCCTGCAGAGGATTCAGAGTCACCACAACAGTGGTAGGAGTCTACATCAGTAGAAGTTGAATACACTTAGTATGGGTGTTACCAAAAATAATGCATTCTTTGGACAAAGTCTGTTACTAATTTGTCTGAAATTAAAAGTCTGTGTTGGCATATTAAGTCATATTTATTGCGACAAAATGACTGACATTTTTATTTAATCCTGTCCTTAATATTAGCTTCCAAGGCCAAGGTCGATCCCATGTTTATTGTGTTAATTTCCCTTTCCCATTTTGAATTGTCAAGTTTAATTAAGCTATACTATTTTTCCCCATTTAACTTAACTTTAAAGTAGTAGTCTTGTACGTCCTTTAAAATGTTCAGTCTTTTGGTTTAGTAATATAATTTTCTTTATTTTGTATTTTTTGTAAATAGCTGGGTGTCTGTTAATTGGAGAATTGTGTTTTATGTCTTTACAGGGACGGAAAAGGAGAGCAGATCTCTCAGAACGGATTGCCTTCGGACCAGGAGTCTCCACGGGTTAGTTACCGCTCCCAAACCTACCAAAACTACACAAGTTTTCAGAGCAGACGAACTAGCAATGACCGTCCCCGTTCTGGACTGTAAAACCCATCCGTACATTAGAACTTGAATAATTATAGGATGCTCATAGCTATCACTTGTCACTCCCATTTGAATTCCCTAGATTCCTTGCTCCTGCCAGTAGACCCCATGGCTAATTACGGTTTCTTTTTCACATTGCTAGATATAGCAAGAACCCTTCATGTGGCTGTAAGACACTTTTATATGCTTTGGTTTTTAACAGAATCAACCTTTTTCCTCTTTATAAACCAGGAAGAGAAACCCTGGCAATTGTGCATTATTTGAGCACTGCTCCTATAGTATCTGAGTTGTATTTTAGTAGGCTTTCTATTATCATTAAAACATTATTAATAATCTTTTATAAAATGTAAAAAAAAAAAAAAAAAAACATATTTGTAGTATTATATTAGCTATTTAATTTTAAAAAGTTTCATACTTTTTATCTAATTTAAGTCTTTAACGTATTAAATATAAAATAATATAAATTATAATACAATAGAAAAGGGGTGAATAAGTGCCTTATGAGATGAAGGGAAATAAAATAATTGAAGGATCATTTAACGATTTTATTTGTTTCAGTGAACTGAAGAACAAATCAAAAAATGTTTTTGAATGTATTTTCTATGTTACAAACTGAATGGCTCTGTACAAATTGATAGAGCTGCTTAAATTGTTCTTTTAATATTCATTAGTTGCACTGGCCTTTGCTTACATGTCAGACAGCTAATATACCTTAAGGCTAAAATCCCGTTTTCATCTCTAATAATGGCAGGATATATATATATAGTTGTGTTGTTTATTTGTGTGGTGATCTACTGTGTATGAACTTCTGTATGAGTACAAAGGTTAATATTTGACCAATGAGAGCTTATGTCCTGAATGATGTAAAGACTTTGCAGTCTGGCATTACTTTATTCCTATAAATCATGCATTTCACATTTTTAAACTCTTAAAATCTTTTTGTTTGTCTCTTTTGCAATACATTTTTCAGTCTTCATTTCCAAAACTTGATTATCATTTGAATTTATTATAAACAATTCTGTGCAATATACATTAATGTAGCACTTCAGATAAAAAAAAAGCTATGTTACCAGATTCCTATTGTTGTTTTGCACTGAGACCTACAAAATATTCTGGCAACAAAAACCTTGTTTTGTTTGTTTTATATAATTAGATTTAAAATTCTGATCATTTATTTGCCATATCCCATATTGCCCATTAGTATCACCTGGAATTCTCACCAGAATACTTTTTAGGTTCAGAATTATAAAGCTTTTTTTTCTGTTAAAGTCTCTGTAATACATGGCATCAATTCCATTTTATTTTGGCTCCATGTTAATGTTACTTTGTGCACTCTGCTGATAATGTTTGTTTTTTGTCATCATATTTTGTTGCATGTAGACACTTGAATCATACAAATAACATTTCACTTCCAACAAAATATGACTAACTTGCACAGAAATAAATTAAAATAAATCATTTCAAATGTATGTCCCATTTGTTTTTGTTTTGTTGTACTTGTATTGCTTGCATAATATTGTTTGTCTTCTGTGTTTCGTTACAGTGTTAAATCCTTTTGTTTTGCATGCTTTCAGCATGTTTGTAATTAAAGGGATATTTATGTTTGTTTTTTTATGTTCATAACGTTTTTTTGGTTTGGTTTGGTTTTTTTAACGATATTCGGTCATACCTAACATTTGTTAATTCCTGCAGTAATCAAATTTGAGCTGGATTACTTGCTACCAGCAATATATAAGATGGATAACCATCAGGCTAGCATTAAAGTGTATCAGGCTTTATTTTTAATACTGAGCTCCAGCTTGCACGTCAGGTACAATATACAATTAAATGTTGGCAAATGCTGGCATCTGCCATTCAGTGTAGGCATTAATGAGTTTAACGGTGTAGTTTAATTTAGCCCCTCAACTGTGTTTTTTTTTACACTTTTTAGCACTTATACTTGTAAACTAATACTGAATGTCACAACATTAAATATCAGATCTGTCAACTTCAACAGCTTTACCAAAAAAATATATATATTAAAGAAAAAAGAAACCTGTTATAATGGTACAGCTTGAACTCAGTTATTTAAAATGTGAAAAAGGAAGCAAATGGGTCCTTTTGCAGTTTCTAGAGATTTCAGTTGACAGGTGTGAAGATGTTTTGTTTAACAGACCACAGTTTTAAATTAATGCTGCTTTTAAAGATTTTTCTGCGGCAGCTGCTTTATACTTTATATAAAAACTAGTCTGCCACTGACCAGAATGTGCTTGTCTGTTTAGAACAAGTGTAGTAGGCTAATAATCCAACTAGAGCATTAGCTGCACTAAGCTTTTGTCACTCACTGGGTTAGCTAGCATAACCTTGCTGCTCCCAAATATTTTAATTCCTGAAAATGCAATGACGACTGGAAAACGTGGAACCCAAGATTCTCTTTCCTGAGGCCAAAGCCACGAGGATTCCAGTTTTAAATGCTTATTGGATGAGTGGCTTCGGAAGACTTCTCCAGCTTGTCCAATCAGAGCTGTGTGAAAATTGGGCTGCTCTGTAGGCGCAATCGATCACAGTGCAGCAGCAAGCAACATGATCCACAAAGCAAGCGATGGGCGCGGCCTTGGTTCTGTCTTTGTACTGGGGTAATTAGCTGTGTTTTAGACTTGAGTGGGTGTGGTGTCTTCATTAAGCACTTATTTATTTTAACAGAACATTTCATTTCCCAACAGTTTATTAACATTTGCTTTTTAACTTTCTTCTCCCTCTCGTCCTTTACCTCTGTTTTAAATCCAGAATCTAACTGGTGGTGGTATTGATATGTATGGTGTACTCTTGGTGTGTTTTTTTGCATGTTCTTTAATGAAGTGTGAACTTAGAAATTGAACTGTATCACTTTTTTTTTTTTTAAGTCCGTGGATAACGCCTCGAGCATCCATGTGAATTTACAACAACACTAATGCATTTATATTCTGATTTTCTAACAGTTTCTCTCCTGTATGAAATGTGCACATTTTCTATTTACTAAAACTGTATTTATTTTATTTATAGATTTTTTCTTTTGGGTGGGGGGATGTGCAGATTTTGCACTGGTGCAGAAAGATCTGAAAATCAGACTGTTACTTCCTATTTAATAACTTAATCTTTGAACCACAGATCTGAGGAACCCTGTGAGTAATAGTGGGACGTCCCAGTTCTGGAGTTCAGCCCGAGTGATTTGCTTCTTGTTGGGAAGGTGTAATTGTTAAATAAATCAGAGATTTAACAATTAGAGGCTGATGTAATGGCAGCATTTTATTTTGTACTTTGTTTTGTTTGTTTGTTTGTTTGTTTTTTGGGGGGGGGGGGGGGGGGTCCCGTCCCGTCCCCCATCCTCTCAATTTGTTACCAGCCATAGTGCTATGAATTATTATAAAATGGCTTGGTTGCAAGTTGCTTTTTGATTGGCTACCTGATGTTCTAAAGGGGTAAAATACATTGACCACAGGGAGCCCAAATACCAGTAAAATTCAAGTACACAATTAAAAATGTTGTCATTGCAACAAGGCATCCCTGGAGGTGGATTACCATGAGTGGGATCATGTTTAATGGCAAACCAGCACCTGAAGTACCTTATTGCCTTTGGTCTGCTGCTTAGCAAGCCGCTAAAAATGATTCAGTATTTGAAGTTTGTTATCAGCAGTAATGTTTATTAAGAGAATAGAAAAGGACACATGTGTTTGTCTATGTGTAAATACAATTTAGACATATGCACATATCTTTCAGCGTCTCTTTTTTGAGACATTTATATTTTATGTTAATTGTTTTTACTTTTTTGGCATGTAGAAAATGTGAATACACAGCCTCTGATCCAATTGAGCATGATCCTGTCAAATGAAATGATGTGTGTTTGGTGCAGCTCAATCCTCTCCCAGATGCTAACGTTTTGCTTGGTTTTCCACTTTAGGTGACAGATGCTGTTGATGCAGGTGAAATTGTAAACGGAGTAGCAGAGCAAAGGACCAGCTCGAAAGAGCCCAGCCCGATTCCCTCTCCATCATCGGACCGCAAAGCCAGGGGTTCCATTCAGGCAGCCACAATGCCGACTAAATCACAAGATATAACTACTCAGATGGAAGGGGTTCTGCATCGCAAGCACGAGTGGGAGGGACACAATAAGAAGGCATCCAGCAGGTAAATTATTCACCTGAATTTAATCATAACTACAGCACTATGGGGGCTCCCGAGTGGCACATCTGGTAAAGGCACTCCGCTTTGCCGGTTCAAATCCAAGCTATGCCACTGTTGACCGTGGACTGGAGTTCCCAGGGTGCGGTGCACAATTGGCCAGGCGTTGTCTGGGCGGGATAGGGGTTAAATCGGCTGGGGAACTCACCACACACCTGCGACCCCTGTGGCTGGCTGGGCCACTGCAAGCCGGCTTGTATGCACTCTGACTCTGTAAGTTCTGGATATGGCTGCACGGCGTTCTTGCAGAGTGGGAAAAAAAGTGGACGGCCGACGGCACTCGTTTCAGAGGACGCGAGTGCTCATCTTCGTCTCTCCCGAGTTAGTTCGGGGGTTGCAGTGGTGAGCCAGGTTGAATAATAATTGGACGTTCCAAAATTGGGAGAAAAATTGGAAAATTATTACAAATTGTTAAAAAAAATGAAACTACAGCACCCATTTTAATTTCATTATGTGATGGTAGAAATGTGTGGTGAGCATACAAACTATATGAACATTGTGAATGATGCCAGTGATTTAAACAGCAGAACTGTATAGGTTCATCACCATATGGATTACTTGAATAGAGCAGCCCATGTCATAGAGCCACAGTAGCTGTCTGATTTTATAATTGCTTTCTTGATCTGTTCTTTTATAGTTGTGCTGTTCTAATTTGGTAAATAATATAGTCGTGAAAATGCTAATTTACCACAGCTGCAATGTAACGTATCATGGAGAATACCGTATGTACAGAGGGAAGGGTTAAATACGAATCTAATTTCATACCTAAATATTCTTGAAATAGTTCTTTAAAAAAAAAAAAAAAAACTGATTTTCATTTAATTTATAGATCCTGGCACAATGTTTATTGTGTGATAAACAACCAGGAAATGGGCTTCTATAAAGACTCTAAGAACGCCAGTCAAGGCATTCCATACCACAGCGAGATTCCAGTCAGCTTGAAAGAGGCCATCTGCGAGGTGGCGATAGACTACAAGAAGAAGAAACATGTCTTCAAGTTACGGTAAGTCTCTTTAGAAATAGAAATAACTTTTATTCTAACTTTTAAACCTTCCCTTCTGAATTGCTTTGTTTGAAATACACATTTTACAGAAAAAACAAATTAAAGCAGTATAAAGTGAAACATTTCATTGCAACATTCTGTACAATAACTGGTCAGTGGCAGTCTGAATGCAAGGGTTGTGTTTCACAGGACTGTGTCACAGTTCTAAAGACAACTGTTAACATGTGCGTGGTGTTTATTAATGCTTTAAGCAATTTGAATTCAATTGCTAGTCATTATCCAGGTTCAGACATCATTGAGCTGTAGCTGTTCTATTAAAAGTTATCAATTATAATTCTGATATTACAATTTTTAATTATTTATATATTTTTTTCAGAATAACTGATGGCAATGAGTACCTCTTCCAAGCCAAAGACGATGTAAGTTTTTCATTGTTGCATAAGAAATGATAAGTGAGGGGTCCCGGAGTAGCTTGGACGGCTGGGGACTCCGAAGGGGACGTCACATTGGCTGTGACGCTCCCGGGGTGGGGGATGGGAAACCAGCAGGGATTCCTTCTCATCGCGCAACAGCGAACCCTACTGGCCAGACACAGAGCACATTTAGAGTGGATAAAAAGCAGGGCTCATCTCTGTTCTCCGGGATCGGTAGCCCGTCCTCCTCTGCTCTGGATTGCTCTGTATAAATGCGATTCTGGCTCTAGGCTTGTGAGATTGGGGAATGCTCACACGCCCTCAGAACATCTGTGCTGTGTGGGGACCCGCTGCGGTGAAGAGAAAAAACAGAATTGGACATTCCAAATTGGGAGGAAAATAAATAAAAATAATATTTGGTCACTCCTAAATTAAAAGAAAAAATAATAATAATAAATAAGTGAATTTAATTGTAATACAATTGCAGTAAGTGAATTGTAATGCTTGTCATATAATATTTTATATACTTGGTGAGGAATGAAACTGCAAAGTATTTAGGAAGTATAAATACCTGGCAGAATCTTCCCATTTTACTGCATTAAATCCCTGATGGTATGTTAGTTGTCATAATAGTCAGTAAACAACATTTTCCTCTGTGGATTAAACTTTTGTGAATTTCTCTGGTCTACAGTGGCTGCTGTACTGAAAGTATTGTGGTGTTCTGTACTCCGCTGGTGAATGCATGTTCTTTCAAAATGTGACAGACACACATTTTAACTGTTTTGAAGCATAAAAAAATAAAATAAAATTAACAATTAATTGAATCTCAATATCGAACAAGTATCAATTAGGAAGAAATTTAAGTGGTATAAAAACGACTCAGTGTTGAATCGGTAAGAAAATAATAATCCACAGTTTCTCGTGTCTAACGGCACTTAAACAAATTAATTATTTTTACCGATTTTTCAACTTATTGTTGTTTATCCCTTACATAATTGATGCAGGGATGTGTTTCAATATATTTTGTACGTATTGTTTTCTAAAGGTGCCTTCTGGGAATAAAAGTAAAATTGTAGGTTACATCGTACAGTGAAAAGATTGAATTGGTTTAAACCTTACAAATAAATTAATTAAATTACTGTTAGTTATTATTATTTGTTTATTTAGCAGATGCCTTTATCCAAGGCGACTTACAGAAACTAAGGTGTGTGCACTATGCATCAGCTGCAGAGTCACTTACAATTTACGTCTCACCTGAAAGACAGAGCACAAGGAGGTTAAGTGACTTGCTCAGGGTCACACCATGAGTCACTGGCTGAGGTGGGATTTGAACTGGGGACCTCCTGGTTACAAGCCCTTTTCTTTAACCACTGGACCACACAACCTCCTATATATAGTTCAATAAAACACACCACTAAATAAATTAAACGAGCTGCAGCCCACAGTAGTGCATTACAGTTGGAGGCAACTCTATAACCAACAACAGTATGACCAACATTGAAGTTATCAGACTTTTTTCCAACCCACACACCCTAAACAAATTCTAAATGTTCTTTCAACAGGAGGAAATGAACACCTGGATTCAGGCCATCTCATTAGCAAACACCTCAGAAAAGTCAGAGGTGTCCCCGAGCAGCCAGAGCACTCCAGCCTCTAGCCGCGCACAGACCCTGCCAACCAGCGTCACCGTGATGAACGACTCAAGCCCTGGCAAAAGGGAGAAGGACAAGGAGAAGGACAAGGAGAAGAGATTCAGCCTGTTCGGCAAGAAAAAATAACATGGCGCATCTTAATGCACTGCACTTCTCTTCCATTTACAGTGAAATTCCAGCATGCAAGCTCAGAACCAATACGTCACACTCTGTGCCTAATGTTCCACAAAATTGGTTTTAGATGTAATTTTAGGGAGAGTTTTTAAAGAAAAAAAAGGAAAGAATTTGAAGACATAGGGTGCGAGGTACACTGGGCAGCTTTCATTTTAAAAGAAATAAAGACAGGACCAGAGTTTGTTTTTTTTTTTTTTTGGTCTGTAGTTTTAGGGTCTAAAAATTTCAACATTTCCTCAATTTTGTGAGGCTGTCTTGGGAACCACCTACATCCTTTTGCTGTTGGTATGCAAGGCAGCGGTGCTTTCAAAAACATTCTTTCGTTCTGCACATATGATTCCAACTGTAAAATTCCAAAAACATTTGTTAAATTCCATTTATTAAGGTTGCTGTGCTGAGTCCTGACTAATTTAAAAAAACAAAACCTTCCATCCATTATAGACTTTAAGAAGGTATATCATCTTTGCTAATTATACCTAATATAAACATGCATTAATTTGGATACAAAATCATTATAACCTAGCACCATCTATTAACCACAAATGCTGGGGCTTTATGCAGCAAGTGTGACACAATAAGAATGATGGTTATATAAGAATGATTAGTATACTGAAACTATTTTAAAACTGTAATTTTAAACATATTCCTCTTTGTGTTTTTTTTATTTGTTCTTTAGTTGCATTATACTGTATGTTTCAAAATTCTAGTACAAAGTATAAAAAACTAGATGTATAATAAACACTTTAAAGCATTGATGTTAAGTGGAAAAGCATTTACTGGAAAAAAAAAGGAATGTTACTGAAACGGTTGCTTGCTTGTTGGCTATAGCACTGTTTGTTATAATTTTTGCTACATTATCTTGCCATTTGATACATAGTGTGCATTTATCTGTCACTGTAACTATTGTAATGCAATTGTTCATTTTATTGCACATTCAAAAATGACATAATAGGAATAAAATTCTCGCAGTGACTGGGCCTGTAGTCGTATAGCACAAGGGCCTGGCTTTCAGATGTATTCAACTGCACCTGTAGACTTTTACCCTCTCTGTGAAATATGTGCGACGTCATTAAAATGCTTTTAAAACGTATTGTGTTTTTAAAAAAAACATTTATTAGCCAATCAATAACAATAAAATGCCACCAATCTGTTAACCGTCCTGCATGTACCATGCCACTTTCTTTTCACACTAATGACTGGGTGTACTACCTTAAGTGCTTTTAAATGGTACACTCGGTTTTTCTTGTTTTTATATACTTGAGCCCAAGGTTTAAAGCTGGCTTGGTTCCCGAATGAAAGAGCTTGATTGTCTGAACTTAGCCTTCAGTACTCTTCGTGGTCCAGTGTTCAATAATGTGCTGCTACTTACAACATCCAGAGTATTGGAATTTGAGGGTTCTATTAGCCATCAGAGTCTTGTCAATAGCGTGGTGCTTCCAATCACAATGCAAGATTCCAAAGGTGCTGCAAAACTTGAATCTGTTCAGTCTTGAACAAAGAAGACTACACAGTGATCTGATTCAAGCATTCAAAATTTTAAAAGGTATTGACAATGTTGACCCAGGGGACTTTTTCGACCTGAAACCATAAATGGAGATTAGATAAAGTGGCATTCAGAACAGTAAATAGGAGGCACTTTTTTACACAGAGAATTGTGAGGGTCTGGAACCAACTCCCCAGTAATGTTGTTGAAGCTGACACCCTGAGATCCTTCAAGAAGTTGCTTGATGAGATTCTGGGATCAATAAGCTACTAACAACCAAACGAGCAAGGTCGGCCGAATGGCCTCCTCTCGTTTTGTAAACGTTCTTCTGTTCTAAAACATGGTATGATTGGAATCCAATGGGAATATGGGTACTGTAATTTGTAACTTGTTTGAGATTTCCATGTACTATAAAGAGGATGGATTGTGAGTCTCCCGCAAAGACCACACAGTCATCAGTCTAGACTATAGAAGCAGTGAGTATTTTCATAACTATTGCTCAGCAGTTAAAAGTATCAAAAAATAAATAAATCTGGAGGCATTTAGTTTTTCTAGGTCATGTTTAATGTTATCGTATCTAGAAATGTTAACCCTTTCATTTTGACTTCAGTATTTGCTTAACAGTAGCTTGACACTAGTCAAAATGAACTAGCGAAAGTGAAAGTAGATTACATTAAGCAAGTTTGGTTTGATCATGGCTCTGGGTCTGCCAATCACTTGGATTGGCGACTCTTTTTCCTCTTCCTCGAAGAAGAGGCAGAGGAGGATGAGGAAGACTGTGAGGATGGCTTCCTGCGTGGGCTACTTTCCCGGGTGCGTCGTCTGCTCTCCCTTGGCACAGAGCCCTGGGGGGTAAATGCAGCAACCTCTCTAACAGAGGGGGATGGGGAAGAGTGCTGTGCAGGAGTGAAGGACGCAGATCGCTCTTTAGAATTGCGGGAGAGATTTTTCTCCAGCGTGTGCTTGGAGAAATGAGCACAAAACTCACAGAAACTGCGGTTCACCCGTGCCTCCTTGCTGTGCTCAGGCCCCAGGCAGGAAGAGAATCTGCCGTGCTTGTCCTCAATAGGCAGACTGGTCTTGCATGTCTCGCAGGGATAAAACCCAGGCATGATGCAAGTAGCAATGCAGTGCACAGTTACACTGTCAGAGGTGAAAGTAACTTTAATTTCATACCGGTACTGTATGATTGTATTATACAGTACCGGTAAGATGCTGCTCTCACTACACGTGTGCCACAGCAAACATTGCAGATAAGCCTGTACCAAGTCTGTGAAATTAAGGAGGCTGTGTGGTCCAGTGGTTAAAGAAATGGGCTTGTAACCACGAGGTCCCCGGTTCAAATCCCACCTCGGCCACTGACTCATTGTGTGACCCTGAGCAAGTCACTTAACCTCCTTGTGCTCCGTCTTTTGGGTGAGACGTAACTGTAAGTGACTCTACAGCTAATGCATAGTTCACACACCCTAGTCTCTGTAAGTCGCCTTGGGTAAAGGCGACTGCTAAATAAACAAATAATAATAAATTACAGAAAAATACAATGAGAAAAGAAACAATATTTCTCCCATACAAAAATACAGTAATAACAATTACTTTAATTAAACAAAAATAAAATTCCAGCCTATTGCAACCTGAGGAGAGAATACGAAGTCACCCCTTTTACGTTGCTTGATCCCTGGAAAGGGGCGACTCAAGCCGTCGGCTTCACGCGGGGCACAAGGCCGCAGTGGGGCATAACAAACAACAGGCTGTATGCTAATTAATTTTTTTTTAAAAACTACTACAGTGTAAATAAATTATTGCATACATTATGTAAAACACAATAATTACTTAAAATTATACAGTCATAGCAAACAAGTACTTATCGGATAGGCTCCTCCTGTCAGGTCAGTTCTTGAAAGGAAATTTGGCGTTGAGGTCTGTGACCGCAGTGTTTTTATGTCTTCGGGGGCAGACCATGCCTGCGTCACATATATCCTATTCAGGTTTCAGGTCTTTAAGAGGTAAATACCCATTTGGTAATGGTTACATTTCGTACTTGAAAGGGAACAATTACGCTATTTTGGTTAGATGGGATGTTCCATAATAAGAATACAAATAGATTCAGAGCACTGATTAGACACAATCTGTAGCTGCAGTTTCTTTGACTGGGATTTTAATTTATCACACGGTCTCACCACTGTGTCTGAATGTTATAATTGCAGCAATCCTCAAATAAGCACACTAATTATCAGGTAAAAACAGTTCGGCAACATAAATACATACTGTGTGCACTCTTCAGTCTACTCAACATGTTACACACCGCACTCAGCATTCAAACTTGTCCACAGTTTGACTGACCAAGTACTTTTTATTGCTGTTTAGACTTTCCCAATTTTGTTTATTTCTAGAATTGTTGTAGAAAGAAATATGTTTGTTAGAAGTAAATTTGCTTCAATTGTTATTTTTTGGGCTTACTAACTATTCCAGCAGAAATTACTTCTGAAAAGACTCTTTAAAGATGAATAACAGACACAGTTAGGACTGCCTATGAGCTGACCAACCTGCCTCCTCCAGAAAGCTCACTGCCCATTCCTTGGCAACTTTGTGAGCTTTATTCTGTCAAGGAATTTGCAATGCAGCAGTGTGGCCTACCTTTGCCAGGTTCTACAGGCTTAGGTTGAGGATTCTCAAAACCCTGGTTTTGGAACAAGATTGTTGAGAGTGGCTTCTTAGTCGACCCTTACAACACAGGCATAGAGGTGAATTTCTCCCTCAATTTTTTAGCGATAGGTACTTGTTACTGGGGTTCCGAATGGTAATGTACAAGGCAGCTTCTGCTTAGCCTTGTAGCATTCTGGCCATGCAGCAATCTTTTCCTTGTGACAGCTTGGTTATACTGGCCCATTCGGTAATGGTTACATTTCGTACTTGAAAGGGAACGTTAAGTTATCAAAATCCTGTTTCCCTGAAATAAAAATGCAACATTAACCTTCAAGGTTGCTGCGTCCATGTCTGCAGCAGGCTTGAAGGAAAAATGACGTTGAGATCTGTGAACGCAGTGTTTTTATCTCCTCAGGGACGGGCCATGTCTGCGTCACAGGCTAGTCGAGCAGCTTTGATATCTTATTCAGGTTTCGGGTCTTTAGGAGGTAATGGTTACATTTCTATTTCAGGGAACCAGGGTTATGATAATAGCCTAACGTTTTCTCACTTCTATAATAATCTGACCCATATAAATGTTCTACCATGCTTTACTTACCAGTTTTACCAAGCATATCTGTGATTCACTATTCTTGCTTTCAGTATACTTTCACCAGTAAACTTTATAAAAAGGGGTGTCTTTCTTTGGGAGGGGGGTCGTTAATCGTTTGTAATTAGCAGACACATTTCTAGTTAGTGTGCAGTCACTGCACATCTGAGGAGGAGACACGGTTGGCCATAAAATTTCAATTCGAAGCCTGTGTGCTGAACACTTTCCAGTCAAATTCTCATGTGTCAGCAGGACCTGTTCTCATATCTACCAGCAGAGGTCTCTCTAATCAGCAAAATGTGTAGCAAACACTAAGAGAATCTTGTTTTGTTTTTTTCTTTTCACAAACTAAACAAACTGGATCTTGAAGACATAAATAATATTAACTGAACATTTTAGATGATTACAGAGTATGTATTGACCATTACATTCCCCCTGAGCGTAAAGGCTCATTTCGTTTAAGTAACCTGATTTAGAGAAAAAACATTGAGCACAACAACAAAGGCCTTAACATAAAATTGATAGAATGGGTTGTTTTAACAGGGATTATTTATTGATATCTAATTGGCCAGTTTATAAAACGTTTTTTTTTTTGTTTTGTTTTTTTTTGGGGGGGGGGGGTTGTTTGAAGTTTACAATATAAGTTACAATATGTCCCTATTTTAATTAATTAGATCTACTGAATTGTTTTTGTTTGAGAACTATTTACTTACATCCATTCACCTTAGTTTTTATTATTATTATTATTATTATTATTATTATTATTATTATTATTATTATTATTATTATTATTATTATTATTATTATTATGTTTTACTGTTGGTGGTTTACCTAATTATAAAACTGTATAGAAACTGTTGACATTCTCAAAAAGACAAGCATTTTGACACAATGTACTTTTGAATATCTTCATTGGTTAAATATGAAAAATATGAATATAGCAAAAAATCAATAGCAGATCTTTTTTATTTATTTTTTATTTCTAATATATAAAAAACATTTCAAGGATATACAAAACCATCTATATAAAAAATATGCAAAGTAATAAGAGTCCATGTATTGGCCTTAAACGAAGGTCTATATCTTGGCCACATCACTAAACCACCACACAGGATTCAGCACAAATGGCACTGGGCACCATTGTAACTATTGCAAAAAGGGCAATGGCTTAAATGGGCACAGAGACTGAACTGCTCTGGAGGTGAGTGCAAGCCATGTCACTGAGCCAATAACAATTTGCATTCTGAGCATCCAGACTGGATTGGAGCCACACGAGAGGGTGATGAAGTCTGAAGCCTGGCTGTTGTAACTGAAGACAGCACTCTCTACAATATGAATGGCCACTGACCTCCTGCCTGTGACTGGAGCCCTTATTATTTATTGGATTTCAGTGACAGAAAGTAGAAAAATAGTGCTAACTAAGGTTTTTTTGCTTGCGTTTTATACTTTAATTTAAAATATGCAAAAAATGCTATCGATGTAAAATTGCTGCTGCTGCTTCCTGGTATACCACAGCAAAGGTACCAAGGTGCAGCAGTTTACATTAAATATTTGCATATCCGGAATTGTCAGCAGAATAAACGGGGCTAGTAATAATGCTCCTCTTCTGTTTTAGTTATCTACCATAGACATATGCACTGTAGGCTAGATCGCCCAGTGAACAACATCATCAACAAAACAAAAGGAAACTAGATGGGCAGGGCTTCTATAAAGATACTTTTGGCTGATCTAGCCTGTGTTACATAATCTATGGAAGGCAACTAGAACTGAAGAGTAGCACCTTAACATAGACTTATCAAGTACAAACCTCTCTGAATAATTGTAAACATCATAAAATGATCAGGGAACAGAAAAAAAAGAAAAAATGGAAGCTTTGTACAAACCACAAATGTATAAAGTGCTGACAAATGTAATATCTCCCACAAATGTAATAATCTCTCCCAAAAATGTTATACCCATCTACCAACTTTCAGTTATTATTTATTACCAAAAAAAAGTGTCATAATTAACTAAAAGAGTATATACTTTAATCATTAGTCAATCATTATTGGGGGTATGCGAATGGCTTTTTTTTATAATCTTTATCTCCCAAACAGGCAATGTTATTAATTATAAATTAAAGTGTTATTTAAATGCATAAATAAATATGTACCAATTAATTCACGGGCATTATCATGGATGCAACATTTGTGGGAGACATTATATATGTGAACAGGTGGTTATTACATTTGTGGTTTGTACAGCTCCTTTTTAACTAATGCCCTGATGGAGTGATTTGGTTTTAAGGGGCTCTGTACTGTAGGACGTGTCACCCTTGATATGAAACATCAAAGAGATCTTAGACATTAAAATGATGCCCCATCTTTTCAAAAGAAACTGAAGAAAAGTTTTTTTTTGTATCCCATATTTTTGGGCTTACATATCTTAGCAATGACACGGGTAGTATATTACAAATACTTGTAACAGTGTTGTATTTTATTGTTCAAAGGGAACCGGGGATCTTAAGAACATTTTAATGTTTCAGTACATGCAGCAGAGACGTTTCATACTTCAAACGACAGGAGAGAAGATACTTTATTAGCAGTTTATTGTGCACTAAGACTTATGGTCGGATTGCTTTCAAGACAAATGAAGCTTTCTTTCCTTGGGGATTAATCCATGACTGAAGATAATTAATCCATAATCTTAGTGCTAGTATAATGTCTGGGTTATAAACTGCTTTGGTGTTCGGGCTTCCCATTCTACTAATATGTGTATGCGCTTCACCCATTTACCGCCACATAAAGCGCCCACATTCCTAAGCTCCTCATACATGAGTCCTCTTGAACAACGGCAAGCCATTTCTCTGTACCATAGGACTTACATACTTATATACCCACAGGACTTTACTTTATTCATAGTGCTGTCAAAGATGTTGCGGCAATATATCAGTGTTGCTTGTCATCCCGTTTTCAATTTTCTAAAGGTCTATTCATTTCATGGCCACTTCTTTTATTTCCTACATCTTGGTTAAAAGTCACACACTGTCACGTGACTCAGTTGCGTGAGTAAAAAATAATGTTATATCTGTTATGTAATTTGACCTTTCTACTTCCCATCTGCTCTAAGTCGCGTCCCCATTGGAATCTATTAGCAGCAGATACACTTATAATGTCACTGAGAGTGTAGATCTCTCACTCAGAATGTCAGTAACAAAGAATTGTAAACATTTAAACCACAACAGAATCTACATAAACAGATTCAATGCGTTATATCAGCTTTTCTTCCTTTTTTATTTGGATTTTTTATTTAATGCCTTATAATTTGTTTATAAGTGTTTGGTGGCTATCGCTAATCAACCAGCTTGTCTTGACACTGCAAAGAGTGAGCGAGAAATACACTCTCAACTTGATTAGAGGCAGCCACCAAACACTTATACAAGTGCAATTCAAACAGGCTAAGCCAACAGAGACGAAAGGACAATGTTGCTGCACAGGATTATTCTAGAAAATGACAGGGTCTTAAAAGAGTGCAAAAGCTTCTGAATTCAATAATATAGACAATGTCAAAGTCATGACCCCACTGTTACAACTTTGTACTATATATTTTGCTGATCCTTAGCTCTTCAAGCCTATACCATTTTAATCCCAAGTATGAAACACCTAGCCTTCATAGCATGGCCTTATGCCAAAGAAGCAACGCTACAGTGACTGCTGTGAGCTCAGAATGCAACAATAAACCAAGACAGCCTTACTGCAAAAATGGAAGCCTGCAGCAAATTATATCAATGTCAGAGCTTTCAAATGTGAGGCTTTTTCGGTGAGTCAGATGAATGTGCACCAAGTGAATGTAGTAGAATAGGTGCTGCAGCAAATGTTTAGCCTGCTTTTCTAAAGAATTTCTGATTTATCATTAGCTCATATGAAGAATAATCAACACAGTCTGATTTTTTATTTTTTTATTTTAAGTAGCCTTTGTGTTAAGCTTCGTGTTTGCTTTGTCTGATGTACCCAGTGGCACTGGAACCATTTTTATAGTGGGAGTGCTGAAAGCCATTGAACAAAACTGTAACCCCTGTATATGATGGAAGCAGGTACACAACACTTCAATCCCAGGGATGCTACCCTAGTTCCTGCGCCACTAGATGTACCAGTAATGTATTGCAAAAATCTGGAACCTGTCCAAATGCATTTTTCAGGGTGTGCAATGGGAAATGTTATCAGTCGGCTTTGACTGTGCAATAATCCTTCCCTGGAAATGGTGTAACTTTCATTATTTTACCCAAGGTCCCATGAAATGCTCGAATCTCTATAGCTGGAATTGAGTGTGTCTGTGATCTGGCTTATTCCCAGATCAGAAACTAAAAAGCTTGTGCAGCCCCAATAGGAACCCATTGGATGCCCATTGGATGCCCAGGTATCTTTGATACTTATGTAACACAAAAATAGTATGAACCATTTTTATATATAAAAAAAATGAGCCCCCTGTAAATGTTCTACACATTTATCATACAATTATTATATTAAAGTTTAATTTCTACAACTTCTATCAGGATGCGTTTTGGATTATTTGGTTCAGATTACCGATCAGGACTACTGGTGTTCGGATTAGTCAGAGTCTACATTGCTATATATACGTATACTATATCCCTTCATAATAGAAAAAGCTGTGTCTTATTTAGTATAACCTCTCCTTATAAACAGCCACCCTAACAATATCAACAGAATGATCCAACAGGTTCATGGTGCTCTTCAGTGATCATTGGCAGGTCATTTGAATATGGAGATCTGACACATGATGTTGGCGTTGTACATGTTTAGTGCCTCCCAAGCTGTGTGATTTGTTAAAAATGCATGGTACCTCAACAGCTGCTAAGTAAAAGCAAATGTTGATCTGGTGCCATTTCATTCCATCTGGAACTATCATGCAATGATTGTTAAACATACTGCCAATACGATACAAGCCACTATATAAAGGAATGAAACACAAGCATTGTATATTTCTAGTAGTATGCTTAAGTTAAGCATCCTAGCACTGTTATATTGCAAATATGCCATTCTGTTATTTGGCATTTTCCAAGCAAATAATCTGTTTGTTTTAAGGTGTTTATAGAAATGGTGGGTTTTAGGAATGCAGGACTCAAATTCAACTACATGGATTAAAATGGTGAAGTACAATTTAAAACCAGATGCATGCAAAAATGTGTGACATACAGATGTATATGACCAGAAACTATGTCTATAATCTGATTTGATCAGTAATGTGAATAACAAGTTTCATGACAATCGGATAAGCGATTGTCGAGATATATCATCTATAATTACTAAACACTCAACGTCAAACATAATAAACACTCAAAGACAAATGTTTCAACTAGAAGTCTTTCTCAATGTATGGATACATTTGTGAACTGTGAAATATGTAGATACATTTGCAGGTTTTCTGGTTGCTCAGGGTTTGCAGGAAGAGGAAAACCTTTACTGGTGAAAATTAATCTTGAACTCGGAGATGGTATAAAATGGTTAGGTCGGGCGAACTAGTTTCTTGGGACTAGTAGCATTTGACAAATCTTTTCTGAAATCTGCTCAGAAGCATGTTATTAATTTAGATGAGAAAACCCCTTGTACTCTTCCCACACTCTCACAGAGGCAATCCATATAGACATCACTGCAGTAACCCACAGACTTGTTTCTTTAATCCGGAACATTGCTAATATGATAGAACATAGGATGCTTACAGCACATTATAGCACTGCATTCTCACATACCATTCATACACTACCCTATAACAAGTAGTGGAACAGTGCTGGGGCACAGGGGTACACAGAGCAATGCTATTTCATATTCAAATAACAATAGAAAGTCAAGAGTATTTATGTCTGTTTTAATGCATCTAGGTGAACAGCGTTCATGAATCAGCACGTTTGGGAAGGCTGGTTCTCTTTTTTATAGCATGTGGCTGTTCCCAATTAGCACCAATTATTCCTTTAGGAACAGCCACATTCTCACATGTTTTTGGCAGGGACCGGAATTAACCCCATCCCTGCCAACCCCCACCAAAACACAAACAAACACCTACACTATTTACAGGCAGGGCTCTTGCTCTGCCACATACTCCCCGCCCCCACCCACCCCCCCTGTGCAAAGCACACCTGGCCCCAATGGCCACCTCCACCCTTTAAAGTTCCAAAAGTCCCAGGAACAGGGACAACAATGGGTCCATGGGTGGTGGCCACGTTGGGTGGCCATCCTCTAATGCCAACACTGGCAGAGGTAATGCTGGCTTCTCCAGTAAAGGCAATGCTGTCAGCAGAATGGCTGGCTCCTCCATCAGAAATTCTGCCAGTGGCAATGCTGGCTCCTCCAGCAAAAGCAAGGCTATCAGTGAAAAGGCTGAGTGAGCATCACCGGGCGGTGGTGAGTAGGGCAGCAGCGGACCCTCGGGAGGCGATGGCAGCAGCAGACCCTCGGAGGCGATGGCCAAGGAAGAGGCAGCAATTCTGCAGGCAGAGGCGGGAGCAACAGGTAATCTCACTCTAGCGGTGGAGGCAGAAGCAACAGCCAGTCTCCCTCTTGTGGTGGAGGTGGGAGCAGCAGAGAGTCTCCCTCTAGAGTTTGTAGTCTACATGTTTCCAAGTACTGTCACCGCTCAACCTTGCTTAGCTTCTGAGAGCAGCTTCTCCAAATTGGACATGCTTAAAAAGACAGCAAGATGGGTATAGAAGTAGACTGTTCCATGCATCACACACTTGAGTTATAGAGCCATATCTCTCAGACACACTTAGGATCTTACAACAGTCATCCCCTCTGCATAGTTTAAACCTTGGTGCTTCAAAAAAGCAGCAGAACATAAATACTATCTATTGACACTTGAGACAAAAATAACAGGTGAATTAACACTGTTACCCAGGTTTGCTGGCACATCACCTTCAAGCTTGACAGCTAGTGAATTCAAATGTGCAAGTATTTTTCTGCTCTAAATCATTTGTCATGACAACAAAAATGAAGATTTAGCAATGCCCTCTGAAAACTATTTATAGCCCAGACACATTACAATTATTAATCCCATGCATGATTTGTCAAATTGTTATTGTAGGTCTGGTGACCCTACAAGTGAACAGCACATGCATTATAATAATACACCAAAAAATCAGCAAATTACAGAGGGAAAGAGCTGATTTAAAGGGGGGGGGGGGGGGGGGGGGGGAATGGCATAATAATTTTAGGAATTACCCAACACCTAAAGGAGTCATCGTTTTATGCAAATGGAAACCAAGAACCCTCCTCCATCATTGGGATGTCATCCATAGTGCAATGTTATGCAAATGTAATTACATTTCTTCAGGGCTTTTAGTTGAGTGTTTAATTTGTACTGAATGAACAGACAAAATGAAACATTTATTTTCAGAATGACTTCCTTTTAGGCAGTTAATGACCTCATACTTTAATCTCTTAAACATACTAGAGATGGTAATATTACATGAACAGCCTGTGCTAGAAATGCTATCTTCAGGCATAATAGAAGGTTTAGATGCAATCTTTTTTGTAAAGACATATTCAGAATGTGAAAACGCTAAAATCTGTTATTAATCATATTTTTTTGCTAAATCAATATCACCTAGCCGTGTTACCAGTAATATTAAGTTTTTTTTATAGATTACGATGAGTTGTTTTTTTCCATATAAATATTTACAGAAAAGTATTTTCTGCAATAGTCTTCAGATTTTAGTTCAGACTTCACTTATTAGAATGAGGGAATAAAACTGCAATTAATCTTGTTTGATATACTCGCAATTCACTCTTTCTTCTCAGCAAGTCGCTTCCACTAATTGTAAAAACTACAAACAAACTAGTGTCTCATGTAACTTCGGTTGGTTTCCTTGGTTAAGTACCTTGGACAACGCTCAAGCCGTGGGCGTTGGTAATTGTTGTTTTTTCAAATAGCATTGCTATTCGAATCCATTCAAAAACTGACCATTAAACACTACAATTCCCATTATCCTCAGCGGCCTGCCGCTCTTCGCCCAACTGGCGGCGGCAGGGGCGGCCATCATGGCATCGTGGTAACCAAGTACTGCTTTCGCCTAGAAACCAGAGCCTCTATTCCCGAAAGCGTTACGTAAAAATATTAACTTCACTACCGTTTGACTGATATGGACCACGTTAAAATTCTTCTTTGACGTGTTTCTCAGAATAAGCCTTCTGTGCTTTTTTTTTCTAGGACCGGTTATTATTATTCTGCGCGCAATGGCAATTTACAGTCCAGAGTCCTTCTCCTCCTAACCAACCGTTTTGAGATGAGGATTAAGGAGGGGACAAGCGCTGAGAGAGACTGTGGTTGGAAGCTATTTCGTTATTTTGCATTAGAACGAAGTTAACACAAATATTGCATTTTGGAGCGTCTTCGTTGGCAGGAGCACGATCTAGTTGAGAGAAGGCAGGTTTCTCCGGCGGTTGCTTTGCATGGACATCTCACTTGTTCGTTGTTGTCATCATCACTGAGGTTTTACTTGCAGTATCAGATTTATGAATGGCAGCCTAACATTGCGTTTGGCCTATTTCTTGTATGTTTCGTAGGTTAAAATATGCTGTAGTGCATCTGTGGAAACTATATGTATACGATAGTAATGATGTTTTATGATAGGCTAGAGGATTAGTTTGAGGATTACATTCTTCCAGTTATTCCACAACCATTTGTTTTATTTATTTTTGTATATGTTGCATTAAATATGCAACTATTTGAATTAGAGAGAAGCATTACTAAAAATACTTTTAACACAGGTCGATCTGTAGGAGGACGTTGGTTTAATAATGAAGTAAATACATTGCAAATAATTATTAGCAGCAGAAAAAAGTTAATTCACAACAGCCAGGGACTGCTTGAATGAATGTACATAGTCTAGTGTAATTTTATAACATAGAACCAGAAGTGACTAAGTTGAATGCCATTCCATACGGATGTAAATATTGACCACTGTTTAATGTTGGATTAACGTTTGCACCATTGGAAAAATGTCTGTATTAACACTATTTTACTGATGCGAAGAAAATACAACATTGCGAGCGTATTTCTGTCATTTTAAGAACAGCGCTAGGGACAAGTATTGTTAATTCGTCAGAGCCCTCTCTTTGTAAAAGCATTCTTAAGAGTTAAAAAAATACATACTGTATATTACAATTTGTCAGATATCATCATCATGGCGGATCGGACAGCTCCCCGTTGCCAGCTAAGATTGGAGTGGGTTTACGGGTACAGGGGCCACCAGTGCCGCAATAACCTGTATTACACCACAGGAAAGGAAGTGGTTTACTTCGTGGCTGGGGTCGGTGTGGTCTACAACACAAGAGAACACACCCAGAAGTTTTTCCTGGGACACAACGATGACATTATCAGGTAAGGAATAGGACTTCGTTTTGATTCAGACAATTCTAGATTGTTATTCTTTTTTTTTTTTTTTTTTAATGTGTAATTTTTATTTTGTCGCATAATCAAGTGTTAATTAGATTTAGCAATCAAGCGTGAATGGGACCATTTTTAATTTTGCTATATAGAGCACACCACCTTTTTATTCTCTCACTTTGTGGTTGTGCTTTTTGAATAATGAGATCTTGCCATCTTGTCGATATAAAGTTACTTTTTAATCTGTTCCTTTTTTTTTCTGTTACACTTTTAGCATTAGCATAAACATAATAAATCCTTGGATAATACATGTGTACTTTATGGCATGTTAGGGATGTTGTATCCAATGGGAATATTAATTAAAAGAAATATTTGACACTTAACTGTCTGGAGTAAGCCTACATACTGATAATTAAGTACTACAACCTAAAATGTACTCTAGTGCCTAGTTTTCTTATTCCAAATAATGTATGCTTAAGGTGTAGTGTAGCCCCTCTTTGAAGATCATTATAAAAATACGAGTTACATGGATGGACAAGGTAAACTGTTACACAAGCCAGTGCAGTGATAATCAGAACCACCTGTCTGGCTGAAGAACTCCACACAGGTACACATATGTGTGTTTGTGTGAGGGTTTGTGTGTGTGCTGGCTGGCAGGGTGTTGAAAGACATTTAAAATCTCTCTGTGACTGAAAATGAGCTGTCAGGTGCTGTGCTTCACAGCAGCACACTGGCCATAATTTGAAATATATTTTGACGAGTGTTTTATTCATCCATAAATAGGGCAGATGAGAGTGATAGTGTCAGATAGGTTAAAAAAGGCAACACTGTACATCTGGTATGTAACCACTCTGTTCATATTTAGTCTGGTATTGAAGAAGCAGACTTTATTCCAAATGTAATATAAAGAGACAAAAGGAGATGAGCAGTGATGACCAGCAGTGGTGATGTCAAGAGATTACTCAATTTTAGTCTCTTCTATTGCTTTCTGCTGTATATAATCTTGAGGAGTCAAACCCCCTAATGGTGAGCTTGCATTGTATGAAAAGGAACGAGTCCGCTGAAAATACAGGTTGCTCAATGTCCAGTTCAGAGCTTAATCAAGTCTAAACTTGCCTTGAATTCAATTTGGACTTGGAATGATCTGACTAAAGTGAAGCTCTGCAACTTCATCTCAGTTTCTGTTTATACTCCACAAAGAAAACCGTTGCATCATGTTGACTGCTGAGAAGTACAGCAACAGCAAAGGAAGCTGCAATCAACTGCCATAGCAACAGTGCAGGTAGCTTGTAATTATCCTGGGAAAAGAGCCAGTTTAGAACAACACTGATGTATGTTTTCTAATACAGTGTGTGATCCTCAAAAATGCTGACAAAATATTACTTATAAACCTTGTCCCCTTTTAAACTGGTTATTGCAGTACTGTGGCTAGATTCATTGCAAGTTAAATAATATTACTGTGAAGGTTTTGTAAAATGTAAGTGGTGATCATTTTTCACGGCACAGGAATGGAGACAGCTTCAGTAATACCTTGATTGGAATAAGTACCCAGTTGGAAATTCCCTCAATGACCAGCATTGGGCTTTCGTGGTTTGATACTATATGGTATTTTTCTGGTTCTCACAACTGCTCATACTGTCCGAGAGACTTAATGCTGGCAAAGGAGCTGATACAATCCTAAATGTCCAAAATCCTAAATGTATCTAATTTCTGTAAACCTGCACCCCTCTTTATGTTCCGAGACATTCAGTAGAAAACCAGCAAATATTTATTCCAATTCCCAACTCTTGCTAGTCACAAGACCACCAGCAGTTGCTGGATTTATTTGTATTAATTGAACCGTTTATTATAGAACCCATGTACCTTTGCTAGACTTCAAGTTATTAAATAAAGTAACATAACTGCAGCAAGATCACAGCTTATTGAGAATGACTGCTCTGTTGTCCACCCTCTTTTTTTGTAAATTAATTATTAATTACAGTACTGGAACAATATATCAGACTTCTTCACCTTGTACAGTCACTGCAGCCACTCTGTTGGCAATAATTTATCCCAAATGTTGCAGCTTTTTTTAAACATTTTTATTGGAACTGTCAAAGCGAGCAACATCTTATTGTCATATGTTATTTGTGGAAGGACAGTGCTAAGGTTAATAGGCAGCCTTTGTCCCTGTGAGAGGCTATGAAGTGTATGAGACTAAGGACAGTCAGAGAAAGTACTTCATCTTAAAGATGTTATGCCCGAGTAAACAGATTGCTCCTAAAGAATTCAATACAGTTCAATGTATTGCTGTTACTGAAATGATTGTTCTGTGTTAGTTGATATGTAGTTATCTAGTTATTCCTAACTATACACTATGTTTGTATTGGTTACAATGAATGTTATTGTGGGGTGTGTCATAACTTGTTACTACCTGTTTAATGACATATTTTATATTGAACGCTGGCTTTATTAGTGTAACTGCCTGTGACAGGGAGACCCTGTTGCTGGTTCTTGAGTGTATGTGTGCCTTTATGGAAGCAGCTGGGATGCACAACAGGAGATGTGTTGCTAAGCAACTAATTGAGCAGGTGGGCTTGCCCAGCGCTGAGCTGATCGGGAGGTCCTGATTGGCTAGGGGGGGGGGCGTGCCTGGGAAGGCTGCACGAAGCTCAAAAAACATCTGCACCACAGCTTGTGGGTACTGCATGGCCATTGCTGGGCACTGGGCAAAAGCTTGTGTAGGAGAGTGTCCGCTCTGTAGGAACTACTACATGAAACCCTTCCAATCCAAGACGGTGCTCGTAAAGGCATTGCCAAGCCAAAAATACTGTGTGAAGAGGCAGGAGTCGCCGTGAGAATGCCGGGACTCTGGGAGCCCAGAAGTAGGTCAGTTTAGGGGATGTTGATCCCAGACAGTGTACAGAGGGTTTGCATAGCGTAATAGGATCCTGGAGCGGGATATGCCTTTTAGTGGGACTTACACTCACCATTTGTGTGGTAAACTTATTTTTAGCTTTGTTTTGCTTTGGTTTGTGTATTAAATGTGACACTAGGGCTACCACTGGTGGTACCCTAGTGTCAGCGCTTGTGTTGAAATTAAATCTGCGCGCCTGTGCGGCGTGTCAAAACCCAATGCTCTGTGTCTGCCTGCTGCTGTACCCTAGAGCAAGGTACTTTACCTAGATTGCTCCAGTAAAAACCCAACTGTATAAATGCGTAATTGTGTGTAAAAAATAATGTGATATAATTGTAAGTCGCCCTGGATAAGGGCGTCTACTAAGAAATTAATAATAATATTCAGTGATGGCCCACGTATGTAACATCGCCCTGTTACACATTAATAGTTGAGTTTTACATTACTGTAACATCATTTCCTTTAAATCTAGGTAGCTGAACTGGATTTCAATAGAGTGACATAACAAAAGGGAAACACCTGTGCATAAGAAATCCTAGTGTGCAGGTGCTGTGAATCTGCTCTCCCTGTCTGCTTTCTGGTTTCATGTAACCGTTGAGCAGGATTAGAGAGTGTGTTCAGTGACATGATCTCAGGAGTCATTATAACTGCTCAAGAAAAGATGGGGAATACCTTTTTATTGACAGAATAGGCCCTATATGTCACACCAAAGATCATGTTTATAGCAAACATTTTATTATTTTTCTCTTTTTAGCATAAGAATCGTGTGGGGTGATTTTCAAACATAGTTATCTGTAGAATATAATTATTCCTATCCCTCCAAAGGAATTTAGAATTTTTGTAATTTTTAATTGGAATGGTGTTACATACTAGTAAAAGAACAATCAGGCAGATTAGCAGAGTCTTGTTCAGCTCATTAATACTGTTTCATAGAAAGGGCACGTCAATGAAATGTACTGTAAGCACTTGATGGTTTATATTAAATCATTTTTTATCTGAATGATTTAAAAAACGTGGGATTAAAAATGCTGTGTGCTTTGATCATGGGATTTGAAGTGAATCAGTACTCATTCTGGAATGTTTTCTTCAAAGAAATGTAAATACTTAAATTAGAGATTATCAGCCCTTTAAATGTAATATCATTCCATTTCAAGTCAATAGATAAAGGAAAGGCCTGCGTATCATGTGGTTCTGCCAAGCTTGACTGAGATATATATCGTACTTTTGCTGTAGATCACATAGTCTCATTGTTGCTAGACCATTGGAGTGAGTTATGACAAGTGATTGAGACCTATAGCAAATGGAAGTTCTATTTATTTTTCATTCGTTTTTATTTATCATTTGTTTTTATATTTTTTTATTTATATTTTTGACAGAGAAGTTACAGTCAACAATGTTTAAGGCTACGATTTTGGCACAGTGATTTTTAGTACATTTCACAGAAAGGTCACGAAATAATGTAGTTTTAGCTACATCAGCATACACATGAGCTTTTAAATAGTACACCAAAATCAATAATATAAAGACTAATGTTTTTGACTGCTGATAAGTTTAAATGCTACTCTAGATTACAAAACTTAGTAAAGGTCCTTTGACATCAACGTAACATTCTTTTTTTGTTGTTTTTTTTTAGAATACTGTACTACGCGTCTGGTGTAAATGTACTTATTTAACATATATTATAACAGCGCAATAGCGCCGTTATAGGTAAGAGCGGCTACCAGAGCCTTGTTTAAACTCAATTTTCAGGGGTATGTTTTCTCTACCATTTCGCCACTGTGCCCTTACCTGACCCATGCTCTAACAAGGCTTTCCAGCACACACTGCTTAACTGGTACAGTAGGTGGGTTCACTTCAGACAACATGTGTAGTCACCAGTGGGCTGCTGAGGATTCAAAAGTTCTCTTAAACAGCCTAATAAATATCCTTTAGAAGTTTAGAAGAGTCACTGTTATAAATGAATAAGAAAGATCTACAAAGTTCATGGATTAGTTATGACAGTTGTAAATATTTGTATACTTGGAAAAGTACACAATAAATAACTTGTCTTACTCCAGATGTGTTAATATTCCAACTATTCTAATTAGCTTTTCCAATTCACATATAATTATATGACAACATGAAAACAACCATGGTTGTTCTAGTTTTAGACCTCACCTGATCTACCCAGTGGTGACTACACACGTTGTGTGAAGTGAACCCACCTACTGTACCAGTTAAACAGTGTGTGCTGGAAAGCCTTGTCATACCATGGGTCAGTTAAGGACACAGTGGCAGCCTTACCTGACAGTTGCTCTTACCGTTAAGGTAAACCTAGTTTTTTGTGTTTAATATATATATACAGCTCTGGAAAAAATTAAGAGACCACTTCAAAATTATCAGTTTCTCTGGTTTTACTATTTATAGGTATGTGTTTGGGGAAAATGAACATTTTTGTTTTATTCTATAAACTACTGACAACATTTCTCCCAAATTACAAATAAAAATATTGTCATTTAGAGCATTTATTTGCAGAAAATGACAACTGGTCAAAATAACAAAAAAGATGCAGTGTTGTCAGACCTCGAATAATGCAAAGAAAATAAGTTCATATTCATTTTTAAACAACACAATACTAATGTTTTAACTTAGGAAGAGTTCAGAAATCAATATTTGGTGGAATAACCCTGATTTTCAAGCACAGCTTTCATGCGTCTTGGCATGCTCTCCACCAGTCTTTCACATTGATGTTGGGTGACTTTATGCCACTCCTGGCACAAAAATTCAAGCAGCTCTGCTTTTTTTGATGGCTTGTGACCATCCATCTTCCTCTTGATCACATTCCAGAGGTTTTCAATGGGGTTCAGGTCTGGAGATTGGGCTGGCCATGACAGGGTCTTGATCTGGTGGTCCTCCATCCACACCTTGATTGACCTAGCTGTGTGGCATGGAGCATTGTCCTGCTGGAAAAACCAATCCTCAGAGTTGGGGAACATTGTCAGAGCAGAAGGAAGCAAGTTTTCTTCCAGGACAACCTTGTACTTGGCTTGATTCATGCGTCCTTCACAAAGACAAATCTGCCCGATTCCAGCCTTGCTGAAGCACCCCCAGGTGAGTCCAATTTTCAGCTTTGCCCAACACCTGGTCATCTAATGGTTAGACGGAGACCTGGAGAGGCCTACAAGCCACAGTGTCTCACACCCACTGTGAAATGTGGTGGAGGATCGGTGATGATCTGGGGGTGCTTCAGCAAGGCTGGAATCGGGCAGCTTTGGCATGAATCAAGCCAAGTACAAGGTTGTCCTGGAAGAAAACTTGCTTCCTTCTGCTCTGACAATGTTCCCCAACTCTGAGGATTGGTTTTTCCAGTAGGACAATGCTCCATGCCACACAGCCAGGTCAATCAAGGTGTGGATGGAGGACCACCAGATCAAGACCCTGTCATGGCCAGCCCAATCTCCAGACCTGAACCCCATTGAAAACCTCTGGAATGTGATCAAGAGGAAGATGGATGGTCACAAGCCATCAAACAAAGCCGAGCTGCTTGAATTTTTACGCCAGGAGTGGCATAAAGTCACCCAACATCAATGTGAAAGACTGGTGGAGAGCATGCCAAGACGCATGAAAGCTATGCTTGAAAATCAGGGTTATTCCACCAAATATTGATTTCTGAACTCTTCCTAAGTTAAAACATTAGTATTGTGTTGTTTAAAAATGAATATGAACTTATTTTCTTTGCATTATTCGAGGTCTGACAACACTGCATCTTTTTTGTTATTTTGACCAGTTGTCATTTTCTGCAAATAAATGCTCTAAATGACAATATTTTTATTTGTAATTTGGGAGAAATGTTGTCAGTAGTTTATAGAATAAGACAAAAATGTTCATTTTCCCCAAACACATACCTATAAATAGTAAAACCAGAGAAACTGATAATTTTGAAGTGGTCTCTTAATTTTTTCCAGAGCTGTATATATATATATATATATATATATATATATATATATATATATTAGTTCAAAGAGCCAGCTGCCCTTATAAATGTGCATGTCAAATAATTGTTTTTATTACTGTGTTCAAAATGAAATGGTATATATTTTAAAATTAATGGACCAACAGTACAGCTGTATCTTGTATCGCTATATTTTGTAAAGATATTTAGAAATGTATTTATAATCCACACATTTTACTGATTATATCGACTTAATAAAGTTCATTTAGATCTGTTGAAGGGGAAAAAAGAAGGTTTTAAAAATCTGATTTGTCAAAGATATCCCCTTTAAGGATAGTTGTTGTTTTTTCTAGAGTTGTCTTTTGTTTGGGTGCTTAAAAACAGAAGTTGAGCCATAGTTGTATGTATGGTACAGCTGTATTTTGTTTTACTATATTTTTGTAAATAAGTTTAGAATTTTTTTTTTTCTTTTCTGCATTTTTTTTTCTTTAAATTAATATAATAAAGGTCAGGATAAGAAATTTGGTAGAATTTTGTGTTTTTGAGTGTGTAAGTTAAGTGTACCGTACCTGCAGTTTATGCCCATTTGCTTCAAATCGTCAAAAATTCGGGCATAAACATTCTCATTTATGACGCACGACTCCAGATCTTCCTGAACACTTCTGTCTGCCCACAGAGAACTAAAGCGTGCACTTCCTCAGCATCCCAAGGCTGTACTTTTCTCTCATCAAATCGCTGCCCCTCATGTTGTTTGTTGTTTGTCTTTGTGGAGTGTACTGACTGACACAACGTAATGACGAAAATCCTTAACAGTCCCTAGCTCTGCTTGGCTCGCAGCCAGATTCAGATGTCGTGTGAGCTGGAGTTTCACAGTTTGATTCTCGCTCGGCTTGACAAATAGCCAGTGGAGAACCACCCGTACCCGTACTGTACCGACCCTCGGATGTGTCAGTGGAGAAGGGGTATTACATGTTTGCTCGCTCAGCTACAAAATACAAATATCATTTACTGATTACATAGCTACATGTAAATGCTGCCTGCATACGCAACCAAACAATTTACAGATACTCGCAGATTTATATTTTCAGTGCATGACAAACTGCATTTTTTAAAGTAAATAAAGGAAGTGCCTAATCAAATGTGTTTTTACATCCATTTCCAAGATTTTGTTCAAATCTTGTTCAAATTCACGATTTCCATGACAAAATCGTAGCCTTAACAATGTTCAATAATCCAAATAAAATGTTCATATATTAAGAAAATTAACAACATATATTGAAACGTGACTATTTGTAAGAGACTCGTTTTAATAAGGAGACATGTACACAACAAGGCAGGTGAACTTGGGTCGTTGCTGACCCTGTGAATAGAGCCCATTTGTCTCTTTGCTGTATGGAATTTGCTGTTGTTTCTTCCATTTCTCAGTTGTTTTGTGAGCACATTGCACATATCACAGTCGTTCAACCTTGCTTGTCCTTTTTGCAAGGACGGCTTCAGGGCATCCAGCTGGTTGTGACTACAGTACTATTCAGTGCATCTGTCATTGTTACTCTTCTATTATCCGGACAAGTTTCTCCTTAACAGGTGACCATTTATACCTATCCCTCCAAAATGGATAAATTGGTCAAGCAAAAGGTCTTTGGTGTAACTGTGGCTTAATAAACAGAAAATGTAATGCAGTAGTTCTGTGTGAAACCATAATTGAACTTCTTTGTGTTAATGTTTTTCCTCACTAATTCTTTGTTTTCGTTAACCATTTCATACAATCAGTCAATCAGCCATGGTCCATAATACTGTAGATCATATGGACAACAATGTATGAAATAGAGCTATCTGGTTGAAGCTTTTTTTTATTTAACTCAGTGATGACGAATTTTACCTTTTATTATTACCCGCTGGGGATATAGTTGAATGTACAATATGCCCGTATGTACATAGCTGCTTGATCTAATCGCTATCCAGTTATGATGCAACTTGCTGAGGAAAGCTTATTAAAGTTATTAACAATATCAGAGGGTGTTTGTGGGGGCGTCTGTCTGTCACACTTACATTTTTGGATGTAGGCCTACATCATGTTGATTATCGTGAGGCTTATAATTACTCTGATTTGGTAAGCAGCAATGGCAGAGGATGTGCAGTGTTACTGACAGTCGTTACAACTTTTTTTAACTTGCTTACAGAGATCGACTTTCAAGCTGTAATGTTAACATCTAAAATATAATTTAAAAAAAAGGTATACAATAACACTGAACAGCCTCCTTGTGCCAATCAATCATACAGAGCCTAATAGGACCCTTCAAAAATGTCAGGATGGTGGCTGATTCTAGACAATAGCAGATGAAAAGGCAACTGATTATCTGTCTAGATACTGTCTCAGTACCCTAACCCCATTTTCGCTAGCCATTTTTAAGTTGGCTTTGAGGCCTTTTTGTAGTGTAAACACAGCTGTCTTTGGTCTAACCGTCCTAAAAGTGTCCTGCTGCGGGGGGGGGGGGGGGGGGGGCTGTGCGACAGCTTTTGTCTGCTTTTTGCTCTACTGTGAACTCAGCAGTCCCAGCAGTTGTTTGTGGTCAACTCCCCCATTGTCAGTGTCAAACAGGCACAGACAAAAGCAACAGGAAGCTGGGATTGTTACTCGGACAACAGAACCAAAAATATATTTGACAGAGGTAGAGGATTTCAAAATACAAACAGATTTTTATATTTGTGCTATAATGGGAAAAAACATTTAAACATGGTTTAGTTGCCACAAAACTTTATTGTCAAGAATATTATTTTTCACACTTATCTACAAACATAACCTGTGGTTATATTTTGATACATATCATTATGTTCGGTTTTGTGGGGGGGGGGGGGGGGTTGCGCTTTGTCCATGATGCATTGCATACCACGTTGTACATAGCAGGGCTCATCCATCTTGTCTTTCAGTTCCTCTCCCCCATCTCACACTGTCTTCTTTTGCCGTTTAGCTCAGTCGTGTTAGGCTATGCAAAACTGCACGTTGCTGGCGTTGCCGATGGGAAATGAAAGAACTTGAAACTTACACAATACTGTATAGAAACTTACTATAAAAGCATATTAAAGCAACTGAATTAGTAAACACATTAAAACAACTTAACTATAAAAGCACACTGAAGCACAATCTAAACATTATGAAAAACGTATTAATCAATAATCTGTTACATGATAAATACCATATGCAGAAAGCCATAACTACACTTTCGCCTCTGTGTTTTGGGGAGGGGAAATGTCTTCTCGCAAGGTGTGTTCGATATGATGTTATCGGGCACGCACTATAGTTCAGGGGCTATGCGCACGCATATGGAGCCAAGCTAGTTTAGGTCTGTGCTCAAGTGTAAATGGGGTGGCTCAGATGATAAGAATATTTTAATCTGATCAACCCTAAGACAACTCAGGTCCGAGCTGTAAGTGTAAATGTACCAATAGAGTAAGGGCGTCAAGAATATCAGTTTTTGCTCCTGTGCATCTCATTATCTCAGGTCTGAGGTCCAATTTTCAATCTTAAAAGAAGAGCAAAAGAGTCAATTTACTGCACTATTTTACACCTACTTTATGGTGGTGTAAAATGAGGAGCAAGCTATAAAACAGGATTATCAATGTAAATCAGTTTGGACTGTTCACAATGGCTTTCTATTCAATAGATACAGTTACAAACTGCACTTTTAAATGCATTAATTTAATTTCCAAAATTAGCTCCTTCAGGATGTTAGGGGGAAGCTGGGATGTTTTGTTAAAACATGGAAACTTCTCAAAATATTTAATATAACATTTGTAAATTAAATAAGTAAACTATTGAATACAAATAATTATTCAGTCCTTTTTGTTCAGTGTACCAAATGCTTTTCGTTTGAAATTGCCCAGACTATCATCAGCCAGAGAGCCCTCAGATATGGTACTTTTTAAAATGATAATTCATAAAAGAAAGAGTGCATTTGGCTTTAAACCTCTTGTATGGTCCCATATATGTTATTGTAACATACTGGTTGTTAAAAATAACCATTAAACCACATGCTACTTCCACAAAGCATTAGAGAGGTCGATATTTTCAAAAAGCTGAATTACTTGAAGTGTTTTTGCTTTCCGGTGTATTTTTTATTTTTTGCTTTCAACCTATTTTCATTAATATTCCTGTTTGTTCCTGTTTGGCAGAGCAAAGAGAATTTAAAAAAGTGTGTCCTTCATTACCATAGGAATGATTACATGCATATTTGATTGAGTGCTCCAGAGCAAAACCAGGCAGGAATCAATTGAAAATAGTACATTTTTGCACAAGAGCAAGTGAGGAGCATATTAGCGTACACAAAATGGAGCAGAGCAAAATCTTGCTTGTAGTTGTTGTAGTTGTTGTACAGAGAATTATGATGTCGCTTGTAACACAGTTGTTATTGCTGGGACAAACACAGGATTTTCATGTTCGGATATTCACTCATAATTTATATATTCTTTCAGCTATTTGTTCGTTTTCAAAAAGTAATGAAAGCCATTATATTGGTCAGAACACAGGCAGAGCCAACATAGCAGCAGGGGCAGGGGGGCATGGCCCGTGCCTTTATTTTACAGCAACATTACGTTACAATATGCAACAAGTTAAAGTAGAAAAATATCCCAGGAGTAAAGAATAGGTTGTGTAGGCCTTCCTTTACCCGTGAATTAACTGCAGAACAAAGGATGCCAAATAGCAGTTCAAGTTAAACGTTGTTTTGTTTATTCCCAAAAGAAATAGTACATAAAGTTGACAACACATTTTATTTATTTTTTTACTTTTTTTTCATTCCTTTCCATTGTCATTTCTTCACAGTAAACATTGGCCATAGACACGTTTTCATAAAGTAATAAAATGAGGTTTACTTGTGCCTTTTTGTAGCTGAACAAGCAAACAAAAACTGAAAATGAACTTTGAAAAATTCAAATAAAACAAATGTGGAAATGGCGTTGTAAAATGAAGGTGAAAAAACTTGTTTTATTCCACATAACAGAGAGTCTCAACAAAAAGTAAATAATATATATTTCCAGTAAGTTGGGCACTCTTTCAGCGAGGCATTTCAGAATTACGCGCTTGCCTTTTCTCTGTCCCATGAGATTCTGACTCATTCTAAAGCAGCACAACACACTTTTGACCCAGATGGCATTCCATAGAGTGTTTGTTTACTTTTTGCTGTCTAAAACTTTTAAATATCACTTTCATATCACACAAAACTCTTTTTCATTTGCCGTTTTTGGAAACTGTCACGCAACGTCTGGTGAGGCGGTAAATAAGTGCAAGGCATTTTTGTCATTTCTAGTGAATACGAACATCTGAAAATATTTTTGGCAATGGATTTTTGCTGTTGGCGTCTGTAACACAAAATACTGCCTCTCCCTTTAAAAAGACTTGCGAGAACACCAACAAGGTGCAAACTCCCACTTTTTTTTGGACATTTCATATACTCCTTGAAACACCGTCTTATCTGAAATACCTTCTAGTCTTAAATATTCACAATGAAACAAAACTGATTTAAAATAAAAATTGTTAAGACAAGATCAATAGGAAAGGTTAAATAAAAAAACAAATATAATTTGGAAACATTTCAAATCAAATATAATTTTCTGAAAATTGAAATGCTTGTGGATTATCTAAGACTGCAACTTTTTTTTAATTTTCCAGAAAGAGTTTTTGATCATAGTGAAAGTGAATCTGAAATTGTGAGTTATTGTATAAGGTTTTCCAGTACACCCCTCATTTGTCTCAGGATTTTGACATTCCGTTGTCAAGATCCTAAGAAAACGTCTCAGGATCTCAACATTAATGGTGCATCTTTTTGACGGGTCACTTTATTTGTTTTGAATCCATTGAGCTTCATGAATTAGATTTTGATGGTCATTCAAAATGCAAACTATAACAAATGCAAAGTGCAACTGTATAAATGGTAATTGTATGTAAAAATAATGTGACATCTGTATAATGTGAAATAATGTATAATGTGATATCTTGTAACAATTGTAAGTCGCCCTGGATAAGGGCGTCTGCTAAGAAATAAATAATAATAATAATAATATTGTATTCTGACTGACCACACTTTTCATATATTCTTAACATGTTACCCCAATTATTATTATTATTTGTTTATTTAGCAGATGCCTTTATCCAAGGTGACTTACAGAGACTAGGGTGTGTGAACTATGCATCAGCTGCAGAGTCACTTACAGCTACGTCTCACCCAAAAGACAGAGCACAAGGAAGTTAAGTGACTTGCTCAGGGTCACACAATGAGTCAGTGGCTGAGGTGGGATTTGAACCGGGGGACCTCCTGGTTATAAGCCCATTTCTTTAACCACTGGACCACACAGCCTCCCATGGGCTGTTAAACACATTTTCTCCATTAGCCAGCAGAGAAAATAAAACAGTAGCCCATCGTTTATTCTAATGCACTGTATACAGTATTAACATAGCATTTAGATGTAAAGATACATCACGTTGATACATAACTAATATGGTAACATCTGCCACCATGCAAATGTTATTGTCGTTCAACAAGTTGTATTATTATTATTATTATTATTATTATTATTATTATTATTATTATTATTTTTAATAATAATAATAATAATAATAATAATAATAATAATAATAATAATGCTACAAACAGCTTTTGCCTAACTAAAAACTGAGTGACACAGTACGTACGTAAACAGAATTGACATACTATATGCAAATTGTTTGAATATCATCTGTATACATGACATTTTCCAGCAGAAGGATATTGTCAATACAAAATCTATTTTCACTACCGTGGATGAAAATTGAAAAAGCAGAGCCAGGGACACGCCCCAGTCAAATCGGACCCTGCTAACATACTTTGCAAACAATATTTTCTAAATAAAGTTGTTAAGTCAGGAGAAAGGCAGACAAAAAGCAAGGACATCCTATCCACTTAATTTATTAAACGTAAATAAATCACCAACAAAATAATTATATCCTGTTCTGTACCAGTGATGGCTGGTGACTTCTGAGTCACAAGAGGCAGAATTACAGACCTGTTGTTTCATCTAATCAATCTGCCATGCAAAAGATGAGCTTCATTCATTTCTTTATTGATTTATTCTAAGGAAATGGATGAAATCAGGTAATTCTATATGGTTTTTGACATCCTAGTAAATATGGTTCTTTATTTCCATGTGAATGCCGTCATAAAGTAAATCGTCATATTGAGCATTTATTTATGTAAGTTCCCTATATCCTGCTGAATTTAGCATATCTTTGAGATATCCTAATGCTTCCTAATGTGAACTTTTGGCATTATAAGTGAAGTGCACTTTTTAGACATCAAAACAGTATAAAAACACCAACACACAAAACAGATCAAGTGAAAATTAAAGTGACACAGCAATTATTATTTTCCATTCTGCCTATTTTCCGTTTATATTTCTTATTTGCATTGGATATGAGCTATATCTATCCTCAGACAACTCAAAGGTAGAAGCATTTAGAATTATCAAAACGAATAAATCCTTCGCCGTTTACAAAACGCTGCATGTATGTTAATACTAGTACAGTATCAATAATAATACTGTACTAGCATGAATTCATAGGTCATTATATTTCAATGTAATATTTGTCAATTACATACTGTATTTATTTTTGTGGTACATACTTAGGTATTCTATCTGTAAAATGCCTCCACACAACAAGCACCAAGGGCTAAAGACGATAAAACAGATGTGTTTAAATATATCATTTTTATATAATTTTGACAGGGTGCAAGCCCTGTATAAAATGTATTATTTATTGTTATTCCGGTTTGGCAGGGATAGGGTTAATACTATCCCTGCTAAAATAAACAATCAGTTAAGCCCAACCACAGGTGTATAAAAGGAGCAGTCTCTCCACTTGTGCGAGTCGAACCCAGGGCAAGGAGCAAAGCAGAGAAGAGAAGAGAAGAGAAGAGAAGAGAAGAGAAGAGAAGAGAAGAGAAGAGAAGAGAAGAGAAACCAAACCAGGCTAAATTGCTTGAACAAGTTGTTGCTGACAACTACAGTGTATCATCTGCATAAGAATGGAACTGAACCCCATGCTTTCGAATAATATCACCCAGTGACAGCATATAAATGTTAAAAAAAGAGGACCAAGGACGGAACCCTGTGGGACTCCCATGAACAAGGAGAGTATTTGTAGAATTATGACCAGCATAGGACACGTATTGATAACGACCTGATAAATATGAACGGAACTCATCAAGAGCCGTCCCCCTTACATTCACCAGATTTTCAAGACGCTTCAGCATAATCCGGTGGTCAATAGTATCAAAGGTGGTAGTAAGATCTAAAAGAAACAATACTGAAAGAGCACCATCATCAGCATTCAGAAGGCGATCATTTACAATCCTAACTATAGCAGTTTCAGTGCTGTGTGCGATTCTAAAACCAGGCTGACATTTTGACAATATATTATTTTGTGAAAGATGTGTGAGTAATTGGTCAGCAACAACTCGTTCAAGCAATTTAGCCAAAAAAGGAAGATTTGATATTGGTCGAAAATTACCCGCCATTGTCAGGTCAAGCGATATTTTTTTTAGAATTGGACAAAACCCTCAAAAAGTGACATGTTAATTATATTAAGAATAGAGGGGGACAGGGTATCTACACAAAATGTAACAACACTAGTAGGCCATGGATCAATAACACAAGAAGAAGTTCTGGCCTTATTAATCAACCTATGTGTATCTAAAAGAGAAATAGGTGAAGAAATTGAAAAAACAGAGGCAAAGGAGTCAGACAATATGTACATATCAGGAGCGAAATGTGTTGATGGAAATGACCCCCTTATGGTATCTATTTTGCTGCTGAAATACAAAGCAAACTCCTCACAATGATCAGGATTAGATTAGATTCAAATCTACAGTAAAACAAAATGTGATCAGAAATTACAACATTAGTGACAGTTAAATGAGTCAAATCTAAACCCTGAGAAATCAGAAGTTCTAATATATGACCGTGAGAATGAGTAACAGAGGTAAAAAGATTGAATACAACCCAAAGAACCACAAGAAACAGTAAGTCCTGGATCAGAAGAGAAGGAGGGGAATCAACATCAATGTAACAAGAACGTTACCTGCACTCGGACAAAAAAGAGAATACAAATCTGAGAATTCACTAATAAAAAGAGCATTATCTTAAGATACTGTGGGCATTTTCTTCTTGTCTGTCTTCTTTTTTATATTGTCTTTCAACATTTTCAACATTTTCAACATTTTATATTGTCTTTCAACATAGGCCTTTGACATTGAAATATTACATTTTACAAAAGAGAACTGATTCTGCTTTCAGCTAAGTTGTTTGGGCCATTATTAATTAATTACTGGAACATATACCTGGATGATTCTACACAGTATCAGCAGGAGTAGCTATGAATAATCTGATGCCTTTTTCCTCAGCATGCCAACCTCATGAAATCCCCTCAGTAACTCATTGGTATTCCCTCTGTATACTCACTCTTTCTCTTGCTTTTGTGGTTTGTCATTTCCTTGATTTCTTCGGTTACGCTCTATATTCTTTCTGAAGGCTTTGCGTTTCTACTATTTATACTTTAACCCCTTCACATTATTTGGTTTACTTTTTGATTTATTAACCCCTCACACACCCTCAATGTGTTGAAACCAGGCTCCCTATTCTTAATTGTTTTTTATTTATTTATTTTTCTAAATCTGCTTTGTTTTTAAAAATTTGACATTCTTCATATTTTTAAATTAGTGTATTTTGATCATATTCTGACCAGGGCATAGAATATGGTAACTGATTAATTGGTTGTTATCACCCCCCAACAGGAATGCTATCCTCTGCAAAGGGATTATAAAGTAGTGGAAGCGTAAGTCACACATCACAAATTTCTGTATATATTTGTACTGACATACTCACCCAATTAGCATTATACTATTTGTTAAAATGTGTTAAAATCCAGGGACAAATTGTAGAATCATCATCTTACTGTGACAAAAGTACATTTCTGGATCTCCTGTAATCACATTGCAAATCTTGTATTAAGAAATGCTTATGGCACAATATCAATACAATCTCTGGCATTTAAAAGCAGACTTCCCCGAGTAATCTCAGAACATTTCAGTCTATATTTCTTTATTTGAAAAAATTACAAAGATAAACACATCTCATCAGCAAGTGTAAAGGCTGCTACACACCAGACGCGATGCTATTTTTCATTGGGCCACAAGATACGACAAGCGACACGATGCGAAAGACTTGAAAACTGCCAGATCTATAAAACTATAAAAAATGGCTATTGACAAAACTATGATCAAGACTGGTACCTATTCGTCAACATGATGTGGAAATTATGACGCTATTTCAACATATATGGCAATAAATCATACATACCAGACATCCAATTCCTTCAAAATAGACTCCAATATATTATCTTTCATCTCTGTATCTATTGCGATGATCTTAGTCATAAAGCTCAGGGGATTTTTCCAGGGGATTTTTTTCCTTCTATCATTTTGTATACTGCTTCACCCTGGTGGACACTGTGCATTGAAGCTGTTCTCTGATTGGTCAATTCCCTAGTTGTCGCCAAACAAAATAAAAAAACAGGATTCCATTTATTTCGCGTCGCTCCAGTGTCACCATGGTGTTGCCCCCCGCGTTGTCTGTCATGTCACCTTTGTTGTGAAAGATACTTATCAAAAGTATATTCATTTTGTCACATCGCTGCACTTTTTCGCTTGTTGCATCGTGTCTGATGTGTAGCTTCCTTAACTCTGTGTAGCCCAAAATCATAGCTTTGAATCTTGCTGTTTAGAAAGTATTTAATGCATCAGCACATTATTAATAGTGCTGCAATGCATGAAAGTGATTCTGAAACCAACACAGCTTTAAAAACCCTACCTCTGGGTATCATTAACTAATTAATGATGCCAGAATTAGTCAATAAAGATTTAGGAATAGTAATTACATAGTAATGCCGTTCTCTTTTTTTTAGTTACAATTAATACAATAATCATGTCAGAGGAATAAATACAATGAATAACAAATGACAGAAAAGTGAGAGATCCTAATGGCCAAAGCCAAAAGATGAGGGAATTACAGTCCACCCTTAGTCACTTTTTACTTTAAGTTGCAGTCTATTTTCAAACTGTTCTTAGCAACATCACTTATTCACTAATACTTTAAAACATAGAGCAGCTCTCTACTCCATGTTGGTCTGTAGTACTTATTAGATTCCATGCTTTCTTTGATGGAAACAGAGAGTCCAGTTAGAACTCAACTTAACATTTTGCGGCATCACTGTGACAGGTGAAAGGAACATTCTGCCTAGCAAAGACAGCATATGAAAATATATTGGAGCCATGCTGTAATTTTAAGGATATGGCTCAGCCCCTTTCCTCAGATTTCACTGCATTGTGAGATCTACTGTACATAGCAAATGAACGTGCACAACAGCTAAAATATATGGAATCATTTAATTACCAATTTAAGAATATAGTACCTACACCTTTTAAGCCACCATATACTGTTTGGAGAGGGACTTCAACCACAGACATTTTAATTCAATAAATACTGTTGTGTACTTTCTTTCCAACAGGTCCATCTTGCTGAACTAGATCACTGGATTATTACTATTTCCATACCATGTCAGCATGGTACTTAAACAGCACAGTAATGGAAGCATGCAAAGTTGTCCCCATGAAATATATAAATCTGTGTAGATAACAGAAATGACGCAATACATACAATGGTAACCATGGTAACACATGGTACCAAAGACGTCAAGATGGATATGTTGAATTGTATTTTTTTTTTGTTTTTTGTTTTTTAATCGATGGTTTTTAATTTTTTTTATATTAAAAACACTTATGGGGGAAAAAAATCATACAAGCAACATAATGCACACTGTAGAAGATTTACATTACCACTCACAACAATATTAAGTTATATTGTAAATTCACATTGATTTTGCAGAAACATTCTTTCACAATAACATTTTGTTTTAATTTAATTTAATTTAATTTAATTATTGATCTTATTTACAGAAAATGTATGAATTATTGAACTATTGAACAAAAAATGAAAATCACCGAAAACAGAATAGAAATATCAAGCCTTGTGAATGGCCGAAATGCGTTTCTTTTTTCTCCTTCACAGCACTGGGAAACATTTATTTCTATTCCTGTAGGCTAGTGAGATAAAGTGACACTTTTATGTTCCTAACGGCAGTATTGAGTTTCTTTTGGATGTTATATTCTCAACATGTTTTTTATCAACATTTTAATTTTAAAATCCTCCCACAGAGTTCTTTGATGGTTTACCTACATTTTTTCAGTTTTGTTACACATTCTCGCACGCACCCCCAGGTTCGTGGAAACGAGGTATCTGTGTATAAAACGATGTAACTACTTGCAAATAAAAAAAATAGTTTCCTAAACTGGTTGGTGTTCCGGCTCTCAAACTCTACAGTAAATAAACATTGCTGGTGTTTTCAGGTGTGTTTTATAGACCCCAATAATTAAATAAATACAATAGAAAACAATAGAAACATGTCACAGAGCACGTAGGCCGTTATAAAGATATGCAGCTGTCATCATTAGAGTGTTGTTGTTAAGAGCTTACAGGTATTGTATAGGTCTACATCATTAAAACAGACTCCACAGTTGTGGTTTGGTTATTAGTCAGAATCTCCTTTTTGGTAACACTTTTAAATAATAATGTCAATTTCATATTAATTTCAGTAGAGTAGTTGTTATTCTGATGTTCATTTGATGGAATGAATTATGAATGTATGACAAGTACAGTATTTTAAATCTATCAGTAGAAGAAAATATTCTAGAAAATAACAATATGTTATTATCCCCTGCTGACAGTGCATCTCCCTGGCTACGGGAATATAGTGGAGAAACTAGTACCTGCGTCACACTAAGTTTTACATATATATATATATATATATATATATATATATATATATATATATATATATATATATATATATAGAACCGCTTATGAATTTGTGATGAAACTAGGTTAGTACATTCTTTAGCACAAGTTATTGAGAGAATCAATATCAGGAAAAAGGAGCTGCTGATGGTACCTAATATATGTAATACAGAATATCATTTTTTAATATATTTAGAGAACAGCATATCCAATTTGATAGGACATTCTTTTGCATAAGTTATTATTATGCAGTTTGTACTACCAGGTAACCTATTCTTCTCTCTGGGAACTAAGTGAAATTAAGCTCTCAAATCCATTTAGCTGAATGCTCAATGAAAACAAATCACACTTCAATTTGGGATAGTGCCAGACTAGTATCTCATGTTCCTAATTAGAAGGGAAGAGTTATTATGGACTCTAGAAATGAAAGAAAAAATGCCCATTCTGTTATTTTAGAAAGGAATTATTCCTTGAATGATACATGGCCCTTAATAAATGAAAACTGCAGTAAATAATCTCTTCAAAGTGAACCCTGCTGTAATGTTAATGACAGTGAATCCTCTCACCTTCAGATATACAGTAGCCTTATGGTAAAACAGATTTTTCCCATTGTAATACATATTTATTTATTTATTGATTCATATTGTGTCTGGTGGTCAACTCCATCTTAGAGAACACTACGACTAAGAGGACGCTTTGCTTGCTTTCTGAGGGGTGTTCTTTTAGCCGGAGACTACTGTATTAACATAATCTTCTCCAGGAACCATGGACTCCCATTTGTACCTTCAGTAATTTGGACAAAACTAATATGGGACTATCACAATGAAATTGTTTTGTAGAACAGTAGCAGTATGTTCTTAAACTATCAAATCAGTTTTACTTAAGTTATACTCTGACTGAGCCTCCCTGTCAATCAGTTGCTTGGCTCCCGCAGCGATACTCATATATGGAGGATCCAGCGACAGAGCATGTCCAGTCACAAGGATCGATAAACAGTATCTAATTTGCACACAGGCATTGTTTACTGTGTAATTTCTTGCTTGATTTATTGTGCCAGCTCTACATTTTTTTTTATTTTATTTAGCACTTGCTGAATTAAATTACAATAATTAATATTTTATTTTGAGTGTCTGGCTTACTGTAAATGCAACAGTAATTTTCCAACTTATTATAATGTTTAACTTCATATCTATAACCCCCTATGGTTGTTCCAAGTGGAAGTGTTCTATTATTTATAAAGTCATCTGAAATACTCAGCTCGATAATTGCTCTCATTTATCAGGCTGTCTGTGTGGTTTAAAGCGCTTCAATCAGTAAGGACACACTTTGCATAATACACAGAATATTCAATCCTTAATGAAATTAATGTAAGGATGCTAAGGTAGTACAAACATTTGATACTGTTAAAAAAATGCTTAATACTACATATATAAATACTGTTTTAGCTGTTATATGATTAATTGAAAACTGGAATCTCTTTTTTTATATTAAAATAAAGGACCTAAAAAAAGATCAAAGCACTTGTCATAAGAGTCTTTGAGTGTACTAGACAAACGTCTACCTCGCTAGAATAAAAACTTGGATTATATTAATACTGTTATCCTACACTCAATGCACTCTGTAGTTATTGCTTCAATATATTCCATGGTAAAGTAAATACATAATATATTTTTTACATTGTTTACAAATACAGTATTTTACAGTATTCAGTGGTATAATTTCCGTATTTAACAATGGCTCACAGATCAAGACTATTAAGTCATGAGTGGCTAAGCCTTTAGTAGATTCAAAGATTATTCATAGTGTAAATTGAGTTTTTCGTTGCTGCAATATAACCCAGTGACCAAGACACTAAATAATCATGATCTAATCACAATTTTAAACCATTCAGTAGTATAGGATAGTATGTGTGTTGCTAAGTTAGGACTCATCTAGGACAACTGGAAGCTGTTAGAAACTGTAAAATGCTGGCAGATGTTGGACAACGGCTTATTTTCCCACCGGAGATTGCCACCACTAATCTTCGACCTGATATTGTCTTGTGGTCTGGATCAGCACGCCTTGTTCACCTGGTATAGTTAACAGTGCCATGGGAGGATGCTGTGGATGAGGCGTATGAAAGGAAGAATTTGTGGCACCCTCCAAAACCAAGTTTCTCAGAGACATCGGATTCAGTGGTCAAGAGTTGCGACCCATAGTGAAGAATTTATCTGAAGCAGCAGAGAGGAGCAGCAACTGGCTCTGGTTGAGATGAAAAGATTCTGGTTGGTGACCTCAAGCATAGTAGAAAGAAAGCAACGTCGATGTAAAGGAAGGTAAGTAAGCTGGGTTTAGCTGAGTGGGGGACGGAGGGCAGGTGATGCTGGGATGCCAGAATCACTGTTGAGCCCTCTTAAGGTGTCGTGAGCTAGTCGACGAAACACAAAGGATGGAAGGTGCCCACTTGAAGACCCCAGAGAAGTACCCTACTCAGCTCAGTTCAGAAGGTTGTCATACTGACGCGCTAGGGAGGCCGCACCGTGGTTGATCCCTGGAGCCAGCATTGCAGCTGTTGTGTGTGCTGATGCGCCAGGGAGGCAAAATAGGCTGATCCCTGGAGCCAGCTTTACACTTCAGCCATCAACAGCAGGCAGAAGGATATCTACATCATCAGATAGAAGGAAACGCAGATGGATCACATTCATTTACAGTAAAAGAAGCTATGTCTTAGTTTGTGCTTATCTTGGCGAGAGCTGAGTCCAATATCAGCATGAAGTTTTAATACCTACTCTCATGTAATGGAAATCATTTAGGAGAGCTAATAGATAAGTCAACTCAAGGGAAATCATTAGCGATTGTTGGGCAGAGTTGCTGATAGAATCATGTAACTGGTTATTACTGTCCTCTCTATGGCTATTTTCATGACCTCTTTTGTGACATTTTTATCTCTGGTTTCTTGTCTTGTCGTGGGTTCAGTTCCAGGTGTGGGACACTGCTGCTGTACCCTTGAGCAAGGTACTTTACCTAGATTGCTCCAGTAAAAACCCAACTGTGTAAATGGGTAATTGTATGTAAAAATAATGTGATATCTTATAACAATTGTAAGTCGCCCTGGATAAGGGTGTCTGCTAAAAAATGAATAATAATAATATGTAGGAGTCTGTACATCCTGATACCTGCATTTTATACATGTTCTGTACATATAATTTTATTACTCAATGTTATTTTTAATATTATGCTGGTATATGACTTAGGCTGGACAAGTCTTTATTTATCTTCTCTCTGACTATGTTACAGTACAGTTTTGAGCAAACTAAATCTATTCAGCCTTAACATTTAGCATCCAAAGTATTTATCATTTCTATAAACAGCTGTTTGATTTAGACGTTAATTTATTTCAGAATATAAATTACAGTAAAGCTGCTCTGTGTAAGTTTTTTTGTATCAGCACTTTCTGCATTTGTATGGAATTGTATGTTTTCTTCTGTTTCTTTTTTTTTTTTTGCACAATACAAAGACCCGGATCCTGTGTGTTTCAGTTATGTAACACTTTCCAATTGTGTGTATTCTGTGTGCATGCATACAATAATTATTTAGGGTAATGACTATCTTCAGTATTTGACAGTTGGGGGAACAGCTCAGTTCATGTCCCTGAAGGAGACTTTATATTTTGTGATGACGCTTTGGCAAGTTTACAGATGCTGATTTTTACTAGCTGTGGGAGGGTCAGATTACAAGGTGGAATGGAAGATAGGTCTGCATTCTGTACCAAGAGGGAGCACTAATAGTTACTGACTGGTAGTACTGGGATGGACCTACAGTACATCTGCTCCAGCCCTGTGTCACCTATGAGATATCACTTATTAATTTATTATTAATTATATTAAAGGAGCCCAATGACAGGGAGACAAGAAAAATATCAAACCACAAGGGTACCTATTGTATGAAAGGCACTGTGGTTGTTTCTTGAACTGTATTTTGTGCCGAGCTGAAAAATATTAGTGAATTTAGGTTATTACTTCACACAGTGAAACTAGCATCAGTCTCCAGTGTCCCTTTTGTTATTATTAGCTCGCTCTGATTTGATTCCTGCTAAAAATAAAAAAAAAGTAGCATGGCATTTTTTTGCTGTGCAGATGATGGCTGCCATCAGGAAGCTGCCAAGAAAGCACATGTGTTCACATCAGTATTAAAAAAGTAATAAACCTGGCTAGTGGGTTGCAATACAAACAAAACAAAAAATAAAGAAATGTGGTATGCAGTGAGGCCTGTTCAATCTGTGATTTTAAACCATATGTTTTTCCTGTATACCAAATTTGTATTATTGTTTTACTGGGTAATCACCAAATTGCATTAGCATGACCCCATGATGCAAAATCCCATTGTTTACTTCTCTATAAAATCTTACTGTGTCATGGCTCAATTCCACATCTAATATTATTAGCTCTGTGGGAGGGAGGACTATTTCACAACCTGTTAAGCGTAAGATTTCCTTTTTTCAGAAAGATATACTTTTCATCTGGAGAAAGAGCAAGCCTAAAACTACAGTTTAAAATTCAGAGTACCGGTACAGTCAAGCTAGCCCATGTGCAGTGTATCTTGAGAGACTGGGAAAAATAATATTGTTACCGCCTGCCCCTCCATCTCAGTCCGCTTACTCCCTGGCTTATCTGAGGCAGGTTGCCTCGTGAGTCTGGTAGATCGTTGGAGGTTGGCTGAAGACCAGCAGCTTGCTTTCCCCAGCGGTGAACACAAAGGCACGGACTCAGCCAGCTTACTGTCAATGGTAGTTTTTTTTTATTTAAAGAAATATGACAACACTCAACAACACTCTCCCTACCTAAAGTCGCAGGAGGGGGGACAAGAGCGTGCCCACAGTCCCACTCTCAGCTTTTATATTGCGCTCCTTCCCGCCAATTTGCGTTAACCAATAGCAAAAGCATAACAATATAATGTAAATTGTGTATATTCCAAGATGCAAAGCAAAGTTTGCTTTTAACCGTGTAAGGTACATGGGACATATGTGTGCCACAAATAAAAATGATGAAAAGTTTCTTATTTTTGCAATGAGGTGCACCAAACAGGTTTTAAAATTAGATCTGGTTGGATCTGGTCATCCAAATTTTCAGTTTCCTCGTGATACTTAAGTCACGCTCAAGTGTATTTTAAGAAGAAACTGTTTGAACAACTGCTCAATTCCTTGTGAGTACACTGTAGTATACTGTACTTTAGGAAAGCATGTAACTGTGGTGAGTGGTTAATGCAAAGATTTTTTTATTTGTAATAAATTCATGAAAGATTGAAACACAATATGAAGCTTTCTTGTGGTATACAGCATTTAAATCTAAAGTAACAACTTCATCATATATGTGACAACCAATGTAGGCTGATATATCGTGACATAATACAGTAGGCCTATTTATTCTTGGTAACCTGGCTTATGATCAGTATGAACATGCAGTAAAGTATTGTGCTTAGTATTTATCAAAAATAATTAAAAAGGAGGCAGTGTGTTATTTTGAACAAACAGGCCACTGCAACCTTTACAGTATCTAAAACAGCAACTTTGTGTGTATTTTGCAGAGCCAGCAGGCTTCAGGCTTATATATATGTATATTAAAAAGATGTGGATTAATTTAATCAAGAGCTGAATTCCTTCCAAGAGTAGTGCTATTTTAAGCATTTAAAAAGGTGTTGATGATATTCATTTATACAGAACTGTATGTCTGGAGTCGCAAAAAAAAAAAAAAAATCAAAAAAATAAAACCATGTTGCAATCACAAATTGGCCTGCTTAAAGTAAGGTTAGTATCCTAGGGGTATCCTTGTGTGTTGTATTTAAATATTTCCAGCACTCTTTCACTCTATTAAGTAGTTAACTTAGCCTGGGATTTTACAGTGTTATCGCATGCTTTACAAACACAATGCTTTTAACAAATGAACCCTATATTGCTCAACATTTTCTTTATTATTTTTAAAAACTCTTAATTTAGTACCAGTAACCACATTATAATTACACAAATCATAATAATAAGATCACATGCTAGAGATCACTGTCAGGTTTAGATAACAGTATTTTTCTGCTTGACTGTATTTGGTACCCTTGTAGTTATCCGACATCCTAAAGCTTTGTGTGAATGCTTCTTATCTATAATAATACAAAGGTGTATGTAGCGAATTAATCCATGCTTCTTTTTTTATTTTATCTAGGGGAACGCTTTTGCAAAGCATCCTATTACAGGCTTATTAAGAAAAGGAAACATAGCTTGGGCATAATCATTATACTACTTAGGCCTCAGATAATGATTGTTAATAACAAGCTTTAACCACACGCCAGTCAGCATTTGTCTGTATTAATTGTTTTGTTGGTAAATTAGCTTTCAATTGTTTGGCTGGTTGGCCAAATAAGAGGTACTATGGAAGTGCTAATTGTGAAGATGCGATTGTTAAAGGTAGATTCAAACAGCAAACCGATTATGTTAGAGCTTTATCTCGCGTGTCAGTAGACTCATTACTCATGTAAACTGTTAGAGTAGTGGAGAACTCTACATTTTATGTTGTGGGTTGAAATTTAAGGGAATAATCTACATGGCTGGAGATGTTCTGATTTCTGACTACGACAGCATGTTAAGCAATCACCACAACACAGCAATCAATAGCCACAGTATTCTCGGGTACCTGTAACAAGATTCCAAACGGCTTAATCTCTTCAGTGCCTCAGATTCTGCTAGATGCAGAAGAACAAGGAAGCCAAGTATGTAGCTATGTAAACAACTGATGTTCTGTGAGAATGTGTTACATTTAGTAAAATAAAAATAATAATAAAAATGCTTTTAAAAAGACCAAATACCCCATTGGCTTTTTTTTTTTTACTATGCAGGACAGCCGCTATAATGTTGTTACCTTTTTAAAAATGTGCATGGATTAATCAACTAATGCCCATAAATTAACAGATCAAAAATGTTAATTGATTGACAGCTGTAATTATATATATAATCTTTTGTTGCTTTCGTGGATGAGGACAAAAAGTTACAAGAAATAGATGTCTACAATTATTTCTTTCAGCATTTTGCAAAACGCTAATTCAAAAGTATTCATACCCTTTGATGCTATGATATTATTGTCTACAAGGTGCTAGAAATGTCAATATGATAATGCAGAACCTAATTCTAGAAAAGTCTAGTCTAGAAAATGCTGGATCGTAGGTGAACATTCTTAGAGAGTATAAAAGGGTTAGGCATAGAATGATTGCTGCCACTACCAATAAGTCAATATGGGAAAAAGTAAAGAGCTATCTGAAGATGTTAGGCAGAAAATTATTTATTATCATAAAGCTGGAGAAGGATACAAGAAGATTTCCAAGCATTTGAGTATCCCAGTTTCAACTATTGTTTCTATTATCAAGAAGTACAAGACTCAAGGTACTGCCAAAATAATAGTTTGTGAAGGTCTCACTTTGCCCCACTGAATTAACTATAAAGCAAAGGATATTCACAGTAGTTAAAAGTTCTACATTTTGTCTTGTGTGTATTTCAAACAATACAGAAGCAGACATCTTTTTTTTATCCCAGCCATTGTAGTTTCTTTGCAAAAAACAAAGTGAGCTTTTTTTAGATAATAAACTCTTCAAAACATAAATGTGGAAAAGGGGCATTGTACACAAAGAAAAAAAAATCAGGTTTAGTTTTTGTTCATTACTCTCCTCATAACAGAAAATAGGATCACAACAAAACAAAGCATTGATCACACTACATAACATTTACCTTACATTGTTTGGAAAGCATGAAGCATACCTGTATCTGTATCCCCTGATCCAGACTTGCTTGCCAAATCTGATCCAGCACATTTAATGTTAACAACAATTAATATGCATTGTGTAATAATAAAAAAGATTTAAACAGAAATAGTAAAACCAGTTTAGATGTATATAAATATTATCATACCTTGTTGTCAGGATCATAATACATCCTACATAATGTATCATAAAAATGTAAGACAAAACAGAATAGCCTGCCCAATGATGGAACGGATTACAGTACTTGTAGTGGCACGGCACAATAAACCTATGTGTAGCAATAAAGAAGGCTTAAGACGACTGATATTAAAAAAATAAAATTAAAATAACATTGCGGAAGTAAACCAGCAAAAAGAAGTGAGTCCTTTGAAGTGAAGCGAGTGTTTTGCATGGAGATGCATATGTGAATACAGAAGGAACTGAGTTATTTTCCTCCAGAGGGAACTGTATGCGAAAAGGCCCATAATAATAATAATAATAATAATAATAATAATAATAATAATAATAATAATAACAACATTACATTTGTAAATCTAAAAATCATGAATTAAAAAGTGCCCATGGAAACGGTCCCCAAGACAGCCTCTAAGCCAGATGATACCTCTCAATAAGTTTCCTCCTAAATATAAAAGTTTATTAAATAATTAAATTAACACATAAACAAATGTACCCTATGCTCCTGTTGCCAATGAACAAAATCACACTGTAGGAAAAGTCATTTGGAGGCCATATCTCAGATGCCACTTTATTAAAGTGTTTAAGTGTGTTTTATTCTTGTTAGAAGTACACATTTATTTGACTGATCTCTGCTCTTTTGTTACATTCTCAGCATACAACAGAAGAAATCTCATGTTAAATATTTAATATAAATAAAACCAGCCAGGAACATTTTACATACAGCATCAGTACATTATGCATTTCAATTATATATAAAAAAAATTGCTAGAAATAATTGCAGGGGTCAAATAAATACATTTACCTCCTACTGAAAGTCTCTTGCAGCAAAAGGGAGTCTCACAACATTGAGCAGTCACTGACCTGTAAAGGTTCAACTCTACACAACCACGTGAGCAAATGGTAGTAAGCGTTGAGTCAATTACCAGGAGAAATGAGTCTGATTGTTTGAGAAACATTTATAATGAGGTGGTTGATTATGCATGTTCTACATTTTTCATTTGTCAGGGTTCCTGGTGTGAAATACACATTTTATGTTTTAGATGATTTTACATAGAGTAGCAGGAGATGCGGGTCAGTGCTACATATTACAATAGTATGATTTCTTGTTTAATAAAACCCATTAAAAAGACCATTCTATTTGCATAAGCACATGCACTGCCATTCTTCAATAATGTGTTTTGGTAATTGAATACTAATAAACAACCTTGCTGTTGATTTCATACACTTAAAAGTCCCCTATTGGTTCCCTACAGCTAAAGTTAATACAATTGTGCCCTTGTGCTGTATATCCTTATAGTTTTCAAAAATCAATGTGCACCGGGAGATCAATACCTCAAAGTTACACGTTCAAATTCGACTTTAGAATAAAATCAACATCTACAAAGCAGATATCTACAGTACAGTATTGGTAGATATGTAAGAATAGAGAGCACTTACTGAAACAGTATAACCCACTGGCCCTACTACTTCTCAAGCAGCTTTGCTATCCTACTGTACTACTCAATATTGTAGCTACATGGTCTTTGGTAAGGACAAGCATAAATTATATATATATATATATATATATATATATATATATAGTTAATCAAGTAAAAAAGTGAAAATATGTATTTATAGGGAAACAAACATAGATTCCTAATATGAAAAGACATTAGAATCCACCATATTTTTGATTTTTTTTTCATGCTCTTCTTGGTTAACTTAATTATGTTAATTATTTTTTTATGTTTCTCTCCTGTGGTATATGGAACAATGTATTTTGTGCAGCAAATTACTTTTGATATATCACCTCTGGCAATAACACAACTCTTATTTTCTCTGAATGTTTAATGCTTGAGAAAAGGAAAGGAACAGATTTGAAAATTATCTGTAACTAGTTTTAACAAGAATTAAATTAAAAAAAAAATATATATATATATATATATATATATATCAATGTGTCGTGTTTTGTTACTGTTACAACTGCTAATAAGCAAATCACTGAATAACGACAAACCAGTACATTATTTTAATTGTTACACTAAACAGTTGGTCCTACGTTTTTCCATTTGTTAATCGGAGATCAGTACCAGGAGGGCTTGCAGGGGTGTGTCAAATATTAAACCAGAAAGAACCCTTTTTCTGCAAAAGCAGATTTATTTAGAAGATGTGGTCATATTTATTCAATCTACAAATAACAAAATATGCAGTATCTTGATGAAAAATGTAAAATAAAATGTTGAAATCATTTAAACCACACTTTTTTTCTGGTCAAATACCTAATAGAAACGTACCTTGAACTTTAGTCTAAAATCCTTTATTACCATTTGGTGATTTTGTTGTGTGTGTAGATATCATTTAACATTTTAAAATACTATCACATTTCATCTTTGTGGATTTGCAATTATTGTAACTTTCTTTACATGTAAATACAAGTCTGCTTAAAACACCTCAAAGAAAGGTTACAAATTTGATTAACTGGCACAGCCCCTACTGCTCAGAGTTTTTAGATTCCTTCTGTTTGTACTTCTGTTTGAAGTATGGCTCCAGGAAGAGAAATGGCCTACCACTCCAGGAGGTAATAATGATTAACGCTGAAGCAGTTCACTTTCACAAAGTCAATGAATGAAATGCAGTGCTCAGTAGTATACACACGCATTACCCTCAAGTACTTTCTAGCACGATTTTTACTGAAGACTAATAATTGAATGTTTTCAGCATGCACTGTATACCAGATCTTGCCAGGAAATTCCAGTTTGACTAAACAGTTCTATGGTTAAACCATTCCCGTAAAAAATGTACTTTCTTTATTAGGTTCAGATTTAGTTAATTCCCACCATGCTAGGTAATCTCTGAGCTTGTACAGGGTCTGATTAACCTAGATTTTAATTAGCCCTCATGTTACAGAGCATGTGTCTGAACAGTCCACCTTTTCAATACCAAATAATGTACCAGTGTGTATAGATGTATTCTCCAAGTAGACAAAGTTGTCTCAAGAGCACCATTCCTAGCCTTTATAGACTAGCTGATTATTAATTAGTCTGATGAATGTGTTGCAGGGAATTAAGAAATACATCAGTGTGCAAGAGAGGTTTGTTCACTGTATTAAGCAGCTGGACACAGAAATTGCGTTCGACACGCAGCACCGGCGTGCAGGTTTTATTAAAGGCACAGATATTCAGCAGTAGTTAAAGGTGCCACACTAGGGTACCAGCAGTGGTAACACCTAGTGCAGGGTGAGACAGAGCAGGGAACCACGTGACTGTACCAACAATGGTAAGGCCACGGGCATATACACAAACAGGAGTGTAAACAAGGTACAGGGTAGATAGCAACAAAACAGTGCAAAAATAAAACACAGGCAGAAAATAAAGTTTGCCTGCAGACAGCTCAGTGCTACCTGAAATCAGTTTGTATCTTCTTACTGTCTTCCTCAAGATACCTTTTAATAATAAAGGTATCATGTAACACTGTAGCAGTATTCAAGGCCCCTCTTTCCTTTCTAGGACTATCAGTAGAATTAAGTTAATATGCTTTATCTTTATTTCAACAGTATGCATTACCGTGCTGATACTAATGAAGTCTGTGTCTCTTACTTTAAACCCCGGCCATTGAAAGCTGATTTACAGACAAGCGTAAGTACAGATTTTGGATCAATCACTTTGTCTTTGCACCTTAGACAAGATTAAAATGGATGAGCCCAGTCTTGAGAAAAGCATTTATCATATTTGTTCAGGTTTAAAATACAGTATCACAATTGTAGTAAAAAACAACAAATACTCAAAAACAAAGAAATATAAAAAGATAGCATCCAATATCCAATAAGTACCACTTAAATGTATGATGTATGGATGGACAGGGTGCCACAATATACCCCCACTATGCCCGTAGAAAGTTTTATCATAATTTGACAAGTATTTTTCTCTAGATAAAATAAAAAATGTAAGTGTGACATACAGACAGGCAGTCAGAAAACCAAGCAGCCTCTATACACCCCCATATTATAACACACCCCAAAACTTTTTTTTAAAGGCCTATAGTACATTTCAATAAAAAACTGGGTTCTCCAATTCGGTTGACCATTGTTTCTGTTTTTCTAATTGGGTTTGGAGGACTTCGGTGGCAAAAATGAAAGCCATTAAAATGCATTTATGCCGAGTGGCGCATCCAGTAAAGGTGCTCCACGTGGAGTGCACTCTATAGTCTGGACGTCGCGAGTTCGAGTCCAGGCTATTCCACAGCCGACCGTGGACGGGAGCTCCTAGGGGGCGGCGCACAATTGGCCGAGCGTCGCCCGGGGGGAGGTAGGGTTAGGTCGGCCAGGGTGTCCTCGGCTCACCGTGCACCAGCGACCCCTGTAGTCTGGCCGGGCGCCTGCGGGCTTGCCTGTAAGCTGCCCGAGAGCTGCGTTGTCCTCCAGCCCTGTAGTTCTTGGGTGGCTGCATAGTGAGTCCGCAGTGTGAAAAAAAGCGGTCGGCTGACGGCACACGCTTCGGAGGACAGTGTGTGTTCGTCTTCGCCCTCCCGAGTCAGAGCAGGGGTGGTAGCGGTGAGCTGAGCTTTAAATCATAATTGGCCATTCCAAATTGGGAGAAAATAATAATAAAAAAATAATAATTGGCAACGAATAAATTTATAAAAAAATAAATAAAAAAAAATGCATTTATGGCACTCAGTTGCACAGGGACAGTGACAATACTGTGTTAAGAATGATTTTGGTTTTGTAAATAGCACAAACTAAAGAATAGTCTCCAAAGCAAACAAAATGTGCACATTATAAATGCCAGAACACTGGAAAACCTTGTTTATAAAAGTAGTTGAAGCCCTCAGATTCTGTTACGGGGGCAGACTTATTTCATGACCTGTCTACCTGTAACAAAACCTGGACGCTTGGGTGGTGTTTTCACTTGCATCATACATTGAAAATAAATATTTAGCTTTGCAGAATGAATTACATTTTTATCATGCCTAATGAAAAAAAAATAAACAAGATATTTGGGTTTAAAACATAAAAAAGGCCTGAAACAGAACGATGGTTTAACTAGTTGATATATCAACGTAAAATGCAATAGGCTACGTCAAAGATCTTCTATATACACAAGATAGTCAACTCCCCTGATTTAACATTGGAACTTCCGTCGCTGCCGAAGCGGTGCATCATGGGAATCCAAATAGTTCCGATGGCGACTTTTCTCCTATCTCTATAATGTAAAGTCTGCTTCATTTCCTATTCAAAGCTTTCTCTTTTGAAAACGGTTGCATTTTTAGTGGTCCAGTGGTTAAAGAAACAGGCTTATAACTAGGAGGTCCCCGGTTCAAATCCCACCTCGGCCACTGACTCATTGTGTGACCCTGAGCAAGTCACTTAACCTCCTTGTGCTCCATCTTTCGGGTGAGACGTAATTGTAAGTGACTCTGCAGCTGATGCATAGTTCACACACCCTAGTCTCTGTAAGTCGCTTTGGATAAAGGCGTCTGCTAAATAAACTAATAATAATAATAATTATTTCTACAATTGATGTTATCACTTGGCCTGACAAGGGCTCTTTATTGCCGAAGTGCTGTCCGAAATTGCTGGCTCTCATGAATAGTCATGAGCAGACAAGACGGGGGGCGTGGTTTGAATCCAGGTGAATCGTTTTCAAAAGAGAAAGCATTGAATAGGAAATTAAGCAGACTTTACATTATAGAGATAAGAGAAAAGTCGCCACTGGAACACTTTGGATTCCCATGATGCACCGCATCGGCGGGGACGGAAAAAAGGTTGAGTTGACTATCTTGTGTATATTGAAGATCTTTGGCTACGTGATGCGTTTGGAAAGTTTGTCACATCTGTAACTGCAAAAACAAAACTTCAAAATAAAACTACCGCACACTCAATATTTCCAGCTAAAATGTATTTATTGAAGTCACAATATAAATCAAGAGAGCAGAAACACAGAAAAATTAATGCAACATCACAACTATGTCAGATATTGAAGCATGCAGTCTTAACATGAACAACAAAGAACAATATTTTTAGCCTTCTTAAAGAAGTAATTCCATCTCATGTGTACAGTAAAGATATTTACAGAAAATAAAACAATAACGAGCACCGTCTTTAAAATATTACATTGCAAGATTTCACAAATTATTTATAGGATTTACAGTTAAAGGAAAGGCTATCTAGGTGATATGGTTGCGAATATAAAATGAATATCGAATTTTAAACCAACTTTACCACTGATGACGCCATGTTGGTTTGTTTAGAGTTCATGGCACTCACTCACACAAACAAACAGCATGCTGTGCAGTGGCCATGCCTCCAGTCTCGCACACAGCAACACAACACAGGCACTCACCGTTAAAATACCTTCTCTTTAACCCAGGATTTGCATATCACAGGAGAGTAGAAGTGAGTAAACTCTATCCCTTATATGAGAAGTGGGTAACGCTATATTGCCCAAATTAAAAGTGGGTAAATGCTGTTTACTTGCATATACCGTCAACTACACCACTGATCACAAGTGAACAAGTGGTTCTCTTTTGTTCAGTACTACAGTAGATATAGTACTGAACTATTGTAGCCTAGAGAATTAACTAATGAGATTGTGTTTTAGTATATATCTGAGAATCCATGCTGAAAATCTGGAAAGTAAATGAGGTCAGACAGTGTGTTTTTCAAGAGTATTTTTTTGTGTGCAGTCAAGCTGCTCATGAACAAAACACTGACAAGGGCAAATAACTGTAATTAAAGATGTTTATCATCATGAACAAACATGTATTGCCAGCTGCAGTGTAGAGAAACACTGAGTTTTATTAAGTATGTGTAAGGTTGTTGGTGATTATGTTTTGTTCAAAACAATTCACTTTGTATGCTTTGATCACAGATATTTTATTTCCTACAATACATTAGCCTCAATTAACCTCAATTAAATATCCTGTTGTTTTAAAAAGACAGGGTTGTTTGGTATTTGATAAGGACTAAAATATTACAAGCTCCCATAGCTTCATTTTTGCAGTGATTTCATTCTGTATTGTTGTATATTATTATTATTATTATTATTATTATTATTATTATTATTATTATTATTATTATTAGTTTATTTAGCAGACACCTTTATCCAAGGCGACTTACAAAGACTAGGGTGTGTGAACTATGCATCAGCTGCAGAGTCACTTACAACTACGTCTCACCCGAAAGACAGAGCACAAGGAGGTTAAGTGACTTGCTCAGGGTCACACAATGAGTCAGTGGCTGAGATGGGATTTGAACCGGGGACCTCCTGGTTACAAGCCCTTTTCTTTAACCACTGGAAAACACAGCCTCCTAGGCCTAAATGATGAACTGTTACAGTATCGGTATAACAAAAAACACATGGCTCTGAATAAATTGCTTTATTTAACTGGAGATATCTAATTATGTGCGTCAGCTGCAGCACACATTTTGTTTTAAATCCATTCTCTTGTTTGGATGTTCGTTTTCTTGGAATATACTTCCTAAACATCATTTCTGTTGGATTGATGGTGGTGGAAAGAGACACTCACAATTGCAGATTACTGTAACAACAGGTTCACCATAAACCATTAAAAACCTACATGTTGGCGATTAATGGGTCTATGAGCATATTTCCATCTTAGGCCAACACCCGTCTGGTTGGCTTTCACACTTGAGGTGTCTGAAACAATTTTCAGCTCATGAAGAACAATAAAAATAACTGCTTCTGGGTTTTTTTCAGAGGAATTCGAGTTTATTTATGAATTTAAAAAATCTGTATTTTTTTTTTTTTTACATTGCAATTCTAAGTTTTATTATCTGTCTATCAGTGCAGCTGGATGTGGGAAAGGGATGCTAAATACAGACAGAATCTCAGTAATTTGTTCTCAGAACATCCATTTTACTAGTACTGTACTGTAGGCCAACTCTACCTAAACTGGTGATTAGGCTTAATTCTTAGACATATGATGTGTGAGACTTTTTCCAAAAGACCTCATTGGTTTAAGTTCCACATGCACCTCCGCTATTACCACTCAAGGTTTTTATTTTTTTGACAATTTATTCATGTTAAGAATTTTTTTTTGTACAGTGTCATTTTAAGCAACACAGTGTCTACCTAGACAGCACCCACCTAATCTGTAAGCCACCTAGACTGACATGTTAGAATGAGGTTATCTTTTGCCAATACAGGTAACATGAAAAGCTTTTATGCAAAATAAGGAAGAGTTTACTGTATATATTTGAAAGTATTAGCCACACTAGAGGGATATCCATCACAATAAGCCATTTTCCAGACCTTTCATTCTTTCACATCTGCAGCATGAGGTATTTGCATTTGAATGAGTAGGTAGTGTATCTTTGTGAAGTAATTTTCAATACAGAGCATCAATTTTATGACTTGTGGTAACCAAAATGCTCTTAAAATATCAGGACAGCAAAAACTTCTGAGAGAATACAAATTAGAACATACTGTAATACTATAATTTAAAGGAATACTGTAATTGCTTTAATATAATGCCTTTGGGTCTTCATAAAGTTTTCTAGAGTTTCAATGTCCAACCTGCTACTGGGGCACTTTAGTTTTTTTTAACTTAAGAGGTGAAAACAATTTTTTTCTGCTAACAAAGGGATACTTTTGTTAATGAAGTTGTAATAGCTACATTTTGATAGTTATGCTAAGTAAACAAAATCAGTAGCAGATTTGGTCCCATCAGACATTGGGGCAATTTCCATGGAAAGAAAAAACTATTTTGGTAGTACTTTCGGGCTGTGCATGTTTCCATGTTGTTTTTTAAGCCAGAGAAATTATCGTTCCAAATGCAAATAACCTAATTAATAGTAAAATACGGGAGGGTATATTTAAATGTTTGTGTTCCAATTTGTCCTTGCGTGAATGCTCATATCATGCAGCTTTCTTAAACTGGGTTTCCACAAAATGTTTAGGTTGTGTTAAAACACTGAAAGTGCAACATGCCTCATTTGGCCACTAAAAAAATGTAATAGATGTAACCAGGAAACCTAATTGCTCACCTGGCGCAATGTGGACTAAATCCCTGTTATTTGATAGGCTGTTTAAGTTAGTAGTTTATTTAATGAATGCACCTGGGAGGCCAGGAGTCTGCATTTTGTGTTGCTTCAGTAAGACGTGGACTACAGCCTGTCCAAAACATACTGTGTTCTTTTCTGTGACCAAGATTTGTGGATTGTGACTGGTACCTGCAATTTTAGCTTTCTTGGATACTGGAAGAATAAACTGAGACTTGTTTTTATATCATCGTCTTGGATTTTGTCTACACGCAATGTTTATACGCTACTGGCATACACACAGCTCTAATATTAACTGGCTGGCTGGAGCGCTGGTTAACATAAAAACAGCACGAAAACAGACATAACGTTACACGAATACTAATAAAAACATTTCATAAGAAAGTGCTGTGTACTATCCTTGTATTATTTGTTAAAAAAATGGACTGCATATATATTTATTATAAACCTACTATATACCTACATATATAATATATACACGTTTTCCTACAGAACTGTAGCTGCAGCAGTTCTGATCCTTAATGGAGCTAAATACCAGCACCTTAGGTTAATGATATAAAAATGATCCAGTCAAAATTTTTAGTACAGTACATTTTTTAAATACTGCTAGTAAATCTACAATAGGCTATCCTAGTCGCCCACATTTCCCACTACATAATGTTCTTATAATAACACTACTACTGTACTACTATATAACAGGGTTTGTTGTGATGATTACTATTGATGATTACTAGGATAATCTTACATCGATTTCAAAACTGCTGAATTGGTGGTAGGCACACACTGTACTCATGGGCTGTGTTCGCCCACCCTACTACTATGACCACTAATCGCTTATCAGCCTTTTGGCTAAGATAAACTGTATCGCTTCTTGGCCTCTTGGCTAAGATCAGTGGAGTTTGGCTTGTCCATAGCCGCTGATCGGAGAAGGTGAGGTAAAAGAAATGTAATAAGACAGATATATACAAAAAAAAAAACTACTTATAATATTAATAAATACATGAATCTGAATTCCACAGGGACAGTACAAGGCTCTTTCCAGTAGAATGTGGTTTATATATATATATATAGATAGATAGATAGATAGATAGATAGATAGATAGATAGATAGATAGAAAGATAGATAGATAGATAGATAGATAGATAGATAGATGATGTTGTTATTGGGGATCCACCCGGGACTTTCTGCAACTGCGTTATTCTGTCTTGCAGCAAGCTAATATTTGTCTTTTTGAAAATTCGTGGAACCAGCAGTTCTCTTGTTCATGCTTTTGTTCTTCTAAAACAAATCTTCCTCAGTTAGGTTTAAGGGATTTTACTTCAAGTTAGTAGTAGGTGGACGCTCAAGTCTGGTGGTGTCGGTCGCTCGCAGCCATAATAAAGCCACTGGCAACAAATTGCCAGCTACATAGGGGCCCAGAAACGTGACTTTTCTGGCCTTGGTAGGTACCCATGATAGATACTACTTCAGGCTAGTGTACAATGTATTGCATCTTATAGCTAAGCGACAGAAAAATCTAAGCTTAAAGCAATCAGCTATCCGATCACCAAACACGAAGATAACAAAAGTGTAAAAGGATGAACAAAAATATCTGTGCTTTGCAAAGGGCTTCATTATTTTTTTTTTTATTTGTAGTAGCTTCAGTATTTTTTTATAACAGTTGTACAGTGTTTTAGACGCGCACTTCCTATAGAGCATGGAATGTGTGTGGTATGTGCGTGCTACGTCACACAAATAATGCCTCGGGAGAGCGTATCAAGTTTCTAAACTGCATGGAAACCCGGCCATTGTTAACACAATGCAGCTCTTAAATTGTTTGTTTGAGTTTGCTGAGTAAATGGCATGATGAGAAGCTCTAATTAGGTCTGGCAGACAGGAGGAAACATCAGCAGGCTAATTTCTTGAAATAACTAACAAAAGAGGGATGCCTTTTTCTGTGCACAGTGTCAGCTCATGACTGTAATTCAATGTACAGTACCTGTATGGATGCTATGACAGCAACTCCTAAAATAAGCCTACTGCTCTGTTCAGAGGGCTAAGGATAACTTTAGTGAAAACAATTATGATTTTTAATTCTATACTGGTGATTAGTTATTTACTTACTTAGTTTGAGAATTTGATATAAAAAAACCAGGAGCATTGTTGTTCATCTCTTCTGTGGTCCATATGGGCTAGGCCTATACCAGAGTAGTTTCAGACATTATTGTTGTACTGCATTTAACTACAGTATAGCCTAATCCTAATCCTAACCCTGCCATTTGTGAACTATAGCCACTTCTTTCTATTCAGGTCTACCCCTGGCAAGATGGAGACATTTGTTTTTGTAAGTCTATTCTAGGCCTTCTCCTCCATCTACTTTAATTTGCAAATACAAACACTCAGAGAATGTGATTTTTTTTGCAGGTGGGTACTGTAGGTTTTGAGGTCCAGACATCTATTGATTTTGAGGATGAGAAGGAACATAGTTGAGAAGGCAGTGTTAGTATTGAGTATAGTATAAGTATAGTATGGTGCTAGTAGGTAATAGGTGGACGTGCTTTCAACATACTGTGCAGTACTGTATGTTCCTCTTGTTTCCAACTCTGTTTTGACATGTTTTAGGTTTCTCTAGGCTGCTCTTGCCAACATAAATCTCCAGTTAAGCAACTGTGCCTTTCTCCATGAGTGCATTATTTAGTAGTTAAATGTACTTGCAGTGAAGATTACAATAAGTCTCTTTACTATAGTTACTGTGTAATGGGTAAGACATGTAGAAATTCACAGAAGAATTTTCATGACCTGACAAAACTAAATTCCGTTCTATATCTCAAGAAGCTCCAATAGTGAATCCAATCAACTGATCTAAAGAATAATTAAGTAATAATTGCCTTAACTACTGGCTAAAAAACCATTAGCTAATAATGATCAATTATGGCCATTATTTCATGAATGTGTAGTGCTGGCTACTACAGTAGCTTGTTGATTCCTTTATCTCTTTAAATGTTTTTTTTTTAATATATAAAACTACCTCTTCCCCTATCTTTAAACTAAAGGCCAATAACATGTTTATAATGTAAAAAAAGAGTCTGGCAAATCCGGATCCAGTGTGTGTGTCATATTCACAATTTCCCTGAGACTGACAAGCTGATCACAACCATAACAAGGTTGTAACCTGCCTTTTAAAGAGCATCTAAAAAATTAAATCAGGACGGAGGCTAGTAGAACATGGCATTCTTCTTGACAGCCTTCAGAAGTATGCTGGGATCTCTGGAACCTGTCTCTACTGGATGTCCTCTTACCTATCCAGACGCATGCAATCTGTTTTCTATGCTGGACGCAGTGGCGTTGCAAACCCAGTCACTTGTGGTGTCCCCCAAGGATCTGTTCTTGGGCCCCTTATCTTCAATATCTTCATGCTTTCCTTGGGTCACCTCATCCGCCAACACAGCCTCATGTTTCACTCCTTTGCTGACGACACCCAGCTCTACTTAAAACTTGACCCTGGTAGCCCCTCTGCTATGGTCCGGCTGTCGGCTTGCATTCAAGACATCGAGGCCTGGATGTCTGCCAGTTTTCTTCAGCTGAACACCTGATCTGAACTCCTTCTTGTAGGATCTAAAACTCAACTTAATAATTTAAATATAGCTGCCCTGAACCTCAGAAACTGTCTGCTGCTGCCTTCCCCACAGTACGAAGCCTTGGTGTACTTCTTGACAGCAACCTCTCCTTTGATGCCCACATCTCCTCCATGGTCAAATCTTCCTTCTACCATCTTCGAAACATCTACAAAGTCCGTCCCTACCTTTCCCTCCTAGAGAATTGTGCAGATGTGTTGCTTTGTGACAGTTTGACAGCTTGCACTGGGGTAGCGCTCAGTTGCTGGTATTAATGAGCGTGTGTTTCCCATATTGCAGGGGCAGGGGCACTGGAAAAATTGTTATAACACAATATCATCTGATACAGGGGCTTGAAAGCTGTAACATTAGCATTTACAAACATACAATAAAGTTGTTAAATTAATAAATACATACCAAGAGATACACAGCACAAATGCAATAATAAGCTAATAGTGAATAAAATATTTCCAACCAGCTTTATTCAACAAGCTCACCAGATCAAGTTTCTAAAGGCAGTAAGGATTTTTATTTGTTTTTATTTAATTAAAAAAATCCTGACAGGAATATTTTATGGTACAATATTTTAATGTTTTACACATATGGTTTACTGTAAAAGCCTACTTTTAAAAATATATGAAAAAAGACACAAATATAATGCATATGACTAACTAAGATGAATATTGCACTTTAGAACTGTTTGTACTGGCTGTAAAAGCCTTTGTAGTATTGGTTTAACTGCCAATAGTAAGGCTGTATTCTCCTTGTGCAGTTGATTTTGGTATTCCTGGAAGTTTCTACAGATTTACAAGTAGCATTGTCACTCTTATTGGGAGTGTATATTCATGATGTGGAGTTTATCTTAACAGCTGTTGGGGATTATTTGAGAAATCAGTTCTACAACACTGCTTGTGCCCAGATGATACAGTACACTCCACTGCCTCTGAAGTATTGGGATAAGATTTCAATGGTCGATATCTAATCCGGGATAAATAAAAACAGATTGTTTTTAAGAAAGCCAGTGCACATGTACCTTGTATTGTTTGAATGAAGATCAGTATATTTGCGCGCTTGTAAAATATTTGTTGGCTGTTTTCAGTGAACAGCAAATAATTAAATCTAGAAACTGCTTTTATATACAGTATATATATTAAGCATCTGTGCACTCCAATGTTTAACCTCCACAAGGTGCCAACCATAAGGCTCTGGTATATAGAAAAGAATAAAAAGTCTAAAACAAGTCACAATTACTTCTTCCAGTTTTCAAGTGAAGTCCACCAAGACAGGTCGCACTCTCAAAAATTCGGACAGGACCACTGTGATTTTATATTTAAAAAGGTTCTCATAAGTTTATTTCATGAAATAATTGTAAGTTCACATAGACTTTTTTTCTTCTCTCTCTCTCTCTCTCTCTCTCTCTCTCTCTCTCTCTCTCTCTCTCTCTCTCCATATATATATATATATGTTTGTCTCTGTGGATTATGATACTGAACTGCGAATTGCAAACAGGATTTACCAAATATGTATGTTGGGTGACTTCCATTTGAACTTGCATTAAAATGTTTAATATTAGACAGTAAAGTGTTGGTGTCCATTTTATCTGTTGAAAATCCAAGAACAAAATCCTGGCTGGCAATTATATTTTGTCAGAAGACACAGCTTCAGAATCCCAGATAACCAGCTGAAAGGTCTTTCATCCTGTAGTGCTCAAAGGAACGGCAAGCTACTATTTCAGACTTACAAATACAAAGGCTAGTATTGAAGGCAGTGAATCAGTGAATAAAGTCGACAATAGTGCATCTTGTACAAAATTTGCTGTCAACATGGCCAAACTGGCAATTAAATGCATTTCAGAATTATCAAATAATTTAATGACGAGGGAGGACTGTATCTAAACAGTTATTTGTATGTGCATGACTTACTTCAATGTTGCGTCTTTTACAAGCATCTAATCAGATATGAGTGGTTTGGTGTGCAATGCAGTGCTATTCCTCATGGATGTGACCTGTTTTGAGGGATTTCAATTTGATGAAATTCCTTCAAAAATATCACACCTGGTTCATTCATACCTGGTGTGTCTTCCAACTGTGAAACTTTATTGACGATCATATTCAAGTTGCGTTATAGAGGTATAGAATAGTGCAGTAGACTGGTGGAGCAGTGAGTGAGTAATGTGTCCTGTTCAAACTGCGTCGTCAGGTAAGTGCTGTAGAAATAAAAATAAATAAGAAATAAGTAAGACAACAACAGTTAATTTGTTGTATTTACTGTATAGTAGAGGGTTCTAATTTGTTTTATGTCCATTTCAGCCTTGCTTTACACCCTGATAAAACCCAAGTTGCCACTGGCCAGGTTGGAAAGGACCCATATATATGTGTTTGGGATACCTACAATGTGCAGACCATCTCTATTCTCAAAGATATGCACACGCATGGAGTGGCCTGTTTGGCTTTTGATTTGGATGGACAGGTAAGCATTCCTAAAGAAATTGTGTAGTACATGTGAATAGGAAAATTTCCCAATTTTAACAAGCAGGAGTCGGACCACAGTCAGCCAGCATGGTTTTAAATAGAACAAAATTAATTGTTTTCAACTGCCACCAGTAGACTAATTTGGAACTCATGTCTCAATGTAGGTTTACAGCATGTGAATATTGTTGTGGGTAAAGAGAATTCCCTGGGTAGGATTCAGCCAGGTTCAATGATGTTTAGAGCTATCAAAAGCAATGTCACCTACTACTGTAGATTGCAAGGAGTGAAGAATGTGTCTTGCAGTGAACTAAGTAATTGATTGGGTGGTCACAGCCAGACTGTAATGCATCTGTGCCACTGAGTACTATTAGGGGAAATATATAATAATTCTGCTGTACCTGTCCCACATTAAGTGAAAACCAACAGAGGACAGTAATATTAAATGGTGTTGGATAGAGTTATACATATTTTATATTAAATAAAGCAGTCATCATTTGGCATTTTTTTGGACATTTTTATAATAATATAGTCAAGCCTATTTCTCAGAATTAAAAAATGGGCTAAAATGGATGTAGCAGTAGTCATTATGAGGACAGGCTAACACAATGACCACATCAATTCTTGTGTACCTTGACACAAACAAAATTGTCTCTGTTAGAGCTTTGGGAACAACTTCAGTTTTTGGTTCAGAAAATAATATGAAATGCCCCATGAGATATTTAATATAGAATCTGGTCAGTGCACAAGGGATAACATTCCTGCTCTCCGCTGATAACAGAAGTGTGAAATTAAAAAAAAAAAAATTGGATGGCAGACGGACTTGGATCCATGTCTTATCTTAAACAGAACACCTGTTCCACCTCAGTGAAGATGGAGCACATCCAGGTTATCTCTGAGCAGTATTTAACCTGCAACATTCTGCCCAGTGGGTCTGACTGCTTCTTACTGAGTTACCATTTATTATCATTTGCATGCATGCTCCGTTCTGTGATTTTATAATGACAAAAACATCAATGAAACAGTGTTAAAGAGAGGGACTGTATACCTTTGGCCTCTCTGTACATACAAAAAGGTGTTTATTTTCACTCACGGAAAGAGATAAGAAAAAAATGGGCCTTGCCAATAAATTGCTATACTTTATTTAGTAGATTTCCAAAGATATTTATTCAAGGTAACCTTTTTAAGGTAGCATCAAATATTATTTCAATTGATTATTTTAAATCTTGGTTTGGCTTAAACTACTTTGTAATGAGAGTTGCTGTTCCCTTGCTATACTGACTGTTTTGATTCATGTAAAGTTTTAACCCTAAAATGTGTTTCAGTATTAAATACCTTCAATTATGTGTACTGCTAATATGCCATTAAACATTTCTGGGCAAAACACTGTATTTGCTTATGCCAATAATCCTGTAGGAATGTAAATTTAAACTGAGTTGAAAATCTCTCCTGTAATTCAGCTGAAAACGCAATTAGAATATTGTCCTCTTGTAGCAAGCTGAGATGCATCACCATTTTCAACTTAAACACAGGATTTGCAATAAACTCAAGTAGTTTTAAACTATAATCAACTATAATTGAATATGTCTTTCAAGAAAGTTGTCCAAGAGCCCATCCATTTTTTTTTATTTTATTTATTTATACCTAGCGTTTGGCCTCTGTGGGATTGGATGCCAAAAATATGGTATGCGTTTGGGACTGGAAGAAAGGAAAAGTGCTGGCCACCGCAACTGGGCACTCTGACCGGGTAAGGATTGTGGATTCTTTGTGCCTACAGCCATAGTGTAAATGTGTCCTTAGATTATATAAACAAATCAATAGATTATATGCTGCCAATTAAACAGTATCAGTCAAAAATGGAAACATATCAAATGATGTAGTGGTTTGAAACATAAAAGAAACTGCTGAATCAATACCAGTAAGATTTCAGAGGCAAGAAAGAGTGGTTACAAATCCTTTTTTACCCACCTTTGAGCCCCAGGGGCAAGATAAAGTACTGTAGTTCTATTTTGAAAAAGATGATATACATACTTTGAAACAAATGTTGTGTTGTGAATAAGGCTCTGAAACCTGGAACCTTCAATAAATCGCTACCCTTAACTTTTAAGTCAGATTAATTACATCGAGCATGTGATTAGAATATGTTATTTGAGTACACATGCTAATCTTCAACTTAATATGTGCAGCAGTTCTTGATTTTGGATGTCCTAAAGGCAAGGGGCACAACGGCCTCACATGTAATTTGATTGTTCATTTTGTTTATTTAGTCACTGTTGGTTCTAAATCTATTGAAAACCATAGAATCCTTTTGTGAGTTTAAAAGAATTTTAGTTTGAGAAAAGATACTACAGCCACCTACCTTCACTGCTGCATCTTCATACTTGTGGTTGGGTAGTGTTCACTCAATACTGTTGTGCTCAAAGGTATTGTAAAACAATGCATGTACTGTAAGTTATGATTCCCAGTCTCTGGGAAGAGGAAAATAACTGGAAGAAGAAAAGATCTGCAGTGGATTTAGTACAGGGATGTCATAATTTCATCCAAATGAACTATTGGGGTTTTCATGCTGGAGGGTATTTCAATATTGGTTGATTTGACCCTTTTTATAAAGCACCCCTAAGAGATAGCATTCTTGCACGCACCAGAACATGCATGGAGAGAAGGCAAAGACATCTGGCTGCCACTTTATTGCTCACATGAGTGGTTGCCAACATAGAAGTGTCTTTGGCCCTTTGACTTCTATCTTGCTGGAAAAGTGGGCCAATCATGGCTTAGGGGTAGCCTACAGCTGACTCTCCCATGCAGTTGCTATAACTGAAGGCAAGGCCATCTCTATTTCCGGTGGGACTTGCATGCTTTGAGGTCAATGATTATTTGAGATGCAGTACTGAATTCATGTTGTACCATCGTTTAAAAGTTTGCTATTTCAGCTCTTTGGCATTGTTACAGATCTTTGATATTGCCTGGGATCCCTATCAGCAGAACAGACTTGTCAGCTGTGGGGTAAAACACATTAAGGTAAGTATGACAGTGATGAAAGTGTATTCTTAAACAGGCCTTGCTGCTCTTTAGTTCACTGATAGATATGCTCACAGTTAAGCATCTTTATATCAGAGGATGTGAATTGACTTTCTGAGTAAACTGCTATTATTTTAACAATATATACAGTGGTGTTCAAAAGTGTTGACACCCTCCTATCATTTCAATGCAAATTACTCCAGTTTTACTGTGATATTATTATTAATCTGGGAAGAATCTGAATTTAAAATTAAGAAACTAAATACAACAATGTATGAAAAGCAAAAAAAAAAGGCGTATTCCTGTTTTTAGCCTTGTTATACAGATTTTTTTTTTTTTTTTAATTAAGATTTTGTTGATGCACAGTATATTAAGCACACTATCCTGGCTCTGGGAATTTGATATTTTTTATAATGAAGGACAAAGAGAATATTCTTAATGAGATGTTTTATTAGAATTTGCCTCCTCCTGTTGTTCTTTGTAGTTCATTTTAGAATGTATGTTTGTGTCTTTCAAAGCTGCAGCTACATAGGCACAGCTGAGTGAAGAGAGAGAGAGATTTCTATTTGCATACAGTGTATGAAAGCAGTTATCATTTTAACAGAAACGAGAATGGATTTGGAATAAATGCAGAGATACCAAAAATAACTTTGTCATCCCACTAGCCACCATATTCTTGCTAATAAAAAGATATCAGTGAATGTGCATGACATTTAGAATAGAGATTATAGTCCCACACACATACAAGGAAATATACTGGTTTGCATTGTACTATGCACAGTACAATATATATATATATATATATATATATATATATATATATATATATATATATATATATATATATATATACACACACATATACATACAGATCTATACTGATTAATTGTTTATTACTCATCAGTTATTGAATATCTCACATATTCTTCATATTCCGGTGCTTATTTTTAGCTATTTTCGACATACCCCCCCAAATTTTTTTTTTCATGGCTTTCATGTTTTATACACTGTATGAAATTATTGTTTTTGGGTGCTTTCCAAAATGCTTGGATGTTCGTTTCTGTCACAATATGCATAGTATCATGACAGTACTTGCACACTTAAGTTGTACCTTCTTTCCTTTGCTGTCTTCCTCAACGAAATCCTTATGGTCACGGGCACATTCTTCTGGGGTTTTTGTGTGTCTAGGTATTTTTGTACATTTCGCCACAATTTGCAATTTTGTTTTAAATCCTCCCTATCTAACAGTAATATAACTTTAAATCCTGCGAACAAGTCTCCGTTCCTAATTGTTGTTTTAAATCTCGCAAGCGGAATCTCCAGTAGAAATGCAGGAATTTGCTCAGTAGTTGGGGTGGGTTTAAAATATTCAAATCGAATCAATGATAGATACCAGTCAGTGCCCAACTACTAGTACAGTTTGTTTCAGTATAGAATATACCGGTACGAAACAACTTTCTGTACTAACTCACTTTTCAGTACCGGTACAGTACCGATACAGTTGCGATATACCTGTCCACATTCATGTATGTTTAAATCGACAGTGTTCGGGTTCTGAACTCGTTTCCATGACGACCGCTGTCACATCTGTTAGAAATGGATCAGCTGTTATGTAATACAGCATGTTTTGCTGTCCTGTCCATGTACAGTATTTTGTTTTGGTGTTCAATAATTAAAAGATGGGAAGAACGTGAAAGGATGAGACGAATAAAAAGGATAAAACAATTAGCCATCTTTAAAAGCATGAGGTTGCAAAGACAGCAGGCTTGCATCACGGCTTTGGGAATAAATGTTTTTTTGTTTTTTTTTTGCTTTTTGATATTCCCTCAATGGATTTTATTTTAGAGCAGCACTACAGTATACTCATTTTGTGGAGATTATTGCATCACTTATTTTGGCATTTTTGGTGTAGCCATGATAAAGGTACTGCAGCTCACCGTAAAATGTAAAGCTGTTTAAAGTATTTAAACTGTAAAGCAAGACGTGCGAGTGCTTCAGAATATTGACTTAACTGTGTCGATACCGTGCTGGTTTACCTGTCCACACTTAACTGTGTCGATACCGTGCTGGTTTACCTGTCCACACTTAACTGTGTCGATACCGTGCTGGTTTACCTGTCCACACTTAACTGTGTCGATACCGTGCTGGTTTACCTGTCCACACTTAAGCTGTTCCGAGTTGTATCGAAACAGTAACGATACGAAACCTGCTCTTTTTTGTATCGGTACAACACCGATAAGAACTCCAGTCTGGACAGACGTTTCGGTACAGTTCCACAACGATACCTGTATAAAAATGCTAGTGTGAACAGGGCAGTTGTTTGTTTTTGTTTTTTGTAGTAGATGTTTTGTTTTAAATGGAAAAGGGGTGAAGTCAATGTGAACTGAGTGACCATTTCCAGTTTTTTTTCCAGTGTTTATTGGCTATATGCCGATTTCATTGGTTTATCGGTTTTTATCAGTTAAAACCTAAAATCAGAAGACCTAATTATAACCCACCATGTCATGCTTAAATACATATTGTAACTAGTTTCTTTTTGAAAGTTGTTTTAATATATATTTAGTATGTAAACTGGCCTGAGAAGACTGGACCACGTTTTCTAAGCTTTTGTCCTCTGTGGTGTACACCACTAGGCTATTTGTAAATGAATACAAATAACTTTTTCTTTCCAATCTTGTTTTGTTCTAAATAAAATAAAGTTTAATACAGTGATAGCTGTTCTAGAAGTAAATAAAAAAAATATTCTTTAATAATAGGTATAAATGTGAACTTTTTTTACATAAAAGTCTTGAAACGTACTTGAAACATACTATATGCAATAGATCTATTGTTTATTATAGTAAATCAAACACTTTTTGTATATTTTAGTCATTTTAAATTATGCAATGGTAGTTCAGATGTTTCATTTCTCACACAAAATATACATGTTGGCCTTGTGCTTGTCTCATTGGAATTCCTGGTTAAAATCCCAGTCATGCACAGGAATAAGTTGAATATCCTGTATTATAGCAGGTGACAAACCTGGTGCTTCTAAAACAAAGAGAGAACATTTGTCAAGACTCTTGCTGTAAATTGCAAATGTCATGTGACAAGCCTACACAGCAAATTGGCCAGTGTTAAATCAACTCTAACACTTTTCCAGTGTACATATGGCTCCACACTCCACAGTTTAAAAGTTACACTTTTCAACAAGTTAAAAAAATAACACTTTCATAGTGTAAAACAATTAACACTATGGGAGTTTAAATTTACGTATCTTTCAGTGTATAACTAGCACCGATTTATTTAAAATTAACTACCTTTGTGTTCAGAAATAACACTAGGAGAGTGACATTAACACTGCTGTAGTGACAACTGTACTCACTGTATATAAACTGTGTACACTTAACTAGTGTTAAACTAATAACTTCATAATATTGTTCATTGCCACAAAAATAATATAAAATATTGTAGAAAGAAAGACAAACACACACACGCACAGCCCTTTCCCCACCCCAGGGCACTACCCTGCCCCTCAAGATGACATTCACATATTACATAAAACAACACAGGAAGGTTTCAACAGTTACAGGGTATGGCAAAATAACTAATAGGGGCACTTACAATAATCACAACATTTATAACAACAATAACAACAGTATTTCCCTTACCCTATTTCCCACTCCCAGCATCCTCTGCTGCTCATTAACATATTTGTGGACACCAGCGTTCCAATATAGTAGCCTACCTTGAACTTCGCCAGCATGGACAGAAACGGCACCTTTACAGAAACTGCAAACTAAAATCCCGGTTGTTGATATTATTGCTCTGGATTAGTGTACTTTTATTTTACACTGTGAAATATACCTTGGTTTAGATATGAAACAACACCGCGTGGCGTCAAATGTGAAAATGTAACACCTAAAATCAACCTTAACGGTTAGCACTGGGATTCCAACACTGGCCAATTTGCTGTGTATAAATAAAATATCATTTAACAAGCTGTGAAGAAAAGCAATAAATGTTAATAAATGAAATCCACACCCCGAGCAAGTGAAAAATGCATGTTCCTCAAATGTGTCCTGCAGTGTGATTCAGCTGTCTGAAGTGAAGATACATATAAACATAGGGTCCGGGTTTGTACAAGTCAGGGGGCAGATTCTCCTATACTTGGTGGTCTGAGGGTTAAGGCCCCATAGTTAGGAGAAAAAAAAATGAAATAATCTCTTTGAAATCCTTTTTTTTTTAAAACATAAAGATGTAACATTTTCAGTAAATCCCAATATCTACTGGATAAATCGTCTACCTTATGTAAAATGAGCGTCATTGTGTACTAACAATATCTCATTCTTGTTTCTACAATATATATTGCTTGTCTATGATGCATAGTTTACGTACGCCTATCACAAGACATATCCGCCAACTCCCTCTACCCCCGATTCCAATCTGGTTTCCGTCCTTCCCATTCCACAGAGACAGCCCTCCTCACTGTCCAGAATCATCTGGCCAACTCCTCCCATGCTGGCCTTTCTTCAATTCTCATTCTCCTTGATCTTTCCTACGCCTTTGACACAGTCGATCATTCCATACTCCTCTCCCCGCTTTCCAACCTCGGCATTTCTGGAACACCCCTTAGCTGGCTGCACTTATACCTATCCTCCCACACCTCTGCTGTTGCTTTCAACAGCCTCACCTCTGCCTCCTCCCCTCTGACTGTTGGTGTTCCCCAGGGCTCTGTCCTCGGACCCTTGTTATTCTCTCTGTACACCTCACCTCTTGAAGCTCTAATCTCTTCATTTAACTTCCCACACCATTTCTTTGCTGATGACACCCAGATTTTCTTTTCCTTTCCTTCTTTCACCCCTGACCTTTCCACCCGTATAACTGCTTGCCTGACTGCTATCCAATCTTGGATGGAACGCCATTACCTCCTCACTAACCCATCAAAAACTGAAATCCTTTTCTTTCCCTCCTCTTCTTCTCCCCCTCCCACCCCCACCATTTAATTTCCTCCCCTGTCCCTCATTACGGTTAACTCTGTTCGTAACCTCGGCGTCATCTTTGACGCTACCCTTTCCCTTGCTGATCATATCTCGGCCACTACACGCACCTGTTGATTCCACCTATTTAACATCCGCAAAATACGCCCCTCCATCTCTTTCTCTGCCACTAAACTCCTGGTTCATGCTCTCATCTTCACCCGCCTCGATTACTGCAACTCCCTCCTCATTGGCCTTACCTCCTATGCCTTCACACCACTACAGCAAATTCAAAACGCCTCTGCCCGCATCATTTTCAACCTCCCCCGCTCCTCTCATACCTCCCCTCTTCTCCTTCAGCTACACTGGCTCCCTGTTTACTATCGCTGCTTATTCAAATTCCTTACTCTAGTCTATAAATCCCTCCATGGTCTCGCGCCACCCTATCTGGCTGCACTTATCACTTACTATGTTCCCTCCCGTCCCTTACGCTCTCAAACTCTGTTGTCCCTTTCAGTCCCACCCTCGCCCTGTGCCCAATCCCGTTTCCGTTCCTTCTCCCTCCTGGCTTCCCTTCATTGGAATAAACTCCCACTCCATATAAAACAGTCACCTACACTACGCAGTTTTCGCTCCACCCTTAAAACACATATTTTCACCCTAGCCTATCCCACTGCGTGCCCTAGCCCCTAACCCCAGGTCAGGACCCTGCTTGTTTGCCCAACCCTGCCCTAGCCTCTGTTCTCACAGTAGCACCACTCTTTATTTCCTCACCCTTGCCCAATAAACATACCTTTTTCCTTCCGCCATTTCTATTGATTGTACCGCTTAGTCTAATAATTGTAAAGCTCCTTGGTCAAAGGCGCTATATAAATATAAATAAATAAATTGTTTGTACTATAAAATGGTATCTATAGATGAAAAACGACGAAGCCCCATTGAATATAGAAAATATACAACAAAGTGCAGATGGATCCATTATTTGATCCTTCTGCACTTTGTTGTGTATTTTCCGTATTCAGTGGGGATTCGTCATTTATTCTATTTATACTACAAGACTAACAATAATAACAAGAAGATACAGAGTATTTGGAATTGGATTCTATTTTCATACAATTTAGAATATTAAAACAAAAACATATGCAAGGCTCCGAAGGGTTTCCAGGTAAACTGAAAGTTCCCTGTGTTGCTGCTCTGGCCGCTGCCTGTGAACGCAAACATGGTGCGCTTAAATTAAACTGGCTTTAATTTCTGAAAGCGCAGGGAGATTCAAGTCACTCACAGTCTGATCGAGTTTAAACAATAACTGAGATCGAGTTATTTTTAAAGTAGCAGCATAGACAGAATAACTCAAAATCCAATAATAAGGTACACAGTAATGTATCTCAATTACCATAAATGAAACATAAGAATAAAATCAATAAATAACAAAAATATGCATAAATTACATTATAATGATTGACTGCATATACACAGCTGGACATGGTGTATATAGCTGAACCTCTACATCCAAATAATTAAGCCAGCAAACCAGGAGAAAATGAAAATGACTACAAAATTGGCATTTCTACTGGTCAACTTAATTATACATTCATGTTTATACAAAGATAGAAGTAATTACTGATTAGCGCTTAGTAAAGAGCAAAAACATTTTTGGCACAGAGATTTTGTCTATTTGCAGTAAATTTATTTTGAACTTGCAGAACTGCCAAGTGATTCAGTCGTTCTTGGCTCATGCATAGTGGTTCGCAAGTAAATTTTTTGTCTTTGTAGGCAGACTAACACACTACCATAATTTAAAACAAAAATAAAATACACAAACATAATAAATAAAAATAAATAATGCCCACATTCCAGAATATTAGTGGATCATGGGCTCCACGGGCCCATATAATCCGGCATTAAAACAATATTGTCAGAGGTATTGTCAAGTATGGTAAAATGTGTATTATATTAATGTGTTTATATTATTTTACAAATCAACATATATTTATATTTGCATTTTGCCCCTTTACTTATCCAGTTTCCTGAGCGTGACAGAGCTTTGAGTGTTCAAAACTATTGCTTTCCCAGGATAAGCATGGTATACTATTGTTTTAAATCACAAATAACCAGTTGTTAAACAAAAACATGCCAAATTTAGTGTCTTCAAAATAGAATGAGTCAAATTTCTTCAGATGGCTATATCAGAGGTGCAGTTGGAAACTGTCAAACTCAATCCATTCAAAATAACACATGCTGGACTGTCACATGCCCCTGGGAGGTCAGCCTTTTATCTTCTAAATGCACGCTAGAAGCTCTTGTTTTTCAATTCATTGCTCTTTTGAACCTCAGTTGCTTCATTTTTTTAACATGAAAAGTACTTGCATAATTTAACTTCATTACAAATAGTTTTCTTAACAATATTGAATGAAATAAAGACTTTGTACAGTAAACTCCATTAATTTAGTACAGTAAACTCCATTGATTAAAAAGACTAACTTACCATAGACAACTCTCTGTCAGTCGCTTACAAACTGCCTCTATTAGTATTAGTACCAGCTTTCTATTAAGAACTAGTTACTCAGTGCCCTTTGTGGTTGTTACAGAGGGATTCTACTGTATTACCCTGTTGCTTAGCTGATAAAAACTGAACATCAAGTTTAAAATGTTAAATGACTAAAGCAAATAAATGATCTGTGCAACAGGAATAATGTATTGCGTTTAACTTGAATTTGTTTGTCATTTCATTTAGTTCTGGGCATTATGTGGAAATGCTTTGACACCAAAAAGAGGTATCTTTGGCAAAACAGGGGACCTCCAGACCATCCTGTGTTTGGCCAGTGCTAAAGACGACATCACATATTCTGGTGCACTAAACGGGGACATCTATGTCTGGAAAGGCCTCAACTTGGTTCGCACAATTCAAGGAGCGCATGGAGTAAGTGAAAGACAATCCTGTTCTTTTGAATGCCTAATGCAGTGTTTTGTAACATTTAGTATTTCTTGTAGCCTGTTTAGTGATGGTTCACGGCATTCAGAATGAGCTTCAATGATATGTGCATGTGTGTGCTTTTTATTTAGCCTGCACTAATTGGTCATTGCATCTGAGTATTATCCCACTGTTATTCTCACAGGTAGCAAATTATTGAACATAAGAACAAAGGAACACATTACTGTATCATTAAGCACAAAGACATTATACAAACAGGGGAGGGTGGGGGTGGGGTGGGGTGGGCTTTTTAACCAGCGTCCAGTTCAGTCATTAAGTCAAAACACCACCCCTTTGCTAGAAATGAAAAGAAGCGTTTTAAGTATTAGTGACCTATTTTCCTCCTCAGATTTGCAGAGCCTCATTAGCTTTTTAATGAGTAAGTTGTTCATAAAGGATGTAAGAGCACAGCCTTGCTTCACGCAAGATTTCCTGTGCTCGTCTCATTAGAGGTCTTTTGGGACATCAGAAATCTGAGAGCAGATTGCTTCCAGACAGCACCATTAAACACTGATTCAGGACATTAGTTTAGGACTTTGTTGCAATAAATTTCCAAACTGTCGCACAGATCAATCTCTTTCAGACTGACGCATTTCAAGATTTATTTTCAGAAATGCCTAATATGCACTTGTTTTGTCATCAGGCTTTAGGAACTGTCGGCTGAATCAGTTTCACAATTTAATTTACAATATTCCTTTTTCTTATGGTTTGCAGCTACTGTATAGTGACTGCCAGATATGTGTATAATCTACATGTGTATGTTAACATAGATACTGTATGTGCAGGTAGTTGGGTGTGCTTCTTATGCAGCAACATGCTTTATCCCTATAGACAGGTTTAAAATAGCCATCTTCTTTTTCTATAATAGTTATATGATTCAAAGCTAGTTAAACTTTGCTGTCTATGTTATTTCCTTCTTCTATGACTCTATTCAAGATGACACATACAAATAACCCTGTTATAGCAAACAAAGTGAAACTCATGTGTTAACATTCAATAAGTTTTTATTTAAGTATTACTCCAATGTTGCTAAAAAAAACATGAAATGAATGCATGTCGTTAAATGGTGCTGTACTTTTTGATTGAACCCCTTTGATGTGGCACCATTGTGTGTTCTAGGCTGGGATATTCAGCATGTATGCCTGTGAAGAAGGTTTTGCCACTGGTGGAAGAGATGGTTGTATACGACTATGGGATACAGACTTCAAGCCAATCACCAAAATTGATCTCAGGGAGACTGAGCAAGGATATAAAGGTAGATAATAAAAAGTATATACAGTATCTTCATTTTCAGACTATAACATGCACCTTTCATGTACAATGTCACACTATTGTTATTTTTTTTGCTAGGGTAGAATATAAGAAAGTGGATGCAAGAAGCTTTTTCATCATGCAAAAGATGTCAGACAAATCAGCTTATGTGCATTATATACAGTCAGTCAGTCAATAGTTAGTTCATTTTTTAATTGGTACTCCTGAGTGAGCAGAAAGCCGGCACCACAACAACATTCACACACATTCACACAAATATTAAGTCATTGAGACAAATGTTCCTTTAATTTAACTGAACAAGAGCCCTATGTACTGCTCAATCCAGAATATTATTTAGGAAAGAATCATAAAATTGAACAGCGATTACTATATTATTTAATGACACAAAGAGAATATACTTATGCTGTAGACTTCATACTCTTTTTTAAACGTGTAAAGAACATTGCAAATGTGCAAGCATGAATACATGTTGGTTTTAAAACTGCTACAGCTGTTGCTGGACATTTATATTTTGTTTCTCGTTTAGTTCCTTTTGCTTTCCAGGTATCAAGCAGAGTTTCTGACCTGACCCAATATTATGATCACAGATGTTAAATTACATTTAGATTTATTCTCTGCAAATATTTTATTAAATACATGTATTAATTAAAGATTGAGAGGATTCATAATGTTGTGGTTAAAGTGCAGATGTATCTGGTATTTCATGCATAAAGTGATCTCTCTGTAGGTGGTCAGATGGTTGGATGGATTTTATTGTATGATTTATTATCTTATACAACTATCTGGCTTCTCTCCTCATTAGATCTGCATCAAATTAGTATTCTAAGTAGTCATTAACTGAGAAAGACTGGACACAAAATCAATTTGTAAAAAGGATTATAAAGTTAGGAAGGACATAGAATAAGAACACAAAAAGTCATATGCATCATCCACATGGGAGGAGTCATACGCAGAAAACACTCATTATCATCACGTATTATCATATAATAGATGTATCCGCCCCACCCCAACTCAACACGACACGACCATCATGACAGTAAAAACAGACATAATGAAGCATTCTTACCTTTGTATAAGTTAGTGATCAGCAGATGTGTCAGCCACACGAAGAGCACAGTGTGTGGTTTTCACTAACTCTACTGTGCAGAATCTTTTTTTTTTTTTCTATGGGTAAGTATTGGGACTTTATTTCTATGCATCAGGATGCGGGACATTTGCTAGGAAATCGGGACTGTCCCGACCATATAGGGGCTGTTGGCATGTATGGACTTGGAATGTCATTTTGTGCCATGTGATAAACAACTTTCAGCTGAGTAATCAGTTTGCTGCCTGATGATTGACTTGCTTTATCGCAGTGCTTTTTCATGGTAGCTTGCTGCTTCAGTGTAGCACAGTGTAGCTAAAACATGGTCAGGGAAGAAACTTGCATATTAACAAGCCTTTAGTAAATCAATTTTTACGTGCAGATTTTATGCAAAACTGGAAAAATATTTTGTCAGTGCCATCGACCAAGACGGCAACTGTTTATGGGCGCATTAAGTAAGTGAGCCACTCAGAACGATAATTTTTTAGCTGCCTCTCACACATTTTGCTGCTAGTCAAACAGACTTGAGGCTTCTGTCTCTGCCGGTGAACGAGCTTTTGAAACAGTCTCTGACCGGTATTTATTGGTTAACGGAAACTTTGGGTGGAACAAAGTCAGTGTTGCATTGTTATTTTGATTTAGGTTGCTAAAATCTAATAGTTTTCAGTATTGGAGGTAAAATACCAAAAATGGACGACAAAGCAAAGTATGTTTCGGCTGAGGATTGTGTCAAGAAATTTCCCAAAGAAACGACATGCAGATGGAGGTAAATTGTTTTGCACATCTTGTAATGTGACTTTGGAAAAAATACCATTGATCACTATTTAGCTTCATAGTCACACATTAAACAAAATAATACCACAGAGGCTGCTAAACAGAACGTAAAACAAATAACAGCTTTCAGAAAACAAACTTGAAAGCCAGGGCAGACAAAAAGTATTCCAGTTGTTTTTACTAATAAAATAAATTCCTGGATGGGACAAACAACATGACAATGAACTTGCTGCATATCTGGCCAAGAATGCCAGATGCCCTTGGGTAACCGAGTTTTGGGACTGTTTCTAATCGATTTCCGCATCTGTATAACTTGGCAAAGCTTTACTTCCAACCAATTCAGTGGATGCAGAACGTGCAGTCTCAATGTGTATGGGCAAGTCTTCTCACAGACAGAGAATGTCAGCAGCAACTGTTGGGGGATGTTGCATGCTTGCCTTTAACAAAGAACAGCACTCTGTTTTAGTAAGGAAGCAAGTACCACTATTTTTAGGCTTTTATAAGGCTCTGAAATAGTATCTACTGAGGTTTATTTAATGTTTAAACAGGTCAGCGAAATCCTAATTTGATGCCATAACCTACCCACGAAAAATATGTAAATTCTCTGCGACATAAAGTATACACCTAAGTATAAACCATTGTCTGACCTTCTCCCTCAATACTGTGACAGAACCCAACAGTCAAATACAACAGTGCTTGCTCACTGGGTTTATCCCTATGCTGGTGATTACAACTGAGATGTGTCTTTGGGAGTAAAACCGGAAAGCTGCAGAGTGTTGTGCTTTCCCAGAAGGTTATAAATGAGCTCTTGATTTAATTGTTGACACAATCAAGACTGCATTGTTTATAGCATAATAAGCTTTCTGGCAGGATGGCGGCTTTTCTTGAAGCCAGTGATTAATTGAGATAAAGCTACCAGGAGCACCTGGCAGCATCTGCTAAATAGGAAGTCATCTATTTCATTCAGGTTGTGTGTTTTTTTTTTTTTTTAACATGCTTGCTTTTGATGATTGGCAAGCTGGTAAACAAAAAGTCAAAAAGTTTGACAAGTAATACAAAAGCAATGCATTATGAGAAAATATTTATTCGAGGGGTTATGTGACCCAGCGATGAAATATTTTCTCTAAATGCATTGCAGCCCATATATCATTTTTTATATTACATATGATCAAATATTGCTGTTCAAGATATCCATCACTACTAATAGAATGTACATTTCCGGGTTCATACTCGTTGCTGTCTCTTTTCATAATGCATAAATGACAGTGACTGGTGTTGAATTCAGAATAGCATTGTAACAATCTTTAAAACTACGCCACATACCAGGTCTATAAAGAAAAGCCAAGACATGTAGCTCAAATCAATGGAGCTATTTTAGGCAGCAATCCCCAGCCTCTGGAGAAGGCCCTGCCCCTTCAAAGCAATCCTGCCTACAGGAAACAGCAATGCAAGGAGAGAGAATCACAGTGCCAGGTTCATACTTACTGCCGTTTTTTTTTGTTACGCAGAAAATGAATCACAGTTTGCACAACATTTATCTTAAAAAAAGAAACAAAAAAAGAAGCACTGACATGTCAACATTATAGGCATTTTAGTACACTGACAAAATGTTAGCATTCTTAAAGTTGCAACGTCAAAATTGCAGAACTGGCAAATCAAAAGGGTTTATCTTACTGTTGAAGGTTATCTGTTGTACATACCATATAAAGCTTAACTTATCTACTTGTGTATTTATTATTATTGTCACATACAGAGGTGAGTATTTCCCCACTTGCACAGAAAAACAAAACAATGAGGCTGAGGTTTTCTATACACAAAAACCACCGCGGAGAGCAGGCACCGGGTTATTTTATTAAACCAGACAGGGACATGTCCACAGCTCAGGCCAAGACTCTTACACCTCTAATAGCTGTTGGCTTGAGGATTCCTTTCGTGGACCAAGCCGTAACTAGTGCCCAAACTACAGGGGCTAGCCTGACTGGTCACCCCAAAAATCTTGTAATATTAAATTACCAATTCTGTGGGGTACTCAAAATGTTCTTGCCTTGTTATTTTTGAAAAGTAGTTTCTTTGTCCTTGTCTGGTAGAGTCCAAGCTGTTTTGTAAGTGCTGCAAAGAATCATGCCCTGGGTATTTCATTTCATTGAGTTTCTATCAGCTATCCTGTACATAAACACTGACACAAAGAACTTTGGGACAGTGAGTAAAACTGTATTTGATGAAAACCACAAACTGTTAAAAAGACTGTTGGGCATATATGAACTGTAATGAAGTAAATTTGTATTATATACAGTATGGCTTACAATTTGGCAGCAAGTTTTCACATAAACCAAAAAGTAGCCAAAAGCTCTATACTGGTGAGATATTGAGTTAATACATTTTGTAGAATAATTAATCTGACGTGTGCTGCTTTCATCCCACAATGTTCATTTTCTTTGTTTGCTTCTTTATCAGGGTTGTCAATAAGGAGTGTATGCTGGAAAGCAGACCGCATACTAGCAGGAACACAGGATAGCGAGATATTCGAGGTGATGGTGAGAGAGAGAGATAAACCACTGTTGATAATGCAGGGCCACTGTGAAGGAGAGCTCTGGGCCTTGGACCTTCATCCCAAGAAACCGCTGGCAGTAACAGGCAGTGATGACAGATCTGTACGGTCAGTGAATTACTTTGTTTCAAAGTTAAGTGGTATGATATATAAAAAAAAAAAACTTGCATTTCTCTATCACCACTATTTGCAGCTACATACATTGGTTGACATGCAAACTCAATGTTTATACACAATGTGCTTTTCACATTTAGGACCCTGGTTTTATTCTGACCTGGAGTGTCTACACTATACATAGTTTTCCGCATTCCGGTTTATTCTGAATTTTATTATTATTTTTTTTAACTGAATGTCGGTTTTTACTGATTTATACCTGTTTTTTGTCTATTATTCAATATTTTCCCAGTACTATTTTCTAGGAAATACAGAATATTTTGATTAAAATGCTGTTTTATTTTGACTCCGACATTGTAATAAGCAGCCTTATTCTGTATCCTAGGATATAGCAGGTATGTTTAGACGTCAGAGGATCACTTGCTTTTCACATTTAGGACCCTGGTTTTATTCTGACCTGCCTACAGTATACAGTACTGTAAAAAAATTCTTCTGGTGTGGATTCTCAATGATATTTACTCCAAACCATCATAAGTGCAATTATTCCCCTCATGCTGGATGTCCCTTTAAGTCACCTGGATAAAGGTTTCTGCTAAATATACAAATAATAATAATAAAAAAAAATGTACAAAATAATACATTACCACCTTAGAAAAGGTGATAACACCCCCAACTTATAATCATTTGAAAAGTTAAATTCCATCCTAAATCACCTAATCATATCAGCTTAATGCATTGGTAATCGTCTCTCTCTCTCTCTCTCTCTCTCTCTCTCTCTCTCTCTCTCTCTCTCTCTCTCGCTCTCTCTCTCTCTCTCTCTCTCTCGCTCTCTCTCTCTCTCAATTACTATATTCACACAATTATCAGCTTTTATTAGGGAGCTTCCCTAAATCCCTTGTTGTCGTTTTCCTCTGAAGTGGACCCTCACCACGATGTAAACAAACCACTCTTTTACTCAGCCATGGCATGTAGCCATAGCAGCGAAATTACACAGTCTCCCCGGGCACGCCCTCTAGCCAATCAGGACCCCCCGATCAGCTCAGCACTGGGCGAGCCGTCCTGCTCAATTGGTTGCCTAGCAACGCATCTCCTGTTATGCGTCCCAGCTGCTTTCACAAAGGCACACATCCTGCAAGATTCTTCCTGTCACAGTTTTACATTTTCTTCAAGTATAAGCAGTGCTGGGACAAATATTCAAACTAATATTTTTTGACATGTATTCGGATACAAAAATGTTCATATTCACTACAAATGACAAAAATATCTAGCACTTATTTACCGCCTCACCAGAAGTTGCGCAACAATTTAAAAAATGACAAATGAAAAAATGATATGTGAGATTAATATATAAAACAAAAAAAACACAGGATCAACACAGCATCTCGAGCCTCTATTTAAAAGTTTTATACAGCAAAAAGTAAACAGACCAGATTATGTGCACACATGCATAGTGATCTCTATGGAAAGCCACCTGGGTCAAAAAGGCGTTGTGCTGCTTTACAGCGAGTCAGACTCTCATGGGACAGAGAAAAGGCAAGCACGTCTTTCTGAAATGCCTCGCTTAAACAGTGCCCAACTTGGTGGAAATGTTGTGTAGTGATTTTTATATAGATTGTATATATAATATATTTTTTTGTTGCGACTTTCCCGTAAAAACCGTTGTATCTCTGTATTCCTAGGCCTTTTTGCAGGGCCCTTAAAAAGGGGGAGCAACTAATACACCGGTGAGACATATGCGCCGGTGTGTCTAATATTAAACTACTCTAGCAGTGCCACAGTTTACTACAGTCATGGTTATGGCTCACATAAACTTAACTGTCAACAACCCGATTTATTTTTTCAGGATCTACGGCATTCAGGTCATGTTGCTAGGTAGAAACACAAAACCACTGTTCTAATTAAAAGTTTTAATTTGTTACTCTCAATACCCTTAGTCATTTTGAATGTTAAGCACAAGCTTTCAGACTCTTGACTGACCTCCTCTCGAAGAATATAGAAAACATTTAGTTTGAATGGAGTACTTTGAATGACTTTAATACATACTGTAACTTGTTCCACATGTCAGTGCAATGCAGTGGTACACTTGTAAAGTACATGTATGGTTGTGGTTCTGATTAACAAAACAAAATGAATGTATTTGTACAGCTGGAAATTAGCCAAAAGCACCATTTCGCTTTTAATTTGTAGTACCCAACACTCTTAGGTGAAATGTAGAAAGTCAATACCTGTCATAAGGTAAAAAATATCCTTCTCCTTCTAATTTTTTTCCCAATGTTTTTTTTGACAATAAACTTGTTTTGTCAACATGGACATATACTAGGGAACACATTTATTTTGACGTCTGTATCATTAATATTAAATTATTTATTGAAACAATGTTTATTATATAAATATAAAAAAGGTCTGGCACGCATGGGATTTGAAACTATAACCTTCAGTTTTCAAGCATGCAGGACTAAATGGCTGCGAAAAAGACGTTGGATTTTTTTTCAGGTGAAAAATAAAGAGAGGGAAGTTTTAATTGTAAGACCAAGTTTTTGCACAGTAATTCAAAGTAACATTACAGTTAAAGTGTAAGTTGTAATTCATGCATACCCCATAAGTTAGCATTACAGTGTGTACTGTATTTATTGGAAGTACTTGTGACTTCAAGGTAATGTTGCATTTTACTCACCCAAAATGCTTGTCACTTGTTAAAATACATAACTTTTTACAGGACATTTTTGCTGATTCAAAATAGAATTTCCTCTGTTAAATGTATTGTGTTTAAATTGCTTTGTTTAGGTCTTAACCCTAACCCTAACCCATACATACACTCACAGTTGGAGAGTTACTCAATGACCAAAACCTCATCTTGCTGCCACAACAGCCATTATAGATAAATGGTATCTGTTTAAAATAATCATCTTTTTCAAAATATTTTTTTTTACTGATTTAATGACCACCAAAGCTCGTTGAAATGTATTATAATTAAAACAAAGCAATACAGTGTCTGCTGTCTTAAGTTCACAAAATTGAATTTGAAACAAATTATGTTATTTATTATAAGTCCCTAATAAAATACTGCAAAATTAAGTTTCAGAAGACATTTCTTTTTTTACATTAGTTACTGATGCGGAAAGGAAATACATTTTACCCAAATTATTCATTTCATAATTTTTCTTCCCTGACTGAAGGCTGTGGAGTCTGGCAGACCATGCCCTGATTGCCCGCTGCAACATGGAAGAGGCCGTGCGGAGCGTGGCTTTCAGCAGTGATGGCTCTCAGTTAGCTCTTGGAATGAAGGACGGCTCCTTCACTGTTCTCAGGGTCAGGTAGGACTTGCACTGACTACTACAATTAATATATCAGATATCTTTCTGCAGTATTTCCTCTGTGAAGATTCCCTAGTAGCCTCAATGTTGTTGTTTCACAACTGATTTAAAGTTAGTATACTAGTGCCATACTATTTTAGCTCTGTATGTCTTTTTTTACAGTTCAATATAATATAGATCCATATAATGTGGACACCATCTCAAAGTGCTTTACTGGCTAAAAAATGTCAAACAGAGTCGTACAAATAAGTCTTTGGTCTTGTTAGGAGACTAGAATAGATTCTAAATCCATAATAATGTACTTCAGTAGGAGTTCCATTTAAAGCTCTGGTCTTTAGGACAGGCAAAAGACCTTACTATGCAGAGTAAAGCGCTCTGATGTGTGCCCTGGCAGAAAATCTGTGTATTGTTAAATTATGCATTTCTGGGTTGCAAGGATACAGTAAGTGCATTGTATATTGTAATAAGCAGCAGTTGTATTCATGACTTAGCGTCATATTAAAAAAGGTATTGCTGGGGCTCCGAGTGGCGCATCCAGTAAAGGCGCTCCTCGCAGGATCTGCCCTATAGCCTGGAGATCGCTGGTTCGAATCCAGGCTATGTCGACGCTGCCCGGGTAGGGAGGGCTTAGGTCGGCAGGGGAATCCACGGCTCACCGCGCATCAGCGACCCCTGTGGCCGATGGGGCGCCTTTGGCTCTGCAGCGGAGCCGCCAGATCTGTGTTGTCCTCCGGCACTATAGGTCTGGTAGCATTGCTGTGGATCTGCAGTGCGAAAAATGACGGCTTGGAAGGAGCACGTTTCGGAGGACGCGTGTTTCAGCCTCCGTTTCCTGAGTCGGCGGGGGGGTTGCGAGCGGTGAGCCGGGGATACAGATAATAATTGGGCATGCTAAATTGGGGTGAAAACCGGGGTAAAAATAATTGGCGACGACTAAATTAAAAAAAAAAAAAAAAAAAAAAAAAAAAAAAAAAGGTATTGCTACTTTAATATCTAAGGCTTCTGATTTCATTAAGCTAATGCTGTATATTACTTTCAGCATTTTATGAGACAGGCGTTTGGCAAGAAACAGAGGGCTTCCATTGATGTATTTTAAGCAGTCTTGAGAACAAAAAATAAAGGGTACAATAACCAGGTTGTAACTGTCATGTTATAAAGGATTGTCTTTCTAAACTAAACTAAATGGTAATTGTCAAAATACAATACAAATACAAAAATAGAAGCATAAAAAATATACTGCTACAAAATGATTTGGAGGATGCCAGCTGCATATCACTAAACTGCCTCTTATAACTGTTTTATGTTGGTTAGTCAAAGAAGAATTTCATATTTAAATGACTGACAAAGTATTTTGATCTGCAGAACAGAACATTTGGATACTTCCAATCTATCATTAGTAAAGCCTCTACTGTTACAAAACAAGCTGATAGTTTTCTGATTCCAGGCAGTCCCCTCAGACTACAATGAACTGAAAGGCATTTTAATTAGGCACATGTGCAGTGCATTTCAAAGATTCTGCTACTTTCCATATGCAAAGATGATTGTGAGTGCTCTAATATTCTTTTTAAAATAAATTTGATACATTATTATCTTCAAACAAAGCAACTAATTTAGCTTTGCTTTAGTACTTTTTTCCCACTCTGGAGCTGATTGATGAGCATTATTATTTCACACACACCTTCTAGGAGTCATACTTAAGAGCACCCTTCTTTGTATCATATTTAATAGTAGGAGGACAAAGATGGATGTTTTTCCATTTAGACCGGATGATAGTTGGATATATTGCTTCGCTCTGTTGCAACAGAGAAGTGTGGAATTGCCTTTCTATTTTGTAGCCTGTTTCCTTTTGGTAAAAGTATTTTAGGTTAGATTATTAACATTGACATTGAAGGCTGATGTGTAGTTTATGCTGGTATGAAACCAAACATAGTTTTGAGATTTCTGGAACATATACTGTGGTACAATGTAATTAGAACATTCATTTTTTTGTTACTGGAGAAAAAGTAGGATACCAGGCGGGAAAGGTGAATAATAAGTAAATATGTGCACCTAATTTGTCTCTGTATATAATCTTTTGCACATCTATTTTTTTGTTTAATTCAAAATCTATCTCAATATACACCACTGTATAAATTACAGCTCTGTGCCACAGATTTATAGCAAATTACATGTAATGTATTTTCCAGAATTAAATAGTGAAAGTGAAAGGACATCAAGCTTCAATCAGGGTTTGAGAAAATTAATTTATTACCTGTCCTTTTAGTTGAAAATGTAATTTCCTGACTTCCAGGGCATAATTCTCCACATTTTACAAGGCTAGCCTCAATTTCTAACTGAAGACGTGAACAAAATTGAATGTGCTGCTGAAAACTCTCATCAGAGAGAACCTGAATGCAGTAACTATGTATTTTAGTTCTTTAATTAGGCTTGAGATAAATGAACCCGCTCCATCTGCTGTATATGTCTTTAAAATAAATGAGCCACAGAGTACAGCACACTATTTATTTGGTGTTGATATCAGATGCTGCTCTAGTCCAGAGCATCCTGACTGGGAGCAGACCCTCTGTGGTTTCTGGTAACATTTTTAAAGATACACTTCTGTGTTGCAGTTCTGTATACAAATAAAATACAGTCTGCAAAGAGCAGTAATACAAATGCAAAAGTGCATTTGAAGAGTGTGAGCAAAACTGTGAGTGTGAGCAGGACTTTTACTCGGGTCATACCGTACCTTTGACACAGGTTCAGCAACAGGCAGCATTGCAATCAGAAGCTATACATGTTCTTCCTCAATCAATGATTGAGGTGTTTCCTTGATTTAAACCTTTTCACTGCCAATGTTAATAAAATGCTACCTTCTGCAGTGCTGCGGAAAAAAAACAGCTACTATACATTGTCTAATAATTATTTGTTTAAGTATTTTACAGCGACATATAGTCATAGTCAATTATTATTCTATTCTAATAGAAAATTACAATATCAATTTTGGTTTGACTTGTATCTTCAGTTTACAAACAAGCATACACATGATTTTCAGTTTTAACCGATAAAAAACAATAAAACACCCCAGATACAAAAAGAATGAAATTGGTGCATAACCAATAAACACCGGAAAAACACACGCTTCTCAATTCACGTTGACTTCGCCCCCTTACCATTTAAAAAACAAAAACCTACTACTACAAAAAAATATATATCTTTGCCAGTGCAGTTGGGCAACGTCCCTCCTTCCTGACTTGTATCTATCATTGATTCGCTCTGAATACTTTAAAACCCACCCCAATTACTGAGTGGCAGCAAATTCTACATTTCTATTTGAGACTCCACTTGCCAGATTTAAAACGAGATTACAATAAGAAGGCTTGTTCACAGGATCCTGGTCCGGGGCCGGTGTGCTGACCCTCTGCCTTCCAGGGCGTGGCCTGTATCTCCAATAGAGAAAGTGATGCAATCAGCTGCAGCGAGGAAGTGCTTAAGATTGAGATGCACTATATTGCAAGATATAAAGCAGCCAGAAAAGATGAAAATAAGATGGCGTTTGGACCAAAGTAAAAAATTGTGTATCCATGTTGTTCAATCTTTAATTTTCTTACATTTTGCTCTGTCTTAGGGATATGACTGAAGTAGTTCACATCAAAGACAGAAAGGAAGTTATCCACGAAATGAAGTTTTCTCCTGATGGCTCCAACCTTGCTGTGGGTTCCAATGATGGCCTGGTAGATGTATACGCAGTGGCTCAGCGCTACAAGAAAGTGGGCGAGTGCAACAAGTCTTCTAGTTTTATCACCCACCTCGACTGGTCTGTCGACAGTAAATACTTACAAACCAATGATGGAGCCGGCGAGCGACTGTTCTACAAGATGCCATGTGAGTGACAACAATTACAAAGAACCCCAAACACGTTTCCGAGTTTGTTGTGATGTGATTAGCTAACGGTATGAAAAAAGCAATTAGCTACTGGAATGATACACAGGCAAGGTTATTGTGTTATAGCGCTGAACAATTTGTAAATGCTTCATGAACAATTTGTAAATGCAGGTCTTGGCATTTTCAGATGTATTTTTATTTTTATAATTCTGATTTAACAAAACACCTGCTGTATACCACAGCATATTATCAGTGTTTGCACAGTTCTTTCAAGGGTGGTGTCTTGTCCTGTCCTCTGCATGTAAGTAAAAATCAAGTTAATGATGCTTGAAGAATTTGCTTTTTCAGACACATTTTTCCTCTGAAACTGAAAGCCCTGCTGTCAAGTGTCCTCTAGACTATTACCAGTGGGGGGGACACGGGACGGGACGACATGTTTCATTTAAACTCTATCTGTAACTGGGAGTTGTGTCTATGCTTGGTTTCCTTTCTAGCACAAGCCATACTGACAAATAAAACATGTAATTTCAATTCTGGCAAAGCTCTGCTATTACTAAAGGCTTAACAACTGGATACAGCCCAAAACGTCAATCGGTTGTTGGTGCTCACAGTTTTATAGTAGCCACCCTAATTGCCTTCTATTGAAGCACTTATTCCTAGTAATTAGTAAATGGAAAACCGTTGTTTCATGCAAAAATATATTTAAACTAGCCACCCTAATTGCCTTCTATTGAAGCACTTATTCCTAGTAATTAGTAAATGGAAAACCATTGTTTCATGCAAAAATATATTTAAACTTTTAATTTTCATATATTTTTGTTTAAATTCTTCCCTTTCCAACTTCCAAGATCAAGTAGTTAAAAACGAAAGGTGCTTCAACACCAGACTGTTGGTAGGCTGCCATGTATATCATGAAATCAGTTGTTTTATTGATCAGTCACTAATTAGATAATAGATCCAGGCATCATCTACTTATTTACCTGTAATAGGAACAAATATTTGTACCCTTTGTTGGTCTCTTCTGCTGTCTCTTCTAGAGACTTTTACAGTAAAACTGAGATTTCACTGAGCAAAGCATATGTTTATTCTCTTTTACAATAACTCTTAACTGTGATTGGCAATAGAATAGATGTCCTGTTTGGCATACTTTGCTACTTTGAGTGACTCACAGCTGTCTTTGGATGAGTCATGAGTGCCTAAAAGATACTGTATGTGTACTCACTAACCTTTTACGAAACATTTTCCAGCCTTTTGTGATTCAAATAAGTCATTTTATAGTTGCAGTAAAACTTTGTATGATATCTGAAATCTTTCAGAGTACAATTATTCAAATATTGCTTTTTAATTTGTTTATAAGTCTGTGTCTAGGTGCTTTGACCTTCAGGAACTGCTCTTTAGTTCTAGTTCCTGCTATAGACATATGTAATGTAGATCAGATCAGACCATTTGTCTTTGTATTAGCAAGCCCCAGGATGTGCAGTGCCAGAAAAAACAAAAGGAAACCTCATGCAAAGTGGCACCGGATGGAGCTGGCTCTTACATCTAAAGACACTTTGCTTGATCTAGTTTGTGTTACATACTGTATATCAATGGCAGGAGGCAACAACAACTGAAGAGCAGGTCCTGTACTCGAGTAAAAGCACCTTAGCATTAAAAAAAAAAAAAACTACTCAGAAAGAAATTTGAAGCTACTTGTTTATTAAGCTTAAGTGAGTATATAAGCTTAAAAAAAGCAACCATTTACATATGTCAGAGGAGCAAAACTGATACATAACCTTATGTTTAAAAAATGAACAAGTATACTTGAACATTTTGACTTTTTGTATACCCCCGGAGAATCATTTGCTTGTAATAATATGATTTCTGGAACAATCACTTTGATGTTTTTAGAAATCTCAGGAGGTAATTTGGCATAGACATGCTTTGGAGAACGATTTAATACTGTAAATATTATGCATAACTATATGAAAAAAAAATATGAAACAACACAAATCAGATGAAATGTATTAAATTGCTGTTTTTGCTATTTTCAGCTGGTAAACATTTGACAAGTAAAGATGAGATCAAGGGTATCCACTGGGCTACCTGGACCTGTGTGATTGGGCCTGAAGTCAGTGGGATTTGGCCAAAATACACTGACATAAATGATATAAATTCAGTGGACGCAAACTACAACAGTGCTGTGCTAGTCACCGGAGATGATTTTGGACTTGTGAAGCTTTTTAGATTTCCCTGTTTGAAAAAAGGTAAGGTTGTATGTTCTGTATACAATTCTTGGATGTGTCCTTTTTAATGTTTCTTGTGAAGATTTGCTGTGAGACACTTCTATCTGGGCCAGAACTCAACTATAGCTCCACAAGTGTAGTGTTGGTGGAACTGTTCTTTTAGGAGGGGGTGTCACTGTCCACCACTGCAGCTATGTGTACGGTATTTTAAACAATGTATCAGGTTATGGTTGAACAAGCCAGCATTCCAGATCAGGTTTTGGGTTATTGAGTCATTTACTCTTTAATTTAGACATTGTTAATAAAATGCATTTTGGGTGACTAAAATGCAACATCATGAGTACTTTCAATAAAAACTGTACATACTTTAATGCTAACTTATGGGGTATGCATTAACTACAACCTTACATTTTAACTGTAATTTTACTTTGAACTACTGTACAAAATGTAGTCTTGCAATAAAAACAACAATTGTTCTTATTTGCTTTATTGACCACAAACAATTGCTGTGAAGCAAATAAACACAGAAACAAATTATTATTTTTTTAATTCCAATGCTGCAGATGGAATATTCTTAACAAAAGGCTTCTAAACACAGAATATTGGGCCTCATTCACTAAACAGCGTTAACGTGTTTTGCCAGTAGTAAGCCCCTTTACTTTGTGCTTTGTACACCTGCTGTATTCACAAACAGAGCGCATGGAAAAAGTACCGCATTCAAGTAATTTAAATACAGTATAACGAATAATGTTAATAGTTGGAAATGTATGCAAATTCCGTCACAAAATACTGCGAGAGAGGTATTTGATATGCAAACTTAAGGCCACTAACTTTACTAGGTGCCTCAGCGTGTGTTAAAAATACCACTTATTGAAACCAGGTGGTATCATAGAACCAGCAGAAGAGCTGCACAGGAGAGGGAGAAGAAGAGTCAGGTAGAGAGTATTTCGGACCGCAGGCACATGTTTCTAGGGCTGTGTGAGGAGGATTTAATAACTAGATGCAGAATGAGCACAGGTCGTACTAGCCTTATATGGACGGCTCCAGAAAATTCACAATATTACAAATTTCACAGAAATCTTGTATTTGACTGTCTACCGTGAAAACTATGAATTTTATTTTATGTACAGTATTTTACATTACTCTTAACCTCGCCTGTTGATTTAATACTTTTGTCAAGTAGGTGCAGCACTACAGTAGCTGTACATGGTCCAGTGTCAATGCCGTGCATTTGGTTACTACGGCAACCGGGTCAAACAAATACAGGCTTCATGATTGGTGAATTCCTCATACTGTACAATGAAGTAACATGTCAGGCGGGAAATTTAAAATGGTTGTTTAGATGTTGTTGATGTATTAGTTTGCAGTGTATGATTAAAATTAAAAATGCAGACAGCTGACAAATAAAAAATCTAAATTAATTAACAGAACATCACGTTCAGAGCTAAGAAAAGGGGGCGTTGCATGCAGATGGTGGGATTCCTGTTTTGCTGAACTTGTAATGTGTCTTTGGATCATCTAAGAAAAGGTATTATTGACAAGCATCTTGACAGAGCAATACACAAAAACAAGAAAATCAAACTTGAAGTTCAGGCTAAACAATTACAGAACTAGCCGGTCACTATCACAGGATTGTTTAAAAAGAGCCCAGAAAGTGGAGAAACACGTAATGTCAACACATTTGAATTAGTGGAAGCCTTTGTGCAGCGAACGTACCGATACAACGGCTGGTCAATGAAATATTAAGAAGTCTTTTAATTAAAAAAAATCCCGAATTGTGGAGCCGTGCCTAACAGTGACACACTCAGACGAGAGTATCTCCCTAAAGTGTATGCACCACACAAAGAATATTTAAATGGAAAAATGAACGATTCTGAGTCTGTTTGCATTGTATGCAACGAGGACACTGATGATCAAGGCAACTGTGTTTTGTACATTATTTTCAGCTCACAGAGTTAATTCAGAGGAACTTACTGCTGACTTAGTAGATGCACTGCATCTTGACTCTAACCACACAATAGTAGTTAGTCAGGCTATCATTAAGATGCTTGTGAAGAATGGCATTGATTTCAATTGCGTGTCTGTCTGTAATAATGGACAATGTAACAGAGGGAGAAACTAGCTGTTTAAGTCTATGCTTAGTCGTATAAGTTGTTTTTTTTATATTAATATAATTTATTTTAGGTTCATAGGCTCCAGTGGCATATGTGACATTATGTCATTTACTAATAATTTGTCGGTATCTGTGGTTTTAAAACTTCATAAAAAAATAATTTCAGTACTACTAGAAATGTACAGTGTGTATAAAGAAAAACACATAAGCTTCGGTTTTGTCATTTCAGGTTTGCAGTTAACGTTTCTCCTGTTTAATATGTTGGGATTAAATGCAGCAAAATAGGCTACGGGAATTACATGGTCATTTTAATTAATGTGTCAACATAAATTTTAGAGGTTTATAAAACTCGAAAATATGTCATTCAAGGTTGTTTTTAAAAAATCTATTTTGTCTGCTTGTTACTTTTTTCTGCAGCCAACACAGACCATTTTAAAGATTCTTGTTTCCAGCAAACGTTTGTTTAATTTTAAAAGATTGTTTCAATAGCGTCTCGAGTTCCAATGTTCCAATGTACTCGTACATCCTCGGACAGTCCGGGATATTTAAAGATTACGAGGCAGGTGAATGTGCAACAATTTCGGCTAAGTTCATATATTTATATAGTCACCATGTACGTGTGTTTTTTAAGTAGGCTATGCTTGAAATAGCTTTAAAATATACAAAATAAATGAATGTACACAGAGTGCGAGTTATAAATACAAGCAATCAAACGGCATCTAATGTTTAAAAAGTGACGTTCGCCAAACACCTTTGGAAATGTAAATAGTGAACTTTTAATTGACTGAGCGAGTGCTTCGCTAAATTTTGATTAATATTACAAAATAAATCAGAGGGAGATCAAGCTGAACAAACAAATATTTATTTGATGTACAGAGTTAAACATAAATGTTCCATTAACAATTACTTTCTCCGCTTTGACTGTCGCAGGACGCTGTGGTTTGGGACAAGACCCCCGCCCTCCTATGGAGCGCATTTATGTTGTCCTCAATGTTTCATTGACGTTAATGTTCTTGCTGATTCAGCACCTAAAAGCCTTTCATAATTCTGCTAATACATTTAGCTCCTGGTCTGTAAACTTAGATTCCTCACTCTGTCCCCTTTTGTCGCTGTCATTCAGTACGTTTACATGAGCATAAGAAAACTAATTCTGATATCAAAAGTCATGTAAACACAGTTTTCGGAAAATGTATCGGAATATTCCGAAAGTCAGTTTTCAGAAAACAGCACCTAGAAATTTCCGATTAAATTCCGAAAACTAACAAAAGGTATGTCGTGTAAACACACGTTTCGGAAAACCTATTCCGATAGCATACTGCACATGTGCAAGGTTTGACCTTCATTCCTGCACGTGGTTTTAGAAAACAGAGAAAATGATAATAATCTGTAGTCAGTCTGCATGCATCCATTTGTCTAGTTAGGGATAAAGTAATACATTTGTTAAAGTCCGTTTGATTTGTTAATAGCCCATACTGAAGCAGCACATGTTTTTCAGCTTTAAAATGACGTGAGAATTTAAAATAGTGTCTTCAAAAGAAACTGGTAATATAGAACAGGAAGAGCTGTTGGAAAGGCTGATTGCACATTGTGCGGAATCTGAATAGAGGTATAGTATAGTAATCTTTGAATTTAAGACCTGACACTTCGATAAAGCACAATATGGATTGGTCTCCATTCTGTCGCAGAAATGTCCGGTCTGTTCAAACTTAGGCTACTACAGTACTTTGCATGCAAAAATATCCTGTGTTTTCCAAAACTTCAATCTATGTATAAAGTTGAATTCTAATTAGATTTTCTATCGTTAATCATGTAAACACAGAAAAGTGACATTTTAAGAAAATCAGTTTTCTGATTCAGTTTTCGGAAAACGCTTTGTCATGTAAACGTACTGAATGTGACAAACTCAGAACCGTACTTACCTTTTCTTTTGAGCACCCTTATATATATATATATATATATACACTGAGCATCAAAATAAATAAGAGCAGGTGCAGTGACTTTTTATTGTGCTGATTAACAATTGACATCACAAAGATGCTGCAAAATGATCTGTCGATCTTGGGCAGGTGTTGTGACTCTTGGTCTCCCAGTTCTGGGCTTGTCATTGACAGAGCGTGACTGCTTATACCGTCTCGCCAGGTTTGAAATTGCTGGCTGTGTGCACCCAAGACGACAAGCCACAGTACGCTGCCCTAGTCCATCCTCCAACATGCCGATTGCACGAAGGTGCTGCTCTCTTGACATATATATATATATATATAAATACAGAATGCATAATTCCGTGCAATGTGACAACTTGCTAATTAATCATTTAGCTTGCTTTATTTGTGCATATAAGTAGCTTAGTGAATAGAGCTGCTTCATTTTTGCGCGCGGTGTGGCTTCCCCCTTTGTATTTTATATATTGATTTACTGTCCAGAAATTCAGTTGACAGGTAAATTGACCATTGAGACACTGGGAACCAATCAAGCTGTGCAGCAAAATTGCTATGTATATTTGTTACACATTAAATATAAATATCATGCGTAATTCACATTTCAATGCGGAAAACACCCAGAACGCAGCTTATCTGGATCGATGAACATAGCTACTTCAAGAAGAATTAATCTGATCCATTGCTAGTTTTAATTCCGTTGGAAGTTTATTCCAGATTACAAGAGCTATAAAGCTAAATGCTTCTTTCCAGGCTCCTTCCTTAGCCTTGTGCATTTAAAATCATAATGTACACATTTTGAACTATAAAATATATAATAACCAGCCCTGCTTTGAGTAAAGGTTACAAGGTTCTTATAAACATGCATAAAACTATGAAATCATTGAGTGTATTTTTAAAGAACCAATGTTAAAAATGTGTGACAAAATGAAGTCCGGAACGTTTTACTAATCCTAACAGGTGTGAAGTACTGCACATTTCAGATCATTAAGAAGAGGAGACCCCTAGGCATAACAGCCTTATTATAAGCTTAGGAGATGTCAGAGATATAGAGATGGCTTCAGTGACTGTTTCCAATGCTGATCTGCTTTTTAGATTGCAAAACTGACTATTCAGATTCCATTCAAGCGTTAGTGCTCAGTCTAAGTAACCTTGTACTGCAGCCAATGTCATTTAACACATGCATCTCTATTTATATTAATAACATGAAGCCATTTGCATATATTTCAGGCAGGGAAATAATGTGCACGTTTACCTTGCATGTAACAAATACACAATTAATGAATGAATCAATCTGATAAAAACTTGTATTTGCAGATACCTAATTTAGTATCCTTTTTACCAAAGATTGTTTTGGTATAATTCTGTCTCTATAGACTTTTTACCTGTACTGGAGTTCCAGGGCTATCTATATGCGGTATTGTATGCTTTACTGAATATATACACTAGCAAAATGTAGTATTTATTTTATGGTATCCGAAATTCTTTGCCCTACTTGTCAGTCATTTATAATTGCGTTTTCATATTACCAAAAGTTGTATATTCTGTTTATAGGGGCAAAATTCCGAAAATATGTTGGTCATTCAGCTCATGTCACAAATGTTCATTGGTCCCATGACCTACAGTGGGTGCTGAGCACAGGAGGGGCTGACCACTCTCTGTTTCAGTGGAGATTAATTCCAGTTGGGATGCCTAATGGATGTCTGGAAACTTCAGTTCAAGGTAATGCAGTGTTTAGTAAACTTTATACCTTTTATTTTAGTAGGTTTATTATCATGGAATGAAAACAAACTACTTAAAAAGTACTTATATTGTTATTATTGTTTTTATTATTATTCAGTATATCTGAAACTATTTAACCATGTAGATTTTACTTTGTATGGCATATGTTTGCTATCTCCAAAGCATGGAAACATTGGAGTTTGTTGGTAGATCAGGGAGTGTCTGCCTAGCCAATTACTTAAGTGGCCCTTCACTTTATAATGGAACACTGTTCAAGTTGATATACTGCCTAATGGTAAACATGCATTAAAATTCATGATTTACTATCAGCCTCTGTAATGAAAACGTCACGGGTGTTCTTACTGTCACTCTTTTCTAATGCACTCCTTTATTTCCATGCTAACCAGAGGGATGTGTTGACTCCAACAGTGAAGAATCAGACTCTGATTTATCGGACGTGCCAGAGTTGGACTCAGACATTGAACAGGAAGCCCAGATTAACTATGACCGTCAGGTTGGTAAAGCCACCCATAAGATGTTTATCTTAATTACTAACACATTTGGCATAAAAATATAAAATTATTATAAAAAAGCATTATTTTGGGGTATGTGACTCAGGGTCAAATGCTGCCTGGCGATACAAACAATTGTCATAGAGATACTGTGTCTTGTACATAGAGTTCCATACACATCTTTCTAGCTAAAGACCAGGAAGCCAAGAGAATCCGATTTACTGGCACTGATTTACTGGTACTGCGTGACCTCAGGGTTAGATACCTGAACTGAACCTGGAGTTACCTGAAAAACTTTCCAATCTAAGATCAGATGTGAAAGAGATGTCTCATTTGAGCTGTCAGGGGATCAAAACCTGCTGAATCTTGTTAAAAGGTATTGTTTTATGACTGAGAAAAGTGCTAATCCAAAATAAATAAATAGACAGCATGTATAGATTACCCCATAGTAGTTCATTTCATGGTAAAAATTAGAATTAGACCCAATAAATATGTAACCTTGGCAAGACCTTTGAAAATGTAATACATCACAAAGCAGTGAATATCTGTGTTTTGCTGGGTTTAATATAAATGACACCCTGTGACGGGGTACCCCCCACCCCTGGGTATATTTGGTTTGTTTTGTGTAGTTTGGGTTATGTAGCACGGGTGAGTGAAAGTGTATATTTGTATTTGGGCACGGGTAATGCACAAGTTAGTTCACGTGCAGACTGTGCCTGGACTTTATTGAATGATTGATTAGCAGTCAAGTCCTGGTACAGCTGTATAAAAGAGGCACGCATTTCTCACTCGGGGTTGGGTGTTTGTAGTGGTGAACAGGAGAGACAAAGAGAAAAGAAAACAGTTGCTACTCATGCTGGAAGGACCAGCACGATACTTGTTTTGGGGTTTGTGTTCACAGGTTTTGGTTGTTTGTTTGTTTTGGCCAATGTGCCATTTATTTTGGAATCAGTGTTTTGTTTTTTTCAACCTGTTTATTTATTATTAAAACGTGCAGCAGCGCTTCACTCACAATACTGTGTCCTGCATTTCCTGGTCTGACGTGACCACAAAGCCATTCCTTTCACACACACCCACAATCTGAATTACTGAAAAATAATGTTGATACCAAGTTTCATCCAAATATAATACATTTTATATATATATATATATATATATATATATATATATATATATATATATATATATATATATATATATAGATAGATATTTTATTTAACATCATGTAATCAAAAAAACTACAAAATATTTGGAAAACTACAAAGCGGTATGTAATTCAATATATTAATGTAACATTGTTCAGCAGGTTTCATTTGACTTTATTAGTTAGGGTGTTTTCGACTAAAATGAGTGCAGGTGGCTAAAACTGTGTCATCGCAGCCACACCTGTGGCTAGTCAATGATTTCTATTGGACAACACTGGTGTAATATATGCAAATTGATTTAGTCTTCTGACTTGTCACTTGATCCACTGTACTAATGTAAACTTTGGGAGAGCTGTGTGCAACTATTCAGCAACCTCCCTCGTCCCTAAATGCAATGACTGCATTTACCGAAGTGTCCATCAGCAGCCTCTGGGTGTTCCTGGAATGGCAATATTTTTAGAAAACCACCAACGAAAAGCAAACAGAACAAGCCTGTATTTGTGTGCAATATATTGTGACAAGTAATGGCAGACGGGCTACAGTGGCTCTAAATCACAGAAACCATCAACTCTGTACTACACTGTACTGTACTGTGGACTATTAGGGTCGTTCTTAAAATTCAGTGTAAAGTTAATATAGCCATGTATGCTTAAACTTCCTAGGTCACAAAACTCCAATATATAATTATTGAAAACTATTAAAGTTCTCACTTAGACTTACAGCACACACTAATTATTTCCACAGATGATTTGCTTGTTAAGTAATGAAAGCCTTCCATGTTGAAGATAAATGCACTTGCTGTAAGTCCATTCAATAACAACCATCAATTTATCCATGCTCTTAAACTCTTTTGAGTTTGGTTCATCGGGGCGCAAAGCATTATAAAGTGAATCCCCAATGTACAGACCTGTGCTTTTTCAATTCTAGGTGTACAAAGAAGATCTACCTCAGCTCAAGCAACAAAGCAAAGAGAAAAACCAATCGGTCAGCTCCTTAAAGCGTGAAAGAGCTCCAGAAGAGAGTCTAAAACTGCAGTTCGTTCATGGGTAAGTGTGATGGGGTACACCCTGCCCCTGTGTTCATTTGTAGTTGTGTATTTATTATTATTATTATTATTATTATTCTTTATTATTGTTATTACTGAAATGTATTTGTGTTTGTTGTTATAGTTACATGTAGTTGGCAGGGACGATGTTTGCTTCTCATCTCTGCCAAACTACATCCTTTGAGAATGCGTGGTCGGCAGCTAATGATTTATTGACAAGATTGGCTGTTGACCACATGTATTAAAAATCCCGTACAGAATGTTGTCGAAGGTTAAATTAAGTAATTGATAGCCAGTTAATCCCTCGACCACTATAAAAACCAGAAACTTTTGTTGACCAGAGTTCTAGAGAGTGGGTAGGAGGAACGAAATATAAAAACAACAACTGAAGCGCATGCTGGATTTGGACCAGCACGACTTTGCGAAATAAAACTGTGAAATAATAAGGGTAGTAAATTGGTTACTGCCAACATGGCCTAACCATGAAAAAACTGAATTTTTGAATTATAAAAATCACAAAGTATACTCTTATCATGTCTCCAATGTCACTTACTCTGTACTACCCCTGTACTATGATACCATTTTTATTAAAGTCAACATAAAAATTATCCAAAGGGACTCTGTATAACTTTGTCGCTTGCACTTTCTTAAGACTCTTTTTGTGTTTTCATCTTTCATTTTTCTTTTGCAAGTAAGAAATGTATCTATTTGTGACAACAGAAACGATACGCAGGATAATCTGGATGTATCAAACACCAAAACAATTCAACCAGCCACTATTGCTGTTAATAAAATGCAGTGGTGCCTAATAAATAGATGATACAAAAAACTACAAAGTATGAGTATTGTGTTTTATTATTTATGTTTACCGGGGCAGAAAGATTGGGCTTCGCTGATTAGTATCCATTTATTCAGTGAAAACTGCAAAGTTCAGGCACTGCAGAGAAGGCTCCATAGAGTGTAAATCCGCTCAATCGAAATCATGCATGCGTACAAGTGGATAACCATTTTGAAGCTATGCTATTTGTGCACAGTGGTTTAGTGATAATATGTAATACTGTTATAAAAATCAATTCAAGATCATTATTTTCTTTTTCTTTCATTTTTCTTTTTGCATTTCTGAGTCTTCTGTTTCACCACACATTTAATCCCTCTCTTGTAACATCTATTACAAATCTTCTTGTATGTACACTGAACTAAAACATGTAGTGTACAGTACTGTACATGCTGCATGTTGGTTAACAATATCTTTCATTGGTGTTTCAGGTACAGAGGCTATGACTGTCGAAACAACCTGTTTTACACACAGGCTGGAGAGGTGGTTTACCACATTGCTGCTGTGGCTGTCATATACAACAGACAGCAGCACACACAGCGATTTTATGTTGGACATGATGATGACATCCTTAGCTTAGCTATCCACCCTGTAAAGGATTATGTGGCTACTGGACAGGTATCTATAGCTCATATAGTGTAAACTTCAGGTTTATATGTTTGTTTTACTTAGCAGACTCATAGTGGTCATTCCTTTTTTGAGCAGGGTGCAAAGTGAATTCTTAAATCAGTGGTCTTCAAAGTTTTTTGTTTTTTTTTCTCATAATGTTGCACAAAATCCAATCTGGGAACAGATACAACTTTGCCCGGCACCTCAGCCCTAAATAGTACATTTGTTGTGTCTGCCTAAAATCAGTGTGGGCCATACCATATGAATGTATTTCTTTTGTGCTGGAGGGATACAGAATTTAATGAAGTTTGCTCATATTGTTGGTCTGAGATCGTAGAAATATTATCTTGGATTACTTTTATGGTGTGATATCAGAAATCGTGGTATTGTCTGAACTATTGGTTTGAAGGATTGGTTTGCCATAACATCAAATCAAATCAGTTGTTATTATGTTTAGGTCGGAAGGGATCCCTCCATTCATGTGTGGGATACACAAACGCTGAAATGTCTGTCTCTACTGAAAGGTCATCATCAGAGGGGCGTTTGTGCTCTTGATTTCTCAGGTAAAGCATTGCTTATTTACTATTATGGTATAATATGCAGAATGGATACGCAGCTGGATTTTTCTTTAGAGCCTTTTACAGCACTGGGGAGTCACCCTGGATTGCATCAGCCACCTATCTGTGGTTATCCAAAGATTACCTTTAAAAATAAGAAAGGGCATTCAGTCTTTAATATTTCTTTGTAACTAGAGAAAGTAATTGAATACTTTAAGGACTTTGAATTTTCAATGTGCTTTATAATACAGGGATCTTCAAAGTTTGTAACCAAATAAAATGTGTCCATTTGCTCATATATGAGTTGTTTATTTTTTAACAGCATAATAACACACATGACAAAAGTACTCTTACAGAAAATGTAATTACAGCTAATCAAACGAACACTTTCTAGTATCTCTGCTTTTAGTACTGAGAAACTGCAATTCGTTTTTACCTCAGCATCCTCTGAGGTGAAGGTTCTAACTCGGCACCACTGCACTGTTTTAACATATGTTAACATCTGTTTATTCTGTGGCTTGGCTTCTACCATTTAATTACTCCAGCTCATGGATATGTTATTAAGAGCATGGATTAGATAAGCAATTAAAAGGGATGTTTATTTTGGTAAAACTGAATTTTCTGAGTTTTGAATAGGTTTAATTCCTATTTGTTGTGTAGTGTCTGCTTTAACAGGCATTTCTTTTTTCAAGCATGTAAAGTATGAGTTTGGACTAACAAAAGGGCTAGTATTGTTCAGCAAGTTGACCACCCGTCGCAACTGCCTTCACTGTTTTATTTTTTTGATTATGCATTATAATAAACAAGATCCAGCTTGCAGATGTACATTGAAACACCAATGTGGAAATGACAGGGACGAATGTGAATGTGTAAATAATACTTTCTCAAACAGAACTAACATTGCTTTTGATGACAAAAGCCAGAAACATATTACAATAAGCCATAAAAAAGACTTACACAATCCTGAACACCAGCCACTGGAAAGCAGTAATATTAAACTAACAAACAAAGTGCTGTATTTAGCATCTGAATCAATGCAGAATCCCTGTGATAATGTCTATGTTACTGGTAGACATTCATTTCATTTTGCATTTGCTCTTTCTTGTCTTTTTAACTTCCTGTTGACAGGCACTGAAGCATCGCCTTCTTCATGTAGTCAACATCAATGACATTTATAATCTCAGTGCAATGTTACATGCAGTGTTAAACAAGGTTAGGTTTATTATCCTCTATAAAGAAAACAGCATACTTCAATAGACACATTATCTGCCCAGTGTGACAGCTTTATGTTGTTGGCATTTTTGAAAATCTAAAAGAATAATCTGAACATAAAAACACAATGTCTGCAATCAAGGCAAATGACCCAGAACAGTTTTAGTTTTCTCACAATATGAAATTTGCCTTTCTGTTTGGCAGCGGATGGAAAGAGCCTGGTTTCTATTGGCATAGATGACAATCACACAATAGTTATTTGGGACTGGAAGAAGGGTGAAAAGCTGGCGACAGCAAGGTATTGAAAATGTTTTTATTTAGTAACCTATTTTTTGTTATTAGCAACGTGATTTTAAAACCGAATATAATTATATATTTTCTTTTTTGTATGCAGAGGACACAAAGATAAACTCTTTGTGGTGAAGTGTAATCCTCATCATATGGACAAGCTTGTTACAGTTGGGATGAAGCACATTAAATTCTGGCAGCACGCAGGTACGTATGACAGTGTACAGCTGCATTTTTAGTGGATTAAAATTAATGCTGTTTCTTATGGATATCTTACAGTTAAAGCTGATCATTTGTTATTGTTAACAAAAAAATGGAAACTGTAATTATAGTTAATGTCAACAATTACCAACACTGCTTGTCAAAGTTGACAGGTGGTGGCACCAAATGATAGGTAGTATGATTCTAGCACAATTACGATGGCTGTGTAGCTGGTTCAGTCATCAACTAGATGTTTTTTTGTTTTTTTTTCCATAGCCATTGCAAAGTGGCCTACTGTCTTTAGATAATGGTCTAGATATATAAACTGTATATCCATTTTTTATTGATTTATTCTGTTGTCACTGAAGCAGCCATTTTTAATTGAATTAGAAAATCAAATCTTTTTTCAAAGGTGGAGGCCTTATATTTAAACGAGGGACTTTTGGCAGCGCAGGGAAGCTGGAAACAATGATGTGTGCGTCCTATGGCCGTGGAGAGGATTTGGTTTTCTCTGGAGCAGCCACTGGGGATGTTTTCATCTGGAAAGACACTCTCCTGCTCAAGACGATCAAGGCCCATGATGGCCCAGTGTTTGCCATGTACTCCTTAGACAAGGTAGTCTATATTTGTAGCTCATAATAAACATCAGATTTCAAAACTACATGGCTTTAAGTTAAATAATAAAGGCTGCAGAAGGTGTACAAATTGCATCTGCAAGTTAATGTATCTAAAAATATTTTGTTTTATAATTTTAATAGCTTATGATTGCCATCTGCTGGTGACCTTGTTTCTTTTTTGTAAAGTTGAAAAAAAAATGCCTGATAAATACATTTACTTCCCTAATTTTGTCTATTGAAAGTGAAAAAGAGATATGTGCCTTGTCACACAGTGTCAGCTGCCTGTCTGCCAGTAGTAAGTGGTTGAGCTGGCCTTTATTTCACAAGGCTTTGTTGCAAACCAAACAATTGCACTAACTTATGTACTGTATGAATGAAAATGTGTTGTTGCAGCTCAGGCACTCCCCTGTGTAAACAGATTTGAATAAATATGTGGTATTTGCAGCTTGCTCATTAATTTAATTAGTGTAGTCTGGTTGAGCAGCTATATTTGATTTAACTAAGGGTATTATTATAAAGGTTATATTAGGGTTATAGAAAAAAATATGTATAAATAATAAAAAAATATATATACTGTATATATTATCATCACTTAGTAGGTCTCACATTTTCCTATATGATACTTGGTAAATCATGTATTTGATCTTTTCAAATATTTTTTTAGTATCAATTAGTGTAGATAAATGCTAAAAAAAAGCACCCCTTTCACTCCTACTTCAAGAGGTCTCATTAAGGAACACAGAGATGTGTCAGTCAGTAAAAAGCAAAGCATTTAACATTTTCAGTGGCTTCTAGGGGTATATGGAGGCAGTCTGTCCAATCTACAGCCTCCACCACTACTATATATCCCAGTATCCTAGGATATTCATCCCCTATGGGCAATAATGAGTGTGGCCTCTTTAAAAGTACACTGCCTTCTGGGGTCAGGTGGGGTATAGTTTTGGTCTTGTTGGGAAGTTGAGGTGAGTTAAAGGGAGGCCAGTGTAACTACCGGCTCACATAAGAGCACCTGTTTTTTTCCCCAGTGTCTAAAAGGGAATTAATACTGTTATGTAATCTTAATGAAAAAACACAATTTTGCTCAACCAAGAAAACAATTTCATATTACCACCATCAGTATAATGCCATTGTTATGTTCCCAATAGATCGCTGTCATCTCATTCATAAATAAAATTGACTTCACAGTAAGTTTAATTGAATTAATTTCATTTATTCACAAATTTGGTAAGCATTTTTGATTACTGGTTTACATTAAAGTCTAGACATATCCACTGTATGGTAGACCAAGATAGATGTCTACCTAATATGCAATTACTATATCAAGGCACAGGTTTTCTTTTTTCCTTACACCAATTCATATCAAGAGAAATTATGTGACGTCTTGATTTTATATACTTACAAAAGTATTCTGTGACAGCTAACATATTGTGCTCCTGTTTTTGTCTTTGCTCTAGGGATTTGTTACAGGAGGCAAGGACGGAGTAGTGGAGTTGTGGGATGACATGTTTGAGAGGTGTTTGAAGACATATGCCATCAAGAGAGCTGCATTGTCTCCCGGTTCTAAAGGTAGACATGAGGGACAGATCAAAGGTTTACTCTCAGTTGAGTGAGCCCAAATCTGTCTCAATGCCAGCTCATATGACTTAGTTAAGCCGTTCAATTCAGAAAGTAGCTTTAATTTTTTTATGTAGGGGGTTATTCTCTATATAGGCCTCCACTCAAGACAATCATTTGAGGCCCTCACAGCGAATGCCCCTTGACATATTTGCCCCATTCCTGTTGTGGAATCCATGTACATACATCCATTTACATATGTATTTCACCCTTTATAGTTGTGAAGGTAAAGGCATTATTTTGCACAAGTTATTTAGAATCAGAAGTATCAGAATCAGGGAATTTATAAAGGAACCTGTCTGTCAAACCATATGTATGTCACATTTACATTTGTACAGCACATGTATACACAATGGATGTAGCAAGGTGACCGTGATTAAGATATTAACAGCTGTAGTTTTGTATTTATAGCTGAGGTGGGGTATATATGTTTCTGAAATGTTTGTTGAAACAATCAACGTCATATTGCTGTTTATATTTATAGGCTTTGGACACAAAAATGGATCACTTGTAATATTATTATTATTATTATTATTTATTTCTTAGCAGACGCCCTTATCCAGGGCGACTTACAGTCGTAAATATGTAACACACTCTTTAAGAAACTGGATTTTCCCACACAGGACTGATCCCTGACATGTACACTGTAATGTGTACAAGTGTAGCTCCTTGTTAGTTGGTTTCAGTCACGATTAGGAAAGTAGATCTGACATACTTTGATCAAGGGTTTCTAGTAGGTTATATTGGCAGATGCTTCCTAGCATTTCAAGGGATGCTATCTTCAGGAAAATACTGGTCTATTTGACCAGCATACAACACAATTATTAATCAAGGATTACCACCTTTTACTTTACAGTGAAGAGGCTAGTACTTTCCAAAAACATTTCTAACATCACTGCTTTTCATATATTGAATATTTATTTTCAGCTACATAACATCGGATCTCATTTCACTTTGGGACATCTTTTCCAAAGCAGTTGCCAGTTCCTTCCAGGCAACATACATTTAGGGCTATTCAGCACTGACAAAGTGCTGGGATTTAACTTTTTATTCAGTTGCTGTTGACATGCAGCTGTCCCTGCAGTGCCTGCCCTATCTTATCTGCATTTTTCTGTAACAGCTAAAACACCTTTAACTGCAATACATTCACAAAATATATGCTCTTTGGATATGGCAAGGACATTTATGATAAGCACGACTTGTCGTCATACATACATTATACTGTTAAAGTCTCATTCAAATTGTGAATCTGATGTTCAGTGTTATAAAAAAAAAAAAATTCTCAGTCTTGTTTTTATTGAAATAGCCTCCACGACCATAACATTGCTATTGCCATGATGTTTTGTCCAATAGTGAATAACTAGTTTTAGCACCTTGATTCTTGTTTTTTCATGTCAGCTGGCAGCATATTACATACCATTACTATGCCTTTTTGTAACTCATATGCATTAAGACATGTAGTTTATGGACCTCATTCTGTTGTCGGTGATGTATTTATGGTGAGAAAATCCAGCATCATGCTGGAATAAAAAATATATAATGTATATATTTCAAAAACAACACCACTGTAATTTGCTATTTTGTATTCGCTTGGTGTCTGGTATAATAGACCGACACTTTGAAAGTAACAAGGATGTTTTACATGCTTTATTGGGACCAGGTAGCGGTCTGGTTAATTGATTTTCCTGTTGATAGGCTTCCAGATTCTAAACAAGCTTTAGAACGCCTGTCACTACACCACCGCTGAAAAAAGATCATAAATAATCCATGCACTAAGTGTTTTTGCATGTATCCCCCGACACAGTTAACAACAACTAAAGCCACTGCATGTAACAATGACAAAGATATACAAATACCTTATTTCTCAAGTGCTTGATCATTTAATAGATTGTGTGATTTATCATTCCAAATTATAACAATAAAACGACAGAGTTTTGTGTCTTTCCCCATTCACTTTTCTTGGCACATTCCTTGTAATTCCAATGCTTTTGCCTGGGGCTCAGTGCCTTCTTTCTAATGATCCACTGGCACCAGACCCTTACCAGCATGAATTATGTGCAGCTGAAATCAGCAGATTACCTTCAGGACTACCAGTTGGACTGTCAAGCATTCACAGGCAATAATTTAAAAACATGTCTACAGAATCTGCAGATCTAGCTGTAGATGGTATGTGGTACATGTAGTAAATGTTACTATACTTTTCTAGTTAACCATGTTATTTTATTATCTAACATGCAGTATTAGCACACATTTTAATTTAAAATGAATTAACATTTTTTTGTTCATATCCTTGCAGGTTTGCTTCTTGAAGACAATCCCTCAATCCGTGCCATTACTCTGGGACATGGTCACATACTTGTAGGAACAAAAAATGGAGAAATACTTGAAATAGATAAAAGTGGCCCTATGACCCTGCTGGTTCAGGTATGGATATATGCATGTATTAAAAAAAAAGACATTTCAGTATTTTTGTTGAAATTAGATAATGGCTACGTCTGGTTAACTGGTCACTAGCAAGAGTGTGGAGCTGTTACAAATAGTTACTGGTTTCCTTCATAGTATATACACAATCTCTATCTGTCTGGCAGCGTGATCTATTTTTTCTTGTTACTGATAGCTCTAATTTTGTATTTAAAGCCATGTCGCTGTCAGATGTTTTTATTTACCATAATTTCAGTTTTATTTTTGAAGACAACACAATAGTTTGGTTAGGGATATAAATCCCTGTCTTTTCTTACAGTAGTTAAAAACATTTCAAGAAGCACTTAATGTATCAAATATATCACCTGTGCACCTATAAAAGAGATGCCATGCATGGTAATGCTGACTCATTTACTCAAATAAAATGGTGGCAGGCTTGGGTACATTTTGTTTTAATCAAATGAGAGATTTCAAATGAGACTCGTATGTTAACGTTGGTGCTCACTGGTTGGTTATGTGTTTAGGGTCACATGGAAGGAGAAGTCTGGGGCCTGGCAGCTCATCCTCTGCTCCCAATCTGTGCCACAGTGAGTGATGATAAGACCCTTCGAATCTGGGAACTCTCCTCCAACCACCGCATGGTAGCAGTGCGAAAACTCAAAAAAGGTAACGAAGCTCCTTGCATTGCTGACTCAACCAGTGTTCTTTAACGATCAATTTGTAGATGGTTTTCAATTACTAACACAGATTTGTTTTATTGGTAATGTCTGCTGTTGGTGCTGTATATGCCTTTTTGAAGTTGACACTTTAGCATTTATAAAATTTTCTGTTCACATTGGCTGTATTTACCCTTCAAGGACCTGGCTATGTGGTCTTTCAACTGGATTCTGATAGTCTTCTGAAAAAAAGAACCCCACACCACTTACACAAATGAGAAGAGTCTCTATAAAGTAGTGGTCCTCACTTCCAGTACTCAAGACCAGGTCTTTGTTTCAACCACGTCCTAAATCATTAGAATTTAGCACCTCATTTCAATAAAGACCTGGACTGGATTGGCCCTCAAGGACTGGACGTGAGACGATTGCTTTATAACAACATTATATTGACTTAAAGATATTAAAATGCAAGGTCCCAGGGACCACTGTTATAAAAATAATGTCATAATAACTTGTTTTTAAGTACAGTATTTATACAAGAAAAGATTTATTGAAAACATAATGCATATATTTATACAGCATCAAAATTGTGAAATACAGCCTTTTATAATGAAGTTGTTGCATTCTGAATGCTTGCCAACTTCAAAAATAGTGTAACATTATTTTGCTACTTTTAAAGTATTTTTTTTTTGTGATTAGCCCTAATAGCTTCATTTGTGAACTTCATTTTATTTCATAGTGCACAAACATTAACTTAGTCTAATCATATGCAATATAGAGTGCATCATCCATGTGATGTTTATTTTTTGATTTACTGAAAATTGGATGGAAAACAATCCGTTCATATTACTAAGCTGGTTCCGTAACTCGCTTAGTGGCTTGATAATGCTGATGTGTTGCTGATTCCCTGTTCCAGGTGGCAGATGCTGTGCCTTCTCCCCAGATGGGAAAGCCTTAGCTGTAGGATTGAATGATGGAAGTTTTCTTGTAGTGAATTCTGATACTTTGGAAGACATGGTGTCCTTTCATCACAGGAAGGAAAATATTTCCGATGTCAGGTTTTCACAAGGTAAGTATAATTTAATACAGGGTGTAAACAATGAATGTGGCTAAATTCTCCTGGATTCCTTGCAACAAGCTTAAAGAAAGAGCATTTGTAAGCTTCCCAAGTTACGGTATAAACCAATCATTTAATCTACCATCTATTAACATTTGTACTTGGACTTTATTTCTTAGATGCTGGAAAATACCTGGCTGTGGCTTCTCATGATAATTTTGTCGATATCTACAATGTGCTGACCAGCAAGAGAGTTGGCATCTGCAAAGGAGCATCAAGCTATGTCACACACATAGACTGGGACACAAGGGGTAAGGCTGTCTGTTGAAAATAAAAACCTTATAAGAAAAGGACTACCTGCTGCTAGTTTAATTAAGGACATCCTGTATTTGAAATGGACCTTTGTTTGCTCTCCAGAGAGTAATTACCTCTTTTCCCATTGCAGGTAAATTACTGCAAGTTAATTCTGGTGCCAAAGAACAATTATTCTTTGAAGCCCCCAGAGGGAAACGGCAAACAATCAGAAACTCAGAGGTAGGAACACAAGTGTCTGTTGCGTTAATCTCTCCCTTTTTTTTATCGATTTTGTTCTTTAAACCATAGTAAGGGACATACCAATCAATTTTTTGTTATTGTTGTTGTGAAAAGATTTATACAAAATGAATTACTTGCAATGCAACATCAAGTTTTCAAATGTCAAGACTGAGACCAGTGCACCAGATAAGGTTTTTGGCCATTGAGAAATTTACTTTCCAATTTAGACACTATGGGGTAAATGTACTAAGATGGGCCAGTCGCAGCGCAAACATGTCGGGTTTAAAAACAATACAATAAAATTGCACACACATACATTTATAGTTCTGGATGTATTTTAAATATATATCATTGTGCTGAAATAACACTAATGTGTTTTGGGTAGGCTACACATTACATTATGTAAAAATATAAATCTGTATAGCAGGCCTATACAGTATACAGTACAGTAGTAAAATCAAATGAATATCTAGCGCACTTTCTTTTTAGTTTAGCCTACTGGTACCACAAAATAAATCATGCTGCTGCAATGTACACATTGGTGTAAATTTGTGAATAAAAGATTATTTTAAATTGAAAGTAAATGATTTTAGGTTTTTTTTTTTAATTTTAATTATTATTATTTTTAACGTAGGGTGGCACGGTGTCTTGGTGGTAAGCGCTGCTGCCTCACAGCTCCAGGGTCCTGGGCCTCAGGGGTCTGTCTGTGTCAAGTTTGCATGTTCCCGTGGGTTTCCTCTGGCTCCGGTTTCCTCCCACAGCCCAAAGACATGCTGGCTAGGTGGATTGGCCTCTCTAAATTGCCCCTTAGTTGCCCTGCGATAGACTGGCGTCCCGTCCAGGGTGTAGTCCTGCCTTGCACCCTGTGTCTGTCGGGTTAGGCTCTGGCTCACCACGACCCTCTATAGGATTAAGCGGTTACAGATAATGGATGGATTATTTTTCACTTGGCCAACTTAGTAGCCGGGACAATTAACACACAATAGATCATGGTCCTATACAGGTGCTCAGAATTAGCTGGAGGGGTTAGTGGCACATGTGTGCAGTCTGTTGCTCCCAACATGCTGGGATAACCAGAAATGTCATAGAAATTAGTTTTCAAGACTTGTAAGTACACCCTGGGTTTAATGAAAATTAGGTACTCAAAAATGCATTGAGCACAACTGGCAATGCACGAGAAAAAGCAGACTGGGAAATGCCAGCAACAATAGCTGTTTAAAACATGCTTTCGGGGGCTCCCGAGTGCCCTATAGCTTGGAGGTTGCCGGTTCGAATCCAGGCTATTCCATTGCCAACCGTGGACAGGAGTTCGGGGGGGGGGAGAGCTTAGGTTGGCCAGGGTGTCCTAGACTGCCCGTGCACCTGCGGGCCTGCCTTTAAGTTGCCCAGAGCTGCGTGGCCCTCCGACGCTGTAGCTCTGAGGTGACTGCATGGCAGGCCTGCAGAGTGAAAAGAAGCGGAGGACTGACGGCACACGTTTCGGAGGATGCGTGAAGTTTATAAAAGCAAAGGCAATATCAGAGCTGGTACTGTATTTGTTCTGTCATGGGCTGTCATCCTCCTAAATGTAATATGCCAGTATTTCATAATTCAATACATTCATATGTGCTAACATTCCATTGCTGTTAAATGAAGAGTTGGAAAATATTGCGGGTCATAAATTGGCATTGTATTTTTTGATCAAATCACTAATTAAGATATAGTGCCTTAGAGCAGTGGACTGCAGTTATATTAATACACCTTCTTTTTCTAATCTAACAAAGTGTGATTTTTTTTCTTAGATAGAGCAAATAGATTGGGCCACGTGGACATGTGTGTTAGGGCCGACGTGTGAAGGAATCTGGCCAACACACAGCGATATCACTGATGTAAATGCTGCCTCCCTGACCAAAGACAGAAAGCTGCTGGCGACGGGGGATGACTTTGGGTTTGTGAAGCTCTACACGTACCCTGTGAAGGTGAGGGTTGGCACTGAATCTAGCAACTAATGCCTATTTCATGAAAAGCATGGAACAGATGACAGGAAATGTCATGGCATCTAGTAATGATCTGTATACGATTGTGGCAGAACATTACAATGATTGATATAACTGAGAAAAAACTTATAGACCATAACAGTCAGTATGCAGTTCATGCAGAGTGTATTACTATTTTGTATCTGCTTCATTTTCTTCCCTTGTAGGGGCAGTATGCAAAGTTTAAGAAGTATGTTGGCCACAGTGCTCATGTTACCAATGTAAGGTGGTCCCAGGATGATTCCTCATTGCTAACAGTAGGAGGCGCTGACACTGCACTGATGATCTGGGGAAGAGAATCTGATGGGAATCGCGAGAATAAGCCTATGGACAGTGAAGAGTCAGATACTGACACAGAGGAGGATGGAGGTAAAAAATTGACAGCAGCAAAATCAAGTTTTTCGCATATTTTAGGCAGCAGAAATTACCAAAGCTTTTACCTTCTTTTTTTAAGACTGCTTTGACTTAATTTAACCTGCTGAAACGGAACACAAGTGTTTGATGGACACAAGCATTTTGAGGGGAAAATGTTAAGACCTGAATTAGGCCTTTTTTCATACAAGATACAGTATTCATTGTTCTTGACATTCACTAAAACCTGTGCTGGTGCAATATGTAAACAGCCCTGATGGATTTGCTTACTTTCTGTTCCCTTCAGGTCAGCATGACTTATTTTGTAAATGCTGAATAAGGACAGATGTTTAATCTCTGAAGCTTCACTAACTTGTGTTAGTTAATACCTGTCGTATACTATCCTTTATTTTAACACATTATACCGTTGAGAGCTATTTGTCTGAGAAAATAGCACTGGCACCCAGAAGCCTCCAGAGTGTGTATGTATGTCCTTTATATCAAAAGCAATATGATTCTCTTGGGAAAGTCAATCTCTTTATGTTTGTTCTTGATTCTGCAGGATATGACAGTGATGTCGCAAGAGAAAAATCTATTGATTATACAACTAAGATCTATGCAGTTAGTATCCGAGAGATGACCGGCACAAAACCCCACCAACAGCAGAAAGAAGTCTCTGTGGAAGAAAGGTACACCACTGATAGTTTTGTATTATTATTCAAGCTTAGCAACCCATTGTCTTGTTTTCTTTTGTATTATCATTTTTAAAATACATTCCATTGTTTTATTCATGACTGTCATGCTCTGAAAATGGTTCCTATTCTTTTTTGCAACTGGCCAGATCTGTCTATTATTCCAAACCCAAAGGTACTTTCTAAGGTCGGCTGGGTGTCAAGATTGCTTGAAGCTGTAATTTAATATACCACTGAGATTAAAGCTCATCAGATTTCAAACAGTTGATTCTAAAATAGCGTGCAGATGGAAAGTAAGGACAGTGCTCTGTTTTCATATTGTACCCCCAGAGCTAGACTGACACATTTCTCATGTGTGGCGCGGCAGTCAAACTCTGGGGGTAGTATATCACCTTAGTACATCTCATTCTGTAAAGTAAATTGCACACAATGATCAATTCCAGCAGCTGTTTTTCCAAAGTAGAAGATAAGGAGACATAACAGTGCTATGTATTGCATTTGGATACTGGCAATATACCTACATTATGTGGGTGTCACAATCTGTTTACTGCTAGATGACAAGATAAACTAGAAGGAAATAAATTGATATTCATCGTTAATACATCTAGATTATATTTCTACCTTTGGATCTAATTCTCAATGCTATACACACACAGTTACAACACCTACATAATAGACCGCTCTATACAGTGTTGCTTCATATTTACTTGATAAGGAAAGTAGATGGTACATTAAGAAAAAAGCATAATTTATACAGTACATTTCACAGATATTATAAGCTATATCTGCAAAGCAAATGATTATTCCTGCGTGCGCGAGTATTCCCTTCTAAACCGTGTGTGCGCACATGTCAAAACATCATTAGAAAATGGTTGATCTAACACTTCTGGAAGACCTTGTTAATGCTGCTTTTCGGTGGGAGTGTTTTGGGATCGATGTGACTTATACACAGCAAGTACAGAAGAATTTTTTGCAGCAAGTACAGAAGTACAATTCGATTTCCCTACAAGGAAGAACAGCAGAACAGCAAAATTTAATTTAATTAATTACATTTTGTGAACAGAAAACAGTACTATTCAATTAATGTGCTGGATATATAGATGCCCATCTCTATCTACTAAATGTGACTAAATAGCCAGGCGGAACCCACAATTAATTAATTCCTCAAAATAGCATTGTGGGCACTCACCACGGAAAAATGCAGATTTCCATGTGCACGCAACTTTAGTGACATTGAGATTTATTAACACCTATTACTTAGAACTGTGCGTGCAAGTGCCTTACACAACATTGATAAATCAGGATTTAATTGTGTGCAACAATTAAAAACTTTGTGTGTACGAACAAATCAAGTCATTTATTCACGCACGAATGATAAATATAGGTTATTTGGAGCTTTTGAACACCAACACTGGTGTTAACTTAGCACAGTGGTAAGTGCTTTGTGAAATGTGACCCTATGTGCATGGGGAATACCATTCTTTTGTTATCACAAAAACATCTTAAGGTAATAATGAAAGCACATACTATGTATAAAATATATTTTTAAACTAACCTGGCCTACTAACCTGGAAGCCATTTCCCAATAACAGCACTACATGTGTTATCAAGATTAATCTTTTGATTAAGACACAACTACTTCCAATTCAACTTGGAAGTGTGTTTCCCAAAAAACCTTGTGATAATTCAACGTTCTCACAAGCCTTGTTTGGTGTTCAAGTATTGCTTTATAGGTGTGGTAAACACCAATTTGCATGTCTGCATGGTTTGCGTTGTTGTTCTCTCCTGAATTAACCAGACTTCTCTTGAGAGTTCAAGAGAGTCTGGAGACACAAAGGAGTTTGGGAAACACAAATTGTTAGCCAGAGTAAAGAAGATAACACTAACTGGTGTTGCAATGCACTTCAAGCAATGCTATGCTGTAGTTACTGACTAATGATTTTTCAGTCAGGACAATCTTGCGTTAAATAACTACCTTTATAATACAAAATCTTATAGATTTCCAAAAACATTGACCCCAGCAATGGGTAAGAAGAAAAATAAGTAGAGTAAAAATATTTGGAGCTCAGCCTCATCCTTTGGAGCATCCCAGTGCCGCCTGCTAAAATTACAAACATAAAATAATAAATCTATGCAACATGTTCATCCCGGTGAACAAAAAATATTAGGCAGAGGAGCATTGTATACTCTCCCCCTCCGGACGAGGCTGGGAGTGGGGTGATAATCCGAAAGCATGGCAAGACTGAGTTTGCGAAATAGGTTTATATACCTTATAGGTTAATGGGAACTTGCCAGTAGTAGGCTTGTAAATTAACCAATGAATGTACCAGGCACTTGTACTATAGATTGCCTGCCTGAAAACCTTGCAAGCTTTATGAAATTGCAGTTACAACGTAGTTACAGAGCAGTTGACTTACATTTACTGTACAGTTTAACTAGAGTCTTAATTCAATGTAAGTATGCTGCAGTTAATTCACAGTTTTTGTATGGGTATGGAATTTAATCCAGTTTCATGACGACTTAAATCAGGAGAGAGGTTGTACTACAGCTTGGAGAGGGCACCCGTCACCAGATTTGTTTCTCAATATAAGATAGCTAACCATGCTGAGCCAGGAATAGCCGGAGTTGCTTCTAGGAAGAGGTTGGATGACTGGATAAAATAAATACTACATTTGATCATTTATTTATTTATTGTCAACAGAATTTAATGTCATAGATTCACCACCTACAATGTTATTAATGTTATTGTGTGTTAGGATTCAAAATACGCACACAAACACTAACGCAAAGAATGCAGTTTGCAGTTGTGTCTGATGCTTATAAAAGTCACCCAGTTTATTTTACATTAATTGTGTATTGTTCATAAGCCCACACTACTATAGTATTTTTCCATGTTTTATATAATGTTTTTTTTCTTTCTTTATTTGCTAGAATACGTTGGCATGCAGCTTGCATGTTCTGAAGTATGGACAATAAAGAGATTAGTATGTACTATTAGCACAATGCTAACAATGGTGTTTGGGTCTCTTGTTGCACTTGCATGAATGCACCCTGTAAAATAAGCTTGATAAAAGATGTTCAGAGAAATGCCTTGCTGTAGAGAGCTTTCCTTGTAATTAGACTAATCTTTGACTAACTCTGTCAGATGCAAACATTGGTGAAAGGTGTTATTGTTGGTATTTCTGGATTATGTTTTAATGTAGTATTGCTAGTTGCTGTTCAAAGTTCACATAAGAAAATAGGTATAGCTTGAAAATGCCCCTCTTAGATCTAATAATAATAATAATAATAATAACAACAAATAGAAAATTATTAAATAATAACACAGTCTCCTTTTTTTGGCAAATGCAAATTTGAATTTTTTTGAAGTTTTAAATAGTTAATAGTTAAATAAATAGTAAATAGTTAAGCAAAGGTAACTTAAAAACAGCAGCCTGCAGTACTTGTATCGTTTTAACCTTAATCTGTCTACCACATTTTATTATCTACATTTGACACCACCCTAATGTAATAATTAATGGACTAGACATTTACCTAATATAATGTCTGTATATATGTCTGTATATATCCTATGTGTTTGTACACTTTTAATAATTACTCTTTTTTGTTTATCATTTTCCTAACTTTTATTTCATTTTTGTTTTTTATCTTTTACATTTTTGTACTTTTTTGGTTTTGTCTCCCAAATATTTTTTATGGGAGTTGTTCTTCTTCCCTAATATACTTTACACAATTAGGTTCTTACGTTGGCTTGTTGAGGCCATAAAAAAATAAAAAAATAAAAAACACGTTATGTCGAGGTCTTGAGAAAACCATTGCATTTTCCTGACAATCTCAGGAAAATGGAAGTAATGACTTCCATTCTCTCGAGATCCTGAGAGAAATTATTTTGTGATCACGAGATAATGGAACGGTTTTCTCGTGAACATAAGAAATAATCTTGTGATCTCGACATATTTTTTCCTGATGGACTCAACGAGCCACCGTAGGTTCTAACCCCACGTAGCAGTAAATCAGGATTGTTTTACACATACAGGACATAATGTTAAAAAGTACATTTCTAACACACTACACTGCAGATTCCATCTGTGACCATTATTTGGAAACAGTTACATATCTTTTTTTCCCTCCATTTGTCAAAGCCTACCATCATTGATACTTCACAATCAGTAAAACAAGATCAAAACAGTTGACTTCTTATAAGAAACTCTTAATATTTGTATTGTGTTTTAACTTGCTTTCCATTGGAGGCAGGGAATTGTCAAGTAAGTACCTTCACATAAAACACATTGGAAAAACTACCAAAATATATACATTCTCTGTACATTCTTAAATGTTAAATATTTTATATGTTTAATCTTTTACTTCAAAAAATGATGAGACTTGTAAGTATCTTTGTAGGCTTGTATGTAGGGATCTAGAACTGCCTTTAAATTAAATTGAAATCACCTTTGCCCAGTTCAGTAAATTGAAGACATGGTATATACATGCATTATTAAATATGTGTGTGTGTGTGTGTGTGTGTGTGTGTGTGTGTGTGTGTGTGTGATTGTGTGTGTGTGTGTTACAGTAAAAGTCTGAGTCTGGTAAATCTTAAATTTTACCAGTAAATGTCAACATTTACCAAATAAGGTGGTAAATGTCAGAAATTCTGAAATATAAATTGTCAATTAACAAAATAATCATTAATGTCGAAGAATATATTTATTTCTGCATACACATTGAAAATAGGTCAACACGGTACTGAACAATATTGTGATCCACTTATGTAGAACATCCAACATTCTGGTAAATTTGTGTATAAAGCAATTCACAATGGTGTTGAGGATATTATACTCCAAATACATTATAATTTGGTGAAAAATAACATTCTGTTGCATGCAAATAAAATCATTTAGTACCTTTTTTTTGGTTTGGTTATGACACAAAACGCAACTAAGACACTCAGTGAATAGATATGTTTACTTATTACAGCATGTGGCACTTGGAGTTACAGAGGACTCCTAAAGCCTTACAATAGCTCTTTTTGTTGGAACACTTTTTTTATTGCACATACATCGTTTGAACCCTTGGCCACCAGAAAGAGACTGCTTAGAAACAATTTCTCTGTCATGTTGGCACTACATAAATATGCAAAAGTGATTTGAAATACATTCAGTCATTAGCCAAAGGAACTTGGTTATTCTTGAGATTTAAGGGTAAATGTCAGAAGTAAACCGGTATCGCTTGACTTGGTAAATGTCAACGTTTACCAGTAAATCTTAAGATTTGCCAAGTTTCTAACTTTTACTGTAACATATACACAAAATATGATTGTGCAAAAAAGTAGAGGTCATTTTTTTATTTTATTTTTCAGTAGCATATAGAAGTTGGTAACAAGCCTTGCTAGATCAAATACAGCATGTAATAGTTACAGTGTAAAATGGCTTGTTCACATACTCATGATTTGAAGAATCTTTAACTGAAGAAAAGCGAAAGGTGAAGCTATCAACTTTAAGGCAGCTCACAAAGAGCAAGTTTTATGTCATGTTAGTTTTATCAAACAACATAAAAGGTGCTTGATTGGCAGCACCGGAAACTGAAGTCCTGAAAAGTGCTGTAAATCTTAGACCATTATCACTGTGCCACCAACCCCTCAGCGTGCTATTGATACGATGACTTTCGTTTTGAGGCTCTTTTTTCACTGCTTGTTAGAACGTTTTTATAATAATATTTTAAAAAAAACTACTGCATTCTTAATTTAAAACAAACACATAGCACATGATGTTTTGCATTTTTTCTCTTAATAGTAAGCATATAAGTAAGGGAGTGAGTATGTATTCTGTGTAATGGTGGCGTAAGTACTTTTGAAGCATTGACACGCTTCTTTCTTCCTATTCCATAGGAGCTTTAGTACAGAGTTTGCCCAGTGATGCCAGGGTAGGAGTCTTCTTTGTAGACTGGTGCACTCTTTCATTTTTGAACTTTTTTGCTGGCATGCTTGAAAAGCATGATTTGTGCCACACAGGAATGCCAGTTCAACTCTGAAGGCTGCTTGTGCATGAGTAAAAAAATAAAACAACAACAATCCACAGCAAAAAAGGTCTGACAAGTACATGACTTAACTGTGCTAAAATTCTTACTTGGCTTTATTTGCTGCTTGCCAGGGGATCCAGGTAAATTTATCACTATTTCAACTGCCTGCCAATTTCCAGGTCAGACTGTTTTCTGTGTACATGTATTTTTTTTTGTTTTGTTTTGTTTTCATCTTGCCTGATGAAGGTTTAATACTTCTTTTGCCATTATCACATCAGGACTGTAAGTAGTAACTTTAAGTTACTAACTGAACCTGGTAATTTACTATCCAGCTTTTATAAACCAAGTGAAATATTATAATAGGTCTTTTATGAGATCATTGTTCAATATGCAAACCAACAAATATTGGGTAGTGATTTACCAACTATTCCTGGCCATGACTGTGCAAAATAACAATTGTTATACAATGTAGGTGCTTTAAGGTATAACAAGAAAGAGCTCTTTTAAACTGCATTGACCATTTTAATCAACTTATAGTACACACCTGCATTAAGTCATTGTGTCGTTTTGCTTTTTCATATAAAATCACTGTAACCCCTACACTGGCGTCTGTTTGATATGTGCAACATACTAACTGCTATTCATTCTTTATTTCAGTTGTACCTGGTATATTGTATGTATTATAGTTATTGTAGAGGGATGGTTTTATTGTTTAAAATGTAAACAATGGGGGGCTCCCGAATGGCGCATCTGGCAAAGGCACTCTGCTTGGAGGGCAGGATTCACCCTATAGCCTGGAGGTCGCCGGTTCAAGTCTAGACTAATCAACTTCCCACTGTGGACAGGAGTTCCCACGGTGCGGCACACAATTGGCCGAGCGCCGCCCGGGTGGAGTAGGGCTTAGGTCGGCCATGGTGTCCTCGGCTCACCGCGTACCAGCGACCCCTGTAAACTGGCCGGGCGCCTGCGGGCTTGCCTGTAAGCTGCCCAGAGCTGTGTGGTCCTCTGACGGTGTAGCTCTGAGGTGACTGCATGGTGGGGCTGCAGAGTTTTGCAGATGAGTTAATAAAGTCACAAAAATAACAGACTTATTTATCCTGTTTTTTTCTTGCATCCTTGATGTGAACTGTTTTTAAGGCTATTCAACATTGATTGTATTCTGTATCCTGCTAAATGGAAGTGTTGAGGTTTAGAAATGCATACTTTGCACACTAGCAATGTGGTCACAATACCATTTCATTAATGTTATTAAGTATCCTGCCACGTAATGCATTCATTCCGTAATGTGGTGGTTTTCAACCCTTATACTTAGGTACCCCAATGGTCCAGGGTTTTGTTTTAACCAGATATTCTCTTTTTTTCAAAGCACTGTTTAACCTAAGAAAATAGTCTTTTCCTTTTTTTATTTGTATTGCATTTAAAAGTTGCAGTGGCTGTCTGTAAGGGCTGTAAAATTCACTGGATAACAATGCATATTTAAAACAATTTAGTATCTGGTTGAAAAACAAACATGACTATTGGGGGTATTTGAGGACCAGGGTTGAAAATCACTGCTCTTTAGTGTAAGTGGTTGCCGGTGTCTTCAACTTTTACTGCTGTACATCAAGGGAATCACCACAAAAAAGGGTACTTTTTTAATGTCCAAAAGGGAAATCAGCATAATTATCTATTTTATTTTTGAGTCAGTCTAAGATCATTCATCAAATTTCTCTTTTTTGGGCTGCAAGATAGACACAGATTTAGAACATGGAAAGAAGTAACCCAAAATATATATAATAAATATGTATACAGTTTTTTCACATTTTAGATTATTAACATAAGTAAGTGATATTTATGCTGTATTATATGTCTTCAGTGTAAGAGATAGTCCAACAATGATTTTATTATTCGTATGTGTACTTTTTTCTCACACATGAATGCAAAATGCTCCTTCCAAATGTTCCATCCAGTTTACTATGCACAGCATTGCATTTGTTTTAATAAGACATTGTTCTTTAACTAGAAACGATACTAGATAGATAAGATGGTTCATAAGTTCAGTACATCTAATCATACCTAAAGGCCATAAAGCACCAAGCAACTTTCAAGCAATTTTCTACTCTAGTAAATCAAGAACATTTAAATGTTGTGACTTGAACTATTCTTAAGGTGAAAATTGCTTAAAAATGTCATCTTCAAAAGCTGCCAGAAAAGTTTGCCTGCTGTTTTATAGTCTAAATACTTTGACCTCAGATTCATCTTTGCCCTACTGACTGTTTGGGCCCAATGCACTCTATTTTGAAGCCATGGGACGTAGTTAAAGGAAGTTATTGATACAGAGTTTACTTTTCTTTTTATTTCAGGCCATCTGTCAGCAGAGCTACCCCTCAACCTGAGAAACTGCAAAAAAATAACATGACAAAGAAAAAGAAACTTGTGGAGGTCAGTATAAACTGTTTACTCGTCTGCCAGCATTAAAAGTGATATGAGTTCAGCTTTTCAGCTAGACGTCTTTAAGGTTTGTCCAATTTGGAATTGGTTTTGTTTATTATAACTATATAATGGTATGTATTTAGTCAGAGAGTGTCTGCCTAGTGAGCTCGATAACTGGGCTTGCCTTTTTTCATACAGTTTCTCTTTAAAAATATCCTTACAAAATTTTAGAACAGTATAATTATTTTATATTCATATGTCAATAAGATGTTTTGAAGGTCGAGAAGACACTGATGTCACAACACTCAATAAGGATTAAAGTAGTTTTTATGCTGGAATAATTCATTCCAACCTTTATTGAGAGAATATTTGTTGCCTATATTTAAAACTGTGAACAGGGCGTGCAAAGGGTGTAATAAATGCAATGTCCAGGCAGGGTTTTGCTCTCAAAAACTGTTTATTTAATTCAATAACAAAAAAGTAAACTTCTCAAAAATAAAGCAGGTCGCCCCTATACCAGCAATGGTATAAGGTAAGCACAACACGGTGAGTTGCAGTCCCAAACAAAACAAACAAAACAAGTCAAGACACTCCAGTAACCACAATCCCTCCATGCATGAAAACTGTGCTGTTGGTGCGAGTGTCCGTGAAGTGCTGGTGGCGCTCCGTTGTGCTGTGCTGTGCAGTGAGATAGTGAATCGGTCATGCGCTGGCTCCTTGGCTGCAGCTCCGGTCTCCGTTTTACTCCTCTGCAATGACAAAAACAAACAACAAACGCAGGCTCCGGCTGCTTAGTCATACACTCAGTGTAAAGCGGCGCACTCACGTAGCTGCGTCCCCTTTGTACTTCCAAACTCCTCCATGCAATCAGCTCGGCGCCCCGGTGTAATCAATCACTGCTTGGCCTGCAGCTGATCGCATGTGAGTCGTTTCGTATACTGACAGCTACGTGTCCCCACCAAGATGGCCAACTTCCTGTTTCCACCGACCGTCGAGTCAGCCCGTCTATGGGGAAGCGTACTACCAACCTTACACAGCGCCCTTTCTGGTCGGGAGGGAGATTTACATTGATTCTTCCTCTCTTTATCACAGAGCCTATAAGGCACTGTGGACACAAGAGGATGCTGAAGCGTAGCTATTTACAAAGCAAACAGTTGTCTATGTAAAGAAGTTTTTTGCTAACGAGGAATAGTATCATATTCCATATGACTGAGCTACAGCTGTAAATTACATTTTTTTTTTAAATTAACGGTACGTAACTTGTTTAAGAATCCTTTTAAAGTATAGTGCACAAGATGACGCTTCAAATAAGACACTAAAGCTCAGATGTTTAAATTGGTTGCATCACATGACTTCAAATTAAAATGAAAGAGTCTTATGTCACATTTCTTTCTACTTTCAGGAGCTTGTCTTGGACCACGTGTTTGGATACAGAGGCTTTGACTGTCGTAACAACCTTCATTACCTCAATGATGGAGCTGATATCATCTTCCATACTGCTGCTGCAGCCATGGTTCAGAGTCTGTCAACAGGTAATGCAGACATGGTTTATATCAGAGAATGTAATGCATGCTTTAGTGCTACATCCTTTTAAAAGTTTACTATGGTATATTTTAAGTTAACCTGCTTATACTATGCTTTTATTATATTTTACAACAGTTGGATTTGCTTTTGCTATGATCCAGTTTTATGCACTTGCAAAGCTGTAACTACATGCGAGGTCCAATTAAATGTAGTCTAAGTAAACGTATTCTGCTCTGCAATTGGCTTTACGTTCCTGGTTAAGGGAGTAAACTCAGATGAGGCTTTAGTTTGCCTTATCGTGCTCCAGCCAACAATACTGGTCAGACCTTTAAAGAGCCCAATAGACATTTCCCAGGCTGTGGCCTACCGTACATAAGGACATAAATACACTGCTGAGTAAATATGTTTGTGGTCATGTTAAATGCTTAGGTAACCCTAAGGTTTGGTTCCCAGGGACACAATTCAGTTGTTTTTAAGCTCAAATAAGCATTTGGAGGTGCATTTCAAAATTTAAAACTACATTTAAGATGTAAATTCAGTATTAGATTCTTCATTGAGTAAACTGTATTTTTACAAGAATATTCCTATAAAATCATTGCTATAGTGCAGTCATGGTCATGTGAATAAATACAAAAAACTGCCTAAATGACTTAGAACTCTAATTACCATTATAAGAAGTGATGGGTATTTGCCCTATATATTACACAACAAACAATGTTACAATGTACAGTATGTATCCATACAACAATGTTACTATCATTTGGATTCCCTTTAGGAACACAGAGTTTCTATCTGGAACACACAGATGACATCCTCTGTTTAACTGTAAATCAACATCCTAAGTATAAAAATGTTATCGCAACTGGGCAGATAGGTAAGGGCTCTTGTCTCTTTACAGAGGAGGTGCATGTGTGTGTATGTATGTGCATACAGTTAATCTGTACATTCAGACAAAACATAACCTAAAATTAAAAGCATGTATTGCCTGATTGTACAAATTACCATCCTGGTGTGTGTGTGTGTTGTGATTTTGCACGTATTTAAACACTTTTTTTTCTATAATTATTATTTAATGGTTATGGTTGTTTTATTTAGTTCAAGTTCTGCCTTTTTAGTTTTGCTTCGCTGTGCATTTGCCAGTTATTGGATGCTTTCTGAAAAATCCTTCTGTCCATGTCCATTTTTTTATTCTTTTAATATGCTTTCTTCTGGTGCTGATGTCACGATCAGCATTAGAAAAAAATGACTTATTCCAGCTGTTTTCTTTTGATGCTTCGTCATTTCCCATTGCCCACCAACAACAGGCGATGTTGCAGATCCAGCAGGTAAGATATTGCCATTCTTTCTTCTCACTTTATTTTAAGCTCCCCTTCAAAGTCACTTAGAACAGCTTGTCTCTTTATTTGCTTGTGCTATTGCATTTATAATTAAACTAATAGTTTTTCTTTCATATAAACATCCCCAAAGATCTTTATCATAGACAGGTGTTTCCATGTATGGCAGGTAATACCTGATGTATTAACTTGCCATGCTTTTATTAAAGTAACGTATCAGAAAAGATTGCTAGTACAGTACTAATGGATGCGTTAAGAGTGCAAACAGGCAGACCACAAAAAATCTAAGTCAGTGACAGTAAGTGGAACAATAATCAAATCTCTTACAGAACACAAATACAAAGGATTACATGTATTCCTTAATTCGCTGTAGTACAGTTTTCACTTCTACCCCTAATCTTGATTTATTTCAATTCTATTTCCTGTTTACAAAGTTTCAGAGTCCTCCATATTGGAGTGGACTCCTCCAGCATAGGCATCTGTTTTTGGTCAATGTTAAGCAACTAATTGTGTAGGGGATATTTTCATGGAAAAACTTGATTGTATTTCTAGAAGGAGAATCCGCCCACTAATCAACATGTCATATCCAAGCACCATAAAAACTGTGTGGCTTGCATTCTTCAATTCTTTGTGTTTGGCCTCTCAGTCACGTGCGGCAAGGCCAAACAGAGAGATGGCCGTCTTTAGACCCTCAGCCATCGATTCCCTAAGGTTTCCTCCTATCAGCGAGTAGGGTTTTTTTCCTTACCTGAGTGCCGAGTGGTTCGTATTTACAGTAGTTTCTGCAGGGTGTGTGGCAGGGCGGAGAGGCTGGGTTCTCCCTCAGTGGATTTCATGTACGGAGGGCAGGCCCTTGTTTCAGCTGCTTACTTTTCATTCATCCTTTTCCTATTTTTGGGGGTAGGTGGCATTGCGCCACTGCAGTTGTTGCATTAACCATTCGTCACTTCCTTTCCGCGGCACTAGTCTACATGATGTCATCGTGTTTTCGCTAGTCGGCCAACATTGCGGATAGCTGTCAGCACCCACGGACAAGGTCTCCAGCCAAATTCATTAAATCATCTGTTCAATTGCAATTTAAATCGTTCACATTGCGGATTCTCCGTACTGAATGCAATTTTCCCCAAGTAGCTTTAATAAAAATGGTTATGATTTAGTCGTTTTAAAATTTGCACACACACTGCTTTAAATTATAACCAACAATGAGTTGCTCTGGCAGTTGCCAGGACAAGGGCTTATAAATCCCCTTTTGATCTACGAGTTCAACTAAGAGCAATTCACTTATAGTAAAACATATTTGCTCATACGAGTAAAGTCCATTAAGAGCACATAGTAAGTACAATAAGTGGATAAGAATAAGAGCAGTTACCAAAAACATATACATGTCTAATGCTAACAAAGTCATTTTCCTTATACTAAAGAATACTATTTTTTTTTTTTTTTAAGTCTGTCTAAATGTTTTTTAGTCATTTGAGAAATGCAGAGGGGAAAACGACAGTTGGTCTTATAAAAATTATGATTATGGTTCCATGTCAACAATACTATGGGAAATATAGCAACACAAGTTTGGTATTATTTTTGTTTTGTCAAAAACATACTTGTGGCATTTCAATAAAAAGTTACATTACATGCTCTTGTTATATGGAAGTTTATTTTCCGTGGCTTATTCATGTATAATAAACTCTAGGTACAACTCCTTCTATTCACGTGTGGGATGCCATGAGCAAACAGACTCTTTCCATACTGCGCTGTTCCCATGCTAAGGGTGTCAGCTATGTGAACTTCAGCGCCACCGGCAAACTGCTGCTGTCTGTAGGAGTCGATCCAGAGCACACCATTACAGTCTGGAGATGGCAAGAAGGTGAGGCTCAGAGATTTAGTAGTTTTGTAGTAGTTTTGAATTCTGATCTAGGACAAGAGTAAATATTGCTATTTAAAAAATACTGTTTTATTTTAAAGGTTATCTACAAAATATACCAAATTCAGCCTCTTTGCACTGTCTATATGTAAAATAAGGAATGTATTTTAAATATCTAAACTGTGTCAGATCTCCCATTCACTCTATATAAATCATGTTGTTTTTGTCCTCCCGGGGGTGATTTATCGACACCTTTATTGGTTTATGAGCTGCAGCATCGCAGTTTAGATTATTGAATTAAACCTGTTTCTCTTCATTCCTGTAAATACATATTAGAATATAAACCTATAGTATGTAGTATACTGTGACCAGGTAGCATTGAGACTCGGAGACCAGCACTTCACAGTTTATGCGAATTTATTTACAAATTACAAAACAACAAACACACAATCCAGCACCGTATCTTCACCATCACAATTCTCAACTAACACCCGTGATCACCCTTTTTATACACCTGTGGATCCATCCACATTCCCACGTGTTTTTGCAGGGAGGAATTTAACCCCCTCCCTGCCACCAAACATTCCCCACATACCCGTGCCCCGGCAGGGTTTTCACCCAGCCACATACACCTAGAGAATCCCTAAGACTGCTGAAGTTCTTTGCTGTTGCTGTTCCAGGTGCCAGAGTTGCTAGTAAAGGAGTCCACGCTGACAGGATTTTTGTCGTGGAGTTCCGACCGGATTCAGACTCACAGTTTGTGTCGGTGGGAATAAAGCATATCAAATTCTGGACTCTGGCTGGTGGTGCCTTGATGTACAAGAAGGGCGTTATCGGTTCAATCGAGGATGCAAGGATGCAGACCATGCTTTCTGTTGCATTTGGTGCTGTGAGTTAAATGTTACAGTTTTTAACTTGTGTGGGTCAGGTAAATTGACATAAAGTGTAAATGGCTAATGCTTTATGAATACAGCACTTTATTACACTAAGTGTAGGCCTCAGAATACAATATGTGTATTTTAAACCAAAAAAAGTTTTATAGTACTGCCAGAATTGTTGTAATATATACAGTACTCTCGTAAGTATATTGAATAATGACTAATGTCTCAGTGCATGTCATTTTTGTTTTAATTTACTGCTTGACATTTAACTTTAATGCAATTTAGCCTGAATAAATCTTTACATTACTTTTTTCCCCATGATACATGTTTAACTCTTCATTTGTTTGCTAGGGCAGAGCATTTAAGGCTTTTTGTGCATTTGTGAGCTGATAAAAATGCATTATTTTACAGAATAATCTTACTTTCACTGGTGCCATAAACGGAGACGTGTATGTGTGGAGGGATCACGTTTTGATTCGAGTGGTAGCTAAAGCACACACAGGTCCTGTCTTCACCATGTACACGACTCTGAGAGATGGGCTGATTGTCACTGGAGGAAAAGAAAGACCGTAAGTCTAAAAAAAGTCTTAACTAACAGGTAATCAATCACGCTTTGGGAAAGTTCTCGGTTCTTTTGAAACGGGTGGAATTATTTTCTCCATAAAGAGTGTACAATTGTTCCTTTGTGCATGTTTTAAAAAACACTACTCAAAACAACTTTAATCTCCAAGTCAGCTGTAAATGTTGTAATATACTCAAATTCAATAAATATGTAAATGATGTAATTACTGGCTATTCAGTTTTCATTGTATAGCATGATAATTAATCATAATAAATGGCATGTAGAACTAGACAAAAGACTGAGATTTAGACTGAGATTTAGATGTCTATTTTACGTTCAAGATTCCTTGCTGCTTGCATAATTTTGTAGCAGAAGTTTTCATTTCTGGAAGGGTTAGGTTATTCTTTTTTTTTTTTTTTTTTTTACCTAGGGAGGCCTAAGGTTCAAAACCTGGCTTACCTTCAAAGTTAAATGACTTTGGTTGACTTTAGCTTTCAGTGGTAAACTTATTTTCTGTTGTGCCAATGACATAAAACAGCCAGATCAAAATCTGTAAATTAACACTGCGCTAAAGTGTTTTCTTGATGTTTGGGAAATGGGCAGTTTAAAAAAAAAAAAAAAAGAAAAATCATTTTAATTTTGCCAAAACCCATTTTCCAAGTAATTACCTTTAAAAAAAAGTTTGTATGTATTAATTCAATGGAGTAAAACAAACGTGTTACATGACAAATCAGTTACATTTGCTAGTTTTATAATATATTTCCATTGTCAGTTTACGGCCTCAGTACGGCAGTATGGTAGTAAACATGTCAGCGTCCCAGATGAGAGGAAAATTAGCTTCCAATCACTGCAAAAATGAATTGCCATGGAGTGTTACTCAATTGTAAAGGTGAGGGATGAGCAGCTTTTCTTGTTATGAAATCAACACATCAGTAAATACAGTAGGTGTGTTTTGATTTATTTAATAGCTGCCGGCAAATAATCAAAACATATGAGTATCCGCACACCCCTCCTTTTTATTGTGTGTTTCAGGACTAAGGAAGGTGGGGCAGTCAAGCTGTGGGATCAGGAAATGAAGAGGTGCCGTGCTTTCCAACTAGAGACTGGACAGCTTGTGGAGTGTGTGAGGTCTGTCTGCAGGGGAAAGGTAAGAAACCTAAAATAGGTTATGTGATTTACGGTTCAACAGAAATAACGAGAATATGACACAGTAAAGTCAATTAAAATGCTGTAGTAGTTTAAGAATCTGCTATCTCCTTCTGATGCATAAACTAGACATTCTGTCTCTCTCACTTGTTTTGTCCTCTTGGTCCTCAGATTAGCAAGCAGATTTTTAGCAGGAGGGAAATTTTAAGTTCATGCAAGTTTAGCCGAACAATATTTAATGAATGGCCAGATGATTTGGTGCCAGCTTTTGAAAAAGATAGCTTGATTTGTTTTTAGTGGACTGTGTATACCAAAATCTGCCTCAGCATGATAGAATTGCAAAAAAGCGCCATTACTGACACGTGATTTTCTTTTAATTAGGGTAAAATATTAGTAGGAACTAAAGACGGTGAGATCATTGAAGTTGGAGAGAAAAATGCAGCCTCCAATATCCTGATCAATGGACATATGGAAGGGGAGATCTGGGGCCTGGCTACTCACCCCTCCAAAGATATGTTCATCTCAGCAAGCGACGATGGAACAATACGAATCTGGGATCTGGCAGACAAAGTGGGTATCAAAACTAAAGGCACACAGAATTTAGCAAAATCAGAAACAATAAAAATGGATTATGTTTTTTATTTTTTTATTTTTTGTAAGCACTCACAGAGCTGACCCATATACTGTAAGACTCTACACTTTACATTTTTTTGTCTTAATCTTAATTTTGTAATGCTATATAAAGGATAAATACCTTGCGCAGTGTTTCAAGGTTATAGCTGTAATAGTTATTTAAAACATATTTTATGGTTGGTCGCTCATTTGCGTATTTGAGGACTGGAAATGAAAAGCAAAACAAATAGCAACATGATTTATGCTCTTATGTACTGCCCCTCATATTGATTTCAACACCAACACATAGCAACAGCATGTTTGTGCCAAGAGGTGTTGATTTATATTTGCTTGAAGTCAAGCAGTTGGCAAAGTCTGATCTGTTGGCTAGTGTCACCTAATCATTTATGTGTTAATGTGTATATATATGTATATATGTAAGGGGATATTTTGTAAATATACCACACAAAATTGCAGACCATTCCTTGAACTACCTATTATATTTTTGTATCCTAGATTGGTGGTATTCCTTTGACAGCTCTTTAGTTGTGGTTGCTTAAAAGTGACTATTAAATTAAAACAATCCAGTGTTTAATGCTATCATTTCTTTGTTTCTGAGTGAATTTGCCTTTGAATTTTTTTGTTTCTGTTTTCTTCTAAATAATTGATCCTAGGCTTTAACTAAGCCACAAGTACACCCGTGCTAGTTAACGCTGCTAGTACGTACATTTTGGATTCATACAAGCCCAGAAATATGTTAAACTTGTCTATAACCCCAGCTCTTTCAAACAATATTTTTTATAAAACCTTAATTTCATCCATGTCGTAAATAATAAAAGTAAATATTTCATATCAAGATTTTGAATTTCTCCAAGAACATGGTTTTGCCTTTATTCCAGAAATTATTGAACAAAGTGAGTCTGGGCAATGGTGCCAAATGTGCAGGCTACAGTCCTGATGGAGAGATGGTCGCAGTTGGCATGAAGAATGGTGAATTCATCATCTTCGTGGTGAACTCACTGAAAGTCTGGGGCAAGAAACGGGATCGCAATGCAGCCATCCAGGACATCAGGTGGGGTAACATTGCACAGGAGATCATAAGAAAGCAAAACACATGACAGGGTGTTCAAATATGATCCAATATCCGCACCACGAGGGGTGTTGTTCGTTAAACAGCCCAGACTTGCTTATTGTGGACGAGATTTGAACACCCTGGAATGTGTTGTGAGATTCTAATATAGCACCCCCCTACCCCTCCCAAAGTGAGTTGGTTATCAAGTGAATCAATCAGGCAGTGGTTCTAAAAACTCATGGAGACGTATCTGCACTTGTTGGAACGTTTTTTAGCCACTGAGATCGCTCCCTCTATTCTTGCCATTTTATAATGTGAGTTACAGATTCAACTGTAACCATGAGACCACGTGACAATAAGTATTGTTTTCTTTCTGATGTGCCGTCCAGGTTTAGCCCTGACAGCAGGTTCCTAGCTGTGGGCTCTTCTGAAAGCACTGTTGATTTCTATGACCTGACATTGGGTCCATCTCTGAACCGGATCGGATACTGCACAGATATTCCCAGCTTTGTTATCCAGATGGATTTCTCTGCTGACAGCAAATACATTGAGGTATGTGAGGAAGATACATAGCTAATACATGTCTAATAATCAAACAAATAAATAAATACATAAATAAATAAATAAAATAAAATAAATAATTAGATGAAGTGAAGAAGAATTCAACCAAAGTACATTTTGTTTGGGTTTTTTACACTGCTGATCTGAACATTATATTGTTCATAGTATTAGTAAGACATTTTTATTTTTAATAATCCAATATAATTCAAACATCCAAAAGTGGAAGTCAGTCTCTTTAGTTTATTTCTGTTTGTACAAATATGGAAAAGCTCAGGAAGGTAATTGTTTTAATGATTGAAATGACTGCAGTAATTTTGATTTACCTCTGTTCTGGTCAATTGAATAGACCCCACGTTGTCTTCCTGCGATATGTGATGCAAGAGCATCCAAGAGCGACTGTACATTTAACTCTGGCTGGATTTAATTCACACTGTGGATTGGCAGCCAGCCCAGCAGACCACCTTGAGACTTACATGTTGGTTGAGTTGATCCCTTCCAGGCATCAAACCCACAACCTTCAAATTCATTGTAATATAGAAAACCATAGGAATCCACCAGGCTGGATTGTATAATTTTTATTCTCGCATATTATAAACCAGGAATATAAACCAGGCTTATTAAGCAAAATGTTTTATGACTTGGCAGGCCCTTATATAGAAGTTATTTATTTAAAACCACCAACTGTCCAAACAAAAGACTTGCATGTCTATGTTATGACAGATGCGAGCCTTAGGCTAGATCCTTTATTGACATATCAGACACTTATTAATTTGTTTCCATTTAGTTGAGTAACAAATGGCACAATATAAAGTGTCATGCCTGGGGGGCATCAAATTACTTCAGTCTAAATGAAGTAAACAACAACAGTTGATGGGATTGTGAGAGACCCTGCAGTCAATTGTAAAAATTAGAAATGTTTTCTGCAGGCTTCCTTTTATTTAAATTCTGTATCAGTAACACAAAACAAATCAACTATATAAAAAAAGAAAAAAATAGTGGATCAAATTCTTTTGAACTTTTGTCTGGATGATTTTGTTATTATTAAAGTGAATTTACAGTCCTATAATCCTACAGTGCTATCTATCTTGCCTTGTAGAAACTGACTGCCCTATTAATTGCCCTCTTTACAGTGCCTTGTGGTATCAGTTGCATAAATAAATACAAGTTGTCTGCAAAATCAAGTCGGTAAATCAAAAAATGACAAAATCCAATACAAAGAATGTTCTTCTGTCTCCAGGTTTCCACTGGTGCCTATAAACGTCAGGTTCATGAAGTTCCTATGGGAAAGATAGTGACAGAGCAGTCATTGATTGAAAGGATAACATGGGCAACCTGGACCAGGTAACCATATTCACATTTCTGAGGCTTTGACACCGAATTACTGTACACTAAAACTAGGACCTTCATTCCACCTTTTCTTCCTGAACAAATGTAAATAATTGTACTAGTTTCTTCTTCATTTTTATCATTATGGTGTTAATGACGTAATTTATTTTGTTCAAAATTCTTCTGTCTGTCCTCATTAAATACTTTGTGTATGTGCCCCTTGTTTTATCTATTGCCATTCATTTACAGCATTCTGGGTGATGAAGTTATTGGAATCTGGCCAAGAAATGCTGACAAAGCCGACGTGAACTGTGCCTGTGTCTCTCATGCTGGGCTAAACATAGCGACTGGAGATGACTTTGGTTTGGTGAAACTTTTTGATTTTCCAAGCACTGAAAAATTTGTAAGTTGTTTATCTTGTTCAGTATACTGCTTTAAAATGTCTGTGCTCCCATTTCCTGGAGTGTTTAAAATACCGTATTCCTTCGAATTTGACACCCTCAAATTTAAGACACAGCCCATATTTCCTACCCTCAGTTTAAGGAAAAAATAAAACATAAAAATAAAGATGCATTTACAACCTCAATTATGCATATAAGAAAATGACGTATGGAGGCAGATTACAGCCGTCTGCTCTCACACAGAGAATTAGTTATGTGCTGATTCTCATTTCCAGTCGTGATTACTCACACCTGTTTTTTTTTTCCTTTTTGTGAACTGTAGTATCGAAAAATACAGGGGTCTGATCAGCATTTCTGATCTGTCCAAGCTGGTACTGTTTGTTAGAACTGGAAGCTAATGACGCTTCTTTGAAAATGGCTGCCTGTATGTCATGGATGATTCGAGATCGGGCAGTGACGTTTTTGTTTGTTTTTTCTTGGCTGTCAATCACGTTGTTGTTTGTATACTCGGGTAGTCACGTCTTTTGTTGCCAATTTTAATACACACATCACTATACTCGAATGTAATTTTTGAGAAGAAAAAATTGGTTTGAAAAGTGATTATTAAATTCAATGGAATACAGTAGTTGTGTTAAGCAGAGAACATGTTGATTCAATTTCTTTTCACCTTTGCAATTGATAATGTACTTTACCTAATAAATACATGTGTTCTTAAAATTGGATTATTCTGTTAAGCTTCAGCTAGGAAGCATTTCATTAATAAGTCGGTCATCAGCACTAGACCTGATTTACCAGTTTACTTGATGCTGGGAGGGCAATAGCAAAGAATGAAGGATTTTTACAATGTAGTTTAATAAACTGATTTGTTGTTTGAGAATAAGGGTTGTTATAATGATTTAATGATATGGAGGAGCTAAACATTTAACATAAACATTAATGTAAATAAATGACCTAATCATTGTGCATACATTGAAGATGCACAGATGTTTGAGAATGGAGCTCTCTTTGCCCAAAAACAATTCATTCATTCTTTGCTGGATGAAGTTTCCAAATCTCAGCTACTATTGCCGGGATACCTCTCTTTTAAATTTCTTTCCCATTCCTGATAGTAATATATTGCAGCACAGTCTAATTGGAGTCAGCAGCTACACCTGCAAAAGCTAAAACTATCACAAAAGCCAAAAAATACTATTAAACAGATTTACTGTGGTATTGTTACCCTGGCAAAACGATTTTTAGTATTTTGTTGCTACTACTTATTTCAGTGACAACTTTTGCTTTTTCTACAGGCCAAACACAAGCGATATTTTGGCCATTCTGCTCATGTGACCAACATACGATTCTCATATGATGACAAGTACGTGATAAGCACTGGAGGTGATGACTGCAGGTAAACTACACGAATTGTACGAAAAAAAAAAAGTACTGACAGCTATTTCAAATAATTTGACTTGTAGCAGTAATTTTTTTATTAGATTTTTTATTGATTAACGCTGTTGTTTAGAACACTATTAGAGTAGACATTGACATGAACTCACATGTATTAGACATGCTATTGTGTTATTTTTTTATATTGTATATAAAATCTTATGTATAAGGCTAAAAGAAATATATATATATATATTATCTCCTGTGATACATTTTTCTTCTTACAGTGTGTTTGTCTGGAAATGCCTCTAAGGAACAGCCATCCACATGCTGAATTCCAGACTACATGGCAGCGAGCTGGAGGGATTGAAATGCCTCAAGTGTCTGGCTGCTACAAACCTGTTAATAAAATGCTGCATTTAAACATTTTATCAAGTCGTGGAATAGAAGTGCCACATTAATCATCAAACAAGGATGCTGAAGAAACAAAAAGAAATCCACTGTGCAATAACTTTTTGCAAACATCACTTAGTACCTTGACTGTCCTATAAACAGGTCACATTAAAGAGTTCTGAGTAGCTTAGGAATGACACAATATCACAATAAATTACAGCTTAACTACATGGCTCTTGTGCCACAGTAAATGGTGTTTTAAATATCTTTTGAAAAGAAAATACCATTAGTGTTTACATTAGTTTTGTCTATTTCCTGTAATGGAAATTGCAGAAATGAAAGGTGGCACGACACTTTTAACATTTTAATCAAGGCATTTAACCCTCAAGATTTTTTTTTTCAAATTTTGTTTGTAGCCATTTATTGTTTTTCAGTATATAAAAGCCTTTTTGTATTGTGAAAAAAGCCCATACATAAGTGCCTTTCTGACATTTTATATTACCTGCTTGCATTCTTTCACACTTGCATTTTTAAAGTTGTTTTTTACACTTATGGTGCTATGGATTGTTAAATTGAGGGCTATCAATAGTGTTTGTTTTATTATTTTAACATTAAGATGATTTTTTGTTTTACATAAAACATTCTACAACATGATTTAACTGTGTATAATCTGCATATCTATTTTTGATGTGCTCACTCTTCCTGGATAATTATCAACACAATTGCCTACATAAAGTTTTGGGATTCAATCTCGGTACTAATAATACAAAAGTACTAGAAAAGTACTTCACATAATACTGTTAACCAAGACTAACAGGAACAGATATCCAGTGATGCAATACAATGAGTAAAATTGGTATATTTTAATTACAGATTTATTGGGCTAATTACGGTATTTGCTGACTTACTGAAATGATATTCTCATACCACTGCTTTCTATAACATGAAAAAGGGGACACGACTTCAGCATCCTTTATACAATAAAAGAAACATGAGGCATATTTTTAAATGTTTAGTGCAGGCTTTAATTAACTCTTTGTTTTGAAAGCAGGAAATTCCATGTTACAAAACTGAATAAGAAAAAAACTCAAGACCATTTAAGCAACCTTCAATTATATTACTTAATTGTTTGGTTCTAGTTTTGTACCCTTAGCAGGTGTTGTTCTCTATTTAGAAACTATGAGTTAAAGGCTGGAGTAATTGCTTTGAAAATGTGCCCCAAAATATCTATTTTATAGGATATGTTTGATTAGATTGAGAAAGGATGCCTTATGCTGCTCTTGATATAAATTTAATGTGTAAAATAACCTGGATCACCAAAGTTGACTATGCAGTCTGTAATCCACTCGTGGGTGGTTCTCATTTTAAATTTTCAGTGTGTCTTCTGTTTGTGCTGTTTGATAATCAGCCTTGAATCTCTGTCAGCCAGTGTGTCTTCTACTGTTTTGTGATGTCTGACTTTTAGTATTCTGTGGGACAGCAATAGTGTCAATATAATGGGTGTCTGTAATGAATATCAATTGGCAAAATATTTTTGTTTATACATTTTATATCTCATACCTGATTTTTTGTACATAATTGTCTAATTAGTAAATTTGTTAAACATTGTATTATAATGTAAATTAGAAAATTGCTTGATGCATGGATTTATTTTTCAATAGCTACAAACACCACATATGGTATGGATCTGAGTTACTTTATAAATGGTGTTGATTGAGACTTTACATTTTATTGTATGGGTGACAATCATAGTTTTGTGGGGTGGGGTTTATACAGAGGAAAATATTTGATGTATCGAAATGAATGTGTGAAAATGTGTGTCAAAAATGATGTTCAATATACAGAAAGAAAAACATATACAGATCTTGTCCAGAAATAAATACAGATTTCATCAGGAATGTGTGGTTTCTTATTTTTTGATGATCATTGGGTAAGTTGCTGCTCAGATCGAGTCATTCTTCATAAACATACATTTACTGTTACCCCATGACATCCAAGAAGAGAAAATTACCAGTAGTGTTAAATTACTATAATAACTCGACAAGATTAGATTACCGTATTCCTTAGAATTTAAGACGCAGCCCAAATTTCGCACCCTCAATTTAAGAAAAAAACATCAAATAAATATGCATTTACAAAGATAGAACCTCAATACACATATGCAGGCAGTTTCGAGTCGTCTGCTAACATACAGAACAATACAGTTATGTGCTGCTTCTCATTTCCAGTCGTGGTTACTCACACCTGTTTTTCTCCCAATTTGTGAACTGTGGTATGTCAAAAAATATGGGGGTCTGATCAGCATTTCTGATCTGTCCAAGGTGGTACTGTTTGTTAGAAACGCTGAAATTGTAAATGCTTCTCTTTGAATTCCTCAGGAAGTGAATGATGCTTCTCTGAAGATGGCTGTCTGTATGGCATGGATTATTCAATCGGGCAGTAACGTTTTAGTTCATCTTTTCTCGGCAGTAAGTCATGTTGCTGTTTGTATACTCAGGTAATCATGTATTTTGTTGGTGATTTTTAATACACGCATCACTATACTGTACTTGAATTTAAGACGCAGGCTATTTTTGAGAAGCAAATGGTTCAGAAAGTGCATCTTAAATTCAAAGGAATACGGTATTTAAATTAACATTTAATATAACTTTGCAACATTAATACCGCTAAATATTTTATCAGATCTTGTAGTTTACTACAGTAGGTAAAGAGATGTTCGCTAATTTTTGTGACTAGGATAATTAAATTCCAGTTGTAGGACTGAATAATAGAAAGAAATGTTCATGAAATTCTGCCTATTTTACTTAAGTTTACGTAAATAATCAGATGTCAGTTTTATGAATGGTGGCGCAGACATCTAATATGTGAATATTTAAATGAAGATATTTTTCACATTGGCCAAGCTGCAATTATAGGGAATGTCTGCACATATGATAGAATTTGAAAGTTTAAAAACAACACATTTGATGTATTGTAAAGATTAAGTAAATGATGTGTTGCTTTTAACCCACAAAACCATCCACAACAGTTCCACATTCTTTTTTTAGATAAAAAAAAAACTTTATGGATCCAAGTACAAAGACTGTGGGTATTCGGTTTTCCTTTTCAATGTCTTCCTGTCAGTCAGACGTTTGAGGTTAACAAGTCGAGGACCACAAGTTGGTTATTTGCATCTCTACCAAAACCACCAGTTCACTATTGCCTCTTTTCCACTGTGGGCCGGGGCTGCTGCTGGCTGGCCCTGACAGACCCAGGCCAACAGAACCACGTTTCTGTGTTTTTCCCTAATGTGGTCAAATTCAGAAGTTCTTGTCCTGCATAATCAGATCACTGCAGATTGTGGGAAAGTGTGTTGCGTTTTTAAAGAAACCCGTAGTAGTACAAGTTCAGGAATAAAAACTGCCCGAGCCCTGGATGCTGCAATTGAAAAGATTTATCGCTATTTTTATTTTCGTGCTACACACGATTCTACACAGCATTCTCAAGACCCAGTTTTCCGAACCAAAAGGAAGACAGATTGGAAGTGAATCTGGTAGCTCCCATGTTAGAAGCATCCCATGTTAAAACAGTACATAAATCTAGCACTGGTAGCAAGGAATGCATCTTTAAGCATGCAGAATTTCCAAACAGGTAACATTCGTGTTTTATCTATGCCAGAAACAAACATTCTTAACATCGGCTCAATGCAAATGAAATCTTCCAAAAGGGGGCAGACAGCAGCCAAAACAAACAGCTAGGTTTTGTCGTTGTTGCGTTTAGCCTGGGCTAAAAGATATTGTGACCCCTCTCGTAAACCGCAGTTTTTTTATTTTGTCCCGGTACTGTTGTGGTATTCTCATGAATCATTTATCTGCAAGACTTTTGCTATTTTTTCATAGCAGGGTGTGCAATTTTTTGAAAAAAAGCTTGTTGTCCAAGGGACAAAATGCTAGAAAAATCTACTTGTCGTCCTTAAAAATCTACTTGCCCCCTCCCTGTCTCACACAACACACACAAAAAAGTAGAATATAACTTGTAGGATTTGGGTTTTATTTAACAGTGAATACAATCAATCAATAAGTGGCTAAAAGGGATGGATCTAGCCTTGTAGCTTGACGGGTTCACTAAATTCTTCAAGATACACAAAAGGTTCCCTGTGACCCCACCTCACCTCAACAAAGTTAATAGATCTAATGAATTCTGTTTTCAATATGCCCTGATGAAGACAATATGTCGAAACGTGTAAGCATACCTGTTTTTACCTTGATTTCTTTTTAATGACTAAAATATGAATAATTGAGACACATTTTGGATATAGACTTTTATTTATCGGGAGTTTGCTGTCTTTTCTCTTCAGTGGTGGCAACATCTAAGTGTTTTCTATTCAATGTATAATGTACTTTAAGGAAATGTTCCTTTCAGTTCAGTTTGGAACAACCAATAAATGTAAGTAACATACCAAGAGTACTACTATAATAAGCAATACTTGGGAGTTATTCAGCTATAAAAATAGCTTCTACCTGTTTTTTCCACTCTCCATATAGACTAGTACAATAATCAGAAAATGTGAATGTAGTAGGCATTTTTGAGGAAAAGTTGGCAAACCACTTTTTCTAAAGGATTTTTGTATGCTGAAACCGAATATTTTGTTTGCCAAGCTGTATTTTGATGTTTTAGGCCCGAAATCGCCCAAAAACAAAATGGCCATCATGCGAAACCCTCATAACTTTTGAACAGGGGGTGATAAAGCCATGCTCTTTGCGTCTAATACTTGTGTTTAATACAAATGTTTTTATTTGAAATTCACACTTATTTACCATATTCCTTCAAATTTAAGACGCAGCCCAAATTTCCCAACCTCAATTTGAGGAAAAAATAAAACATCAAATAAATATGCATTTACAAAAATACAACCTCAATTACGCATATAAGAGCCATTTATACAAAGGAATGCTAATTCTTTTGCTATAAAATGCTACAAACTCGTCTGTTAGGCATATTGGTGAAGCATATTGATTATTGTTCAATGAACATGCCTGTATCCACAGTGAATCCCTCCTAGTAATCCACCTCTGAGTTGGAGGAGTTTTCTTTATTACTTGACATCGCCCAGACTCCCGCTTCTTTGAAAATGGTTGCCTCTAGTCATGGATGATTCGAGGTCAGGAAGTAACTTTCTTTTTTTCGTCTTTTCACGTTCCTGTTTGTGCACTTGGACAGTCTTTTAATACACGATCACTATTCTCAAATTTAAGACCCAGGCCATTTTTGAGAAGAAAAAATTGGTTTGTGCGTCTTAAAATTCGGAGGAATACGGCATATATTAAATGTATGTCATACCATCTCATACTGCACATGAGACACACATTTAAATTACATGGAAGTTATGTATGTAAGTCTTTCTGTTTGTTTAGGTTAAAAAGAACTATGAAGCACTTAAGCAATAAGAGGAAGAGGAACGTATGATGCAGAGCTCTCCACCCAGAGCGGGTGAAGAAACCCAGACTGTCAGTAAATGGGAGGAGAGTCACGAAGCCACTCAGGAGCTTCTAAAGGTCAAAGACAGGCTAATTGAGGTGGAAAGGAATGCGAGTTCTGTTTAGTATCCCTTTAAAATCTGCACAGTAATGTATTTAATACAGTTTTTAGCTTGTCAGTTTCTAATGATATCATATATTTATTGTATGTTTCAGTTGTGCCTAAATAGTATTTGAAACTTTAGCTAATATTGTTTTGTTATTCAAGTGCAATTTCTAAAAAAAGAGAAAGTTTTAAAATTCCATACTGGCTTTTATAAATAAAGCTGTGTATCAATATCCTACTTTTGCATATGGACCATTGCACTCATGTCTATCATATTACATAACATGTAAGATATGTCAAATTATAAAGTTGCTAAATATTTGGTCGTTCAGGTTGTTTCTAAAGCTTTTAATATATATATATATTTTTCTCTTTTATTTGAAAGAATGCTACGCTCCAAGCAGAAAAACAGGCCCTGCGGACACAGCTAAAACAGTTGGAGAGCCAGAGTGATAATCTACTGGCACAGATCCTAGCACTCCAGAGACAAACAGCCACTTTACAAGAGCATAACACTACATTACAGACACAGAGTGCTAAACTGCAGGTTATTCATCTCTACTCAATTGCTATTCTATGAACCCATGGTAACAAGTACTCACGGAAGTACATTTGGCCTGATTTATCAAGATCTTTTTTGTGTGTGTGTGTGAAGAAAACAATTGTTACTAGTATCAAACAATGACTTAGACCAGTGGTTTTCAAACTTTTTCAAAAACTGTACCCCTTCTGTCTGAAGATTTCAGCTGAAGTACCCCTTTACAATTTTTGCTGTACTGAATGGTAACACAGTTGCAATAAAAGGCAGAATAATCCGATTTACAAAAAAAAAAAAAAAAACTTAATTACAAGTCTTTGGATGCACTTTGGATGATACTGTTGAAAAAAAAGAAAAAAAGAACATTATTTTGCATTTCTGAATACCCCCTACCACCCTTAGATGTACCCCCGGTTCAAAAACCCTGATTTAGACATACAATACTTTTGATTTGTAACATGAATAGTTTTATTCTGCTGTCACAAACATTGGTGCAAACTGCGTTCAGTAACATTTTATTTTCAGTGGAATAAATACATTTAAGTAAGAAGCTATTAACCATTTGCAGAGGTTTTGTTACATGTTCACAAACAGATATGCCATGCTTGTGTGTACCAATCATTAGACTGCCATTTGAGCTCATATTTCATATGTATGTTGAATATGCTTTTTAAGTTGTTTCCTGCTCCAGTAAAAAAAATACATGGACTGGTATGTAGCGTTACCGGTATTATTCTATAAGCTGTCCACACTACCTAAATAATGCACATTTAAACAGTGAATATGGTATTAGTAGCTTTACATAGCAGTCTTTGTGTGTCTTTCATTACTGGAGCAGGAAACAACCAAGTCTCAGAAAACACTCAGTATACATATAAAATATGTACAGATACACACATGCACGGCATGTCTACTGACCGTTTATTAACACGGAACAAAACTTCAGCAAATGGATAATTGCATATTCAAGGGTGTGCAATTTTTGAAAAAAACTTCGTCCAAGGGACAAAATGCTAGAAAATCTTGTCCTTCTTAAAAATCTACTTACCCCCTTCCTGTCTCACAAAACACCCACAATTTATTTATTTATTTTTGCCAGGTAGTTTGTCTTGAAATGCTTCAAAACTATTCTTATTTTTATTTATTTATTTTAAACATCCCAACAATAAAGTACACGCCTGACCACAAAGTGTTATAAATTACACACCGATTTTTTCTAATCTGCCAATACTTTAGCGACTGGTGGGTGTTTTGTTTTGTTTTTTTTTTTCAACTTTACTAGGTCCTGCATTGTGCTTGCCTAGTAAAATAGTTTACATAAAAAATAAGTGTCAGGTTCATGTATTAAGGAGGCAATATCACTTATTTGCTAATTTACAAAAAAACATAAAATACTGGTAATACCTTCAATTTATAAAAGATTAATCTGTGCATTGCCAGAAGCTCTCAGGTAGCCATTTCTGGGTTTCTTTGTAAGCAATAGAAAATCAGCTTCTTCCACAGCTAGCCAATCAAAAGTGATAGGGGAGGGATGTAAACAGTTCCGCAATTCAATTTTCAGAAACTTATGTGGTTGTCTATAAATATACTTGGAGTGTCTTTCCAGCAACAGAACAAACATAGGACAAATAAATAAATAAAAACTACTTGTCCGACAGGCAAAGTATAACGGCAAAACTTCCTGTTCCTCACACAAATCTTGTTGTCCCGGGCGTCGGGAGATACGAATTGCACACCCCTGCAGAGATAGAATCGTATATTCCATGCAGCGACCATTGTTTTTGTATTTCCGAGTCAGCCCATACGTTTAACAACATTTTTATCTCGTTTTCCCAAGTCACCACAATTCTGTTCAACGGCAGCCATTGTAAAGGGTTAAGTGTTTTACTGTTCCCATTAACCGCAGCCGGCAGTGGAAACAAGGCACACGTTACCTTGGGTGAACTCCTCCTCTTGCTGATTCCGTTGCATCTCTTGTTGGTCAGTATTTATTAGAATAACTTACCAAAAAATAGCAAAGGCAAACCGGATTTATCAGTCCAGAAGAGATTTGCATCCTTACTATTTTAGCATATACTCTCCTCCCTTGTATCGTCTTATTTACCAACTGGCCTCCGGTTGGTCCTTATGGCACATTTTCAAATCAGTAAAAGGATTACTCCCAGTATGCTGGATGAAATAGCTTCCATTTGCCCAAACTCCCAAGGTTCACAGTGCACAAGTACAAAAGTAGGTCACCAGACAACATTGTGTAATGCAAAGGATTTATAGAATTAGTCAGTAAATTCATGAAATGCACTGGAGACAGGATTATTGAATCAGTTTGCAAAGAGCTACACATGTATTATTCCTCCCCATAGTAGCTTTATCCTGTGCTTCATGAATCCATTGAGAATCCTGCTATCAAGCCATTATAGTTCAGAACTTTTAGCTGCTGAAACCACTATTGCCTCAAAGCCGGCTTGACAAATATGAATATATTAAAATCAGACTTCCTTTACGAAGCAGCAACTGATAGTCTAGAGACTGGAGTTAAAAAAAAAAAAAAAAATTTTAAAGTCATAACTGTAACATCAACGGGCTGCGCACAACATATTTAAAGTGTTAAATATTTGGCATTTACCACAAAAAATGACAATACATTTCCATTAGCAATATTGCCCAATAGTTTAATAGAATCGTACTTAATAAATCACACGCAGATCTTTGTCTACAAGCTTTATTGTTTTTTGTTTACATTTCACAATGCATTCCACAGACTTAATTCTCAGCAGATTATCACTATCGTATGAAGTTTCATTCACAATTACTTGCATAACAAACAAGGCTTCAAATTTCCAAGTAACATGTTGCAGCTTTAGATATTCGGTCCACAGATAATCAGAAACAGCAGGGTTTAAGTGTTCAGTTTGTAAACTTGTTTGCTGGGATTTTACTATGAATCTGCAATGAAGTGAACATCTGCATAAATGTTTTTGCAAAGGTACTAATGTTCTAATAAATACTCTGAAGCTTATGTGCTACGGAAGTTATCAAATCAAGCACTGTGGAGCTGCTGAATAACAACGCTTAAGCTCTTGTGAAACACTACACTGTCAAATCAATAAAAACAGTAAAAATCACAATACCATTAAGTTTAATACCAAATCAATTGTCCATTTCTTGCCAAGATGGTACCATTCCCTACACATTTGTTGCATTTAAAACTATCCTCAGACTGTGCAAACAGAGAGAAAAAAAAACAAATTCCCTGCTCCACTTGCTCCATGATTCTTTAATGTAAGACATTCCCTGACAAAGCACACTGTACGGATTTCTGAAACACAAACCAGTGTTTAAAAACAAGATAAATAAGAATTAGATCAAACAAAAGCAGTGGCATATAATACTTAGGCTGGTGAAAACCAACAACAGGTTAACAAAAGAGTTACATTTTCACAACACTAGAGGACTGCTATAGAGATTTGTGAAATTACACTGCAATGTCAAGGTAATGTATTCGCTCCCCACCCTCCCCTCAGCCCGAGTGACTCTCTCCAAGAGATGCTGCCTGAAGCCCTTACTCAGTCTTGCGCTTCAGTCCGGGGACTTTAGCTTGGATCCTGAAATAAACAAAAATAAAAACATCCTGCTGTTATAACATTTGCTCTCTTGTGCAGAATGCAACACACAAAATATTTAAAGCAACCTGACTACAATTATAGACATTCCACTTGTGTCGAGAATGTTCCCAATTTAGCTTCTATAGTAAAATTCAAAATTGATCCCAATTTTCATTCATTGTATTAGTAAACACTTATTGCCCACTGCCCCATCATATTTAAATCACATCCCCAAAAAACTCCCAATTTCTCTTCATAGTTTAAACATACTTACTTAGCAACAATGTCTTTAACTTGGTTGTTCACCAGAGATAAATAATGATCAATCTGTGCCTGAAAAAAAAGTAAGCAGCAACTGTTAGTCAAACTTTACTATTTTCGTCTTTGTTTTATGTTCCTGAACCTTGCATTTCATCAATCATTTGTAATAATCCTTTCAATAAAGAATACAGAGAAAGCTTTCAAATCTCAGTTCACTATGATGGCATGGTTCCTATTATAGGTCATTCAGACTACCTGGGTTCGGATTAGCAAGAGTCTACTGTAATTTAATGAAATTTGTGAGAAATAGGGTTCTTCCATATAAATACATTTTGATTTGCATCATAAAATACTGAAAAAAACAAACACTTTACTATACACATTTAATTTCAGTAAAAACATTTTTTTTAAAAAACACAACTAAAATAAACTTTGCTTACCTGGTGCCTTTCATAAATAACTGGGATGCTAAACAATGAAATCAGAGCTGAAAAGAAACAGGAGGGAGAATTTCAAAAACTGCAAGACTGAAATGAAAAAACTTGCCTTCCTAGTATGTGCCCTTTCATATAAAAAACAGACTTGTACCCACTATAAATAAGAAGGGGACATAGCTACTTCCAATGGGAAAGCAGAAGGTCTCATACGTTTCAGAAGTTTTACCTCATATATAGTTCAAGATGCTTTCTATTTTACTAACTTGCAGTAAACACTCTTTACAACTTACCCAGAATTATAAGTGTCAGACCATTAAACAAGGCGCCAACATAGGTAAGGATCCACATCAGTACAGCAAACTATAAAACAGAATACAAATGAATTAACTATAAATATGTTACACATGTTCACATCAAAACTAAACTTTACAACTGGGGAGAAAGCTTTTTTTTTTTTTTTTAAATATATATTTTGATTACATCATTCATTTGTGTATGTGGTTCATTCACAATCAATTCATTTTTACTGGTTGAAAAAGATTCCCTTTGGGTCGTTCTGGGAAGACTGGAGGCAGCAAGGGATGAATTAGCAAGAATGTGACCAAACAGAAAAAAAATAAATTATTCATGGTTTAGAAAAAGTGTGGAATGTGTCGAGGTATAGTTCCTGCATTACTCACAGCTCTGGTGTGCTGTTGAGCCAGGAACACACCTATGATTCATTTCACAACAAACCCTTTAAAATGTTATGAAAATTAAATCTATACAAAACAGACCACAAATGGATTAGTTAAGAAATAGTTTACCAAGACAAAGCTTCTCATGCATGTCAGAAAGCTTCCCAAAAGTCGGAACAAGATTCAGGGCCTGCTGAGGGCAAACTGTGCAGCCACACAAACACAGCTGCGAATTTGATGGTTCTGTGACATGGGCCGTGAGGAGGTACTGCTGAAACTCAAATCACTTAGTCTCCTGGTTAGTGCCCCAACCACGGTCATTTTCACGACACTCCAGAGCTCATAATGTTGATGTGTATTTTGTTTTTTTATTTTTGTATTTATTTTTAAATGGGGGAAAGGGGGGGTTAAACCCACTTTCTCTTGGAAAAGCCAGAAATATGACTAAATAAAAGGGAGAGATCTCTTGATTAATTCTCATTTTAAAAAAAGGAAAAAAGCTTTGGAACCTAGTGGAGATGTTGCCATTTGTTTACAGTATATCATTCCCTTTCCAGTGCAATATGAGGTTTTCATCAAGATGCTGCTAATATCCATCTCTGCTAAAGATTTATTAGAAATCACTGTGTTACTGGACTACACCCAGGTTCAGCTCCTGAACTAATTACACAGCCTGCAGGCATCCCAAGGAATGCAAGCTCTCGGCCAACAGATACCTCATTACAAATACTAGTAAAACAAACACTTGTAAAGCAAAAGGTGTGAAGAAAGTGTGTGGGTTTTTAAAAAAAAAAAATTTAGAGTGGGAACAATAGAGATGTGGGATTGTTATTGGTTTATTTAACTCTCCCCAACAGTCAGGATGCCAGGGAATCTGTCAATTAGGTTCGCAAACCGTGAAGGTAATTTGCAGTTTGCAAATAGAAATTACCACCAGTTTATTCTAAAATAAGGCCTGCCCACTCTTACTTGTACGTTTAAAATCCTTTGTTTCAAAACTGGAATAACAGTCGCTCCATTTTCTGTACATTCCCAAAGTGCTTTACAAACTCACTCCCTTTCCCTTGGCACTTTCAAAAGCTACACTATTTATTCCTCTCACTTATTTAAATCTTTTAATACGCTTCAACAATGCCCCCCTTTGTACCCAACATACCCCTCCTCCTCCCCCTTCATTCTCACATGAGGCTCCAACACCTTCCTTCTCTGGAGCTTTTTCCAAACAGCAGCAAATGGTCTTTCAGCACCTCACATCATTGCTGTGGGCTGAGACTGTACATTGTACAAAACACTGATTTATATTTCACAAGGGATCCTATATAGTTGTAGACCGCCACAGGGTCCTTTAATAGCAAGGGAAAAGTCTGCTGGTTTTATTAAAAGAGAGGAGCACAGGGCTAACTAACCCTACATAAACAGAACGTATGCTATCCTGATCTTAATATTTTTTACAGATATCCGCTGGGGGTAACTTCTTTCAAAACACTATTCTGAATAATGTGCTATTCATGGCACCAGCTGCTGCTCAAACACAATCCAAATAACTAACTTCCTTTGGTCAGGTTAGATTTTAATTACAGTGATCAAAAGGACACCTTTTTTTAATATATAAAATGTAGTCGTTTATTCAAAAACCCAATTACAAGTATTGCATTTTCAGACAGCCAACATGATAATGCAAATATTGTGGGAAATTATTTCATAATACTAGGATCTCCTCATTCTCCAGTTAATCTACGCTCCAGCCACTTCTGAATCCCAACCTCAAAGTGCTCTTTTGGCTGCAGCTGTTTCTCCTATATAGAGGTGCTGACACTTTCCTCATAACTGTGTGCAGGATTACATGGCAAGGAACATCTCAATTGCAGCTGTGAATTCAGCTGTCTTTCCTTCAGAACAGCCAATTTATTGACAAGATGACAAAATAACCTGCAGCCCTGCTAATCACTGGTTCATACCATTTTTTTTTTTGGGGGGGGGGGGGGGGGGGTACTTTCTTAACCACCTCCAGTAAAAGCAGATTGTGGGGTGCTTTACTGAAGTACTGCATTATTTACTACTACTGGTGTTACGTGGGGGTAAAAAGTGCCAATTATCATATTTGTATACAAGCTTCTTGCTCCGTTCAGCTTGGGCGGTGCCCCCCGTCCCCCGTGGAGGTCATTTACCTTCAGCGAGTCAACCAGGTCTTCCACCAGGAAGAGGTGTCGTAGCTCTTTCAGTGCACAGTTGACGTGGCCCAGTGCAACATCGCTGTATTTGTGAACCACCTCCTCAGACACAGCAACATCAGAGTCCAGGTAGGCCCTGCGTACACCGACATTTAAAAATGCATCAAATACAAAACAAAGACTGTCTCGTATATTTGATTAAATTGTGCGGTAGAGGCTCCAAATTCTGTCCTGAAGCATTGTTGCAAAAGAAAGGAATGAAAGTTGCTAGATAGCTGGCTGGCACAATGGATGAGTATTGGTTCTCGTTTACTACATCCCACATACCAGAAAGTCGCAACAAAATATACAGTCTATATAAAAATCATGACACAACATTTTCAGGAAGTTGGGTACTTTAAGTGAGGCATTTCAGAATGACGTGCTTGCCTTTCTGTCCCATGAGACTCGCTCCAAGCAGCACAATGTGTTTTTGTCCCAGATGGCTTTCCATAGACATCACTATGGCGTGCGCACGAATAATCTGGTTTGTTTACTTTTTGCTGTCTAAAACTTTTAAATAGAGGCTCAAGAGCTGCTGTGTTGATTCTGTGTGTGTGTGTATGTGTATATATATATATATATATATATATATATATATATATATATACACACACACACATATATTAATCTTGCATATCACATAGAAATTCTGGTGAGGTGGTAAATAAGTGCAAGGTATTTGTCATTTCTAGCAAATACAAAGATCTGATTTTTGTCCCAGCATTAATTATATATAACGTGTGACAACCGTGTAATCCACCATGCATCCTGTCAATTACTACTCCTCAGACAAACTCTATTCACATGACTATATAGGGTGTATAAGAAGTCACTGGACTAATAAGCAAAAATAGGTTGGAGGAATATGGGTCAGAAGAGTGATCTTTTGCTGTAGGAACTCTGCATGTGCAACAACTTCACCAATGTCCTGGGACTTAACCCTTTAACATGCCACATTGTACCTTAGGGTCAATCTACACCCTGTATATGAATAAGGCAAATGGCCCCGGGTCCGAGATGGGAATCTCATTGTAGTGAATGCACTCACTTGAAGGGGTGGCCCTCATCAGACTTCTGAATTGCCTGCAGAATCCCCTTGTATATCCTGAAGGTGATGCTAACAGAAAGCAGGGCCAGAGTCAGGTAAGAGAACACACTGACAATGCTGCACACAGTCAGGGAAAGCAGGAAGAAGAGGCTGGCTCCGAACACCGCTCCCGTCTTCTTAATGTCTCGCCAGTACAGGAGGTCTACCACTAGAAGAGAATAAAACAGGGATAGATAATGGTTAGGGATGGCATGCCAAAACAGGCAGCATATTCAGGGAGGTCCCGGTCACTACATTGTTTGTGTGAAACTGCTATAGGAGTTCTTTTTTGGGGGGCCAAATGAAACACATATATACATTTTAAATTATTTATAAAAAGCAACAATTAATGGTGCTTGCTATGCACATCTGGGCATACAAGCAAAATGCACTGTAATGATCTTTACATTCAAAGTGTTTCCCAAAAACTTAGATAAGGGCAGAAATCTCCTAAAGAGCACCTGTTAGGAAAAGGGTACATAATGCAGTTCCTATTAAGAACGTATTGTTTTATAAAGTCTGAGGCATGCAAACCCAGACAAGACCTTTGTTCTGTAATATTGGGAGTCCCTAAACAGCTGTGTGCAAGATCTAAATAAATCTGTTTCTAAATATTTTGGGGTCCTGTTAACCTTCACGGGTGTTCAAGTTCACAATTTTGTTTCCGTTGCTTGTGTGCTGTGTAGATTACAGGATCCTTCAATAAAGGCGGCACCCATGTTCCCAGGTATAGTGTGCGCTACCGAACAGCTGTTTGGAGTCTCTGCATTTGTTTAGCGTTAAAAACATGCAACAGATTGTACTGGTGTCAGTTTATTTTTCATGCATTTTTAATTGTGTCGCTACAGGTTTAAAACAAATTACGCTATTCAAACGTGATGCGTTGTGTAAAAATGTTACAGTATAAAACCAAAACGTAGGCAGGGTTTACAGTAAATTAAAAAAAACAATCCGTGGACATTAATTCTTGCTACGTCTGCGGTACATTTATTAACTAAATGTCCTCTGTAAAAAATAAATACATAAAACGGCAGATTCTCTTTGCTCCATTCTAGGGCATGGCAAAAAAAAAAAAAAAAAATCAAAACGATTTACCATTATCGATCCCCAATCTGGGCACAGCTTTCCCCGTAGCCCTGATGTAAGAAATTCGACTATAAAAATATTATCTTCGAAAATAATCTAACCACGAATATTTTGTTAAAGTTAGCATACAATATAAAATTTAAGATAGGCCTGCCCAATTGCAAACGTGCCTGACTAGATTTGCTAAGCATTAACTCTGGCGGGCTAAAAATAGCACCAGCATTTATCAACTGAATTAAATGCGGATCTCATCCAATTAAACACAGCTCAAGCTTTTTTATTATTATTAATATCAAACACACGTATTTATGATTTCTGCTACACATTTTTTCCCCGATCATAAAACAGCAATGGCACACTAAAGCATTCCGATTGTACTGTTTGACCTGACCTCTTACGTCCACACACCGATAGATCCCAGATTACCTAAATTCCTCTCTCAAGTTATTGAAAAACAAAACAAAATCTAAATCAAACAATACCTGTGAAGTGTCAGGTCAGAAACATACAATGTTAATATATAAAATGACAGACTAACCGAGTTTGGCATCCATCTTGAGAGTGCTTGCAAGCACCCAGCTTCTGCACAGTTGACTGAAAAAAAGGGGTTTCACTTCCTGCTAGGTCACTTGGAGGTCTACCGTACTGACACATTGGTAACGCAGCTCTCATTGCATTAGACTGCCTCCCTCTACCCTGAGTACTACATACAGAAACCAATTGCAGCGCTAGCTTTGCTGCTGGAAATGTAGAAAGAAACCATGCTGAGCCCGAGGGACAACCCCGAATATACGCTCGATTCACACTATTGCGGGAAAATAAAAATACTAATCGCCCGACACACCCTTTATAGTAGCCATTTATACAACGTCGAGCATCAGCTATGCCACCGATGACTGAAATCCTGCAATACATATTGAAAACGTCCCTGTATTACCTTTATGAATACCCAGGATGGGCTACACTGTGCCCATTAGTGGTATGTGTTGGATTTGAACTTAGTTGGGTACAACAAGTGACTGGTTCACTGCCAGCCTCTCTGTTTTAGTGTATTGTAACTGGTTTGCTCTGCCTTCTGCATCGCTACAGACCTTCCCCTACTCTTGGGGGAGGGACAGAAATCTGCAAGTTTAGTGAATCATGATGCAGGGGTAGCACAGCTTGCTTAATCATAGCTCTGAATGCACTTCCCTAGCCATCACAAATGGGTTACAGTTATCTGAACATGATGAAACCTTGACCTGAGGCACAGTAACATCCAACATCCCCTCTGATCGAGCAATGTGATAGTCATCATCACTAACGGCCAATGGAAACCAAGAATATTGCAACATCTACTTTATCATGGCATCTGAGCTCATTGTTGCATCAGTATATGAAATATTTAATTACTGACTATTCTCGCTGCCCTGTAAATGCAAAATGACTTGCAGGTTCCTACTAATACTATGAAGACACGCTGTCAAGGAACTTCACTCTTTCTATAATTAAACTTTATGCCTTTACAAGCTAAAGAATAGCAGCAGTCAGCTACAATCTAGTTGCTCAAACGATGCAAAACATTTATAAGGCACTGTAACACTTATCTGCTCCGTTATTGAATCGTATTTCGTCATACTTGTACTTGCTAGAACCGAAGTCATTGTATTTTATCTTGCTCTTAATTGTATTAATACTTGTACTGTGATTCTTGAACTGTATTTTTGTTTACGACTAAGTCGCCCTGGATAAGGGCGTCTGCTAAGAAATAAATAAGGCCCCATTCAACAGGTGTTCAGCAAAAAAGGGAAGAAACTCCAGTTTAAACCATAATTATTTTATGAAGAGTTTTTAATTTGTTATTTTAATTTTATTATTTAATATAAGGTAAGGGAGATTTATAAAGAAATTACATGTACAGCTATGGACAAAAGTTTTGCTTCACCCTATAGAATGAACTAATTAAAAAAAAAATCAAACATAACCTGCTGAATAATGTTATGTTAACATATTGAATTGCATACCGCTTATAGTTTCATATACTTAATGAAAGTGACATTTAAAAATCTAACGAAATACTGTAATATTATTATGGTTTCCGGTAGACTTTTGCAAAATCATTTTGTAGTTTTGTTTGATTACATAACGTTAAATAAAATATCTAAAATTATGTTCACATATACATATATTTTTAAATTATGTCTCAATTCTAAAATTCTAGGTGATGCAAAACTTTTGGCAATAACTGTACAGCAACCTGCCTCTAGTCCCCCCCGTCCCCCCCCCCCAAAAAAAACCCCAAAAAACAAATGCAGGTCTTTGAATTAATCACACCGGCTATTAAAATGCACTAAAACAAAAGCATGCTTAGAGCCCTTCAGGTTGTGCTTGCTTTATCAGACCCCACCCCCTTACCTTTATACAGAATGTTGGGAAGGGAAAGGACACAGTGTTCAAAGGTTGGTCAGCTAATCTATAGTGCATTTTAAATAATTTCTTCTGTTAGCACAAAATGTGATCTAGAAACACATCCCATTCACAACTGTATGCAATTGCACGCCCTGGTAAAGTTCTCTGAAGTAATACCTTCACCAAAAAAATGTTATTTTTAGGAATATTAAAAGAAAGATACATGGATTAGGTCTATACAGCTGTGGTCTTGCTGAAGATTGTAGCACAATTCTACCCAGTGTTTCTACAATTGACTGAAATTGTATTGTAACCAATTTGATACATATGAAATTTACAAGGACAACAAGTAATGCATCACTACTTCCATTTTTTCAGCAGGGGGAAAAAAAATAAAAATAAATATATACCCTGGTCTTTCCAGTGTTTCTTCGGGCAGTCCATCTCTCTCTGCTTGTAAAATGATTTAACCCTCAGATGTTCAGATCAACAACGCATTCCAATGTAAAAGCAGCCGCAGCAAGAGCAAGTAGGTAGAGCTGTGACAATGTGCAATCCCTAGGATCTGTTGAAGCATCGGTCTCCCAGTGTGAAGGGGCTGCAGCTAAGTCTAGCTGGACTGATCTCCAGGACTACAGCACTCCTGCTGCAGGACTCGTGTCACCTGACTGTCTGCTGGGTGTGGGGAACAATGGCGCAGTCTAATCTGTAGCTAAACTAATCACACAGCATTGCATGCTCTCAGGGGAAATTGCTCAATTCAATCTTAACTGCACTCTGGCCTACAATCCCCCCCACCCCCACCCTCTCTTTTTCTTGCTTCCTAGCTGCAATTGAGTTTACAGCCAAGATACATTTTAGGCCTGTACTCTTAAAGAAACATTAATTGGCAAAATGCACCTATTATATATATATATATATATTATACACACACTTAATTTATATCCACTTTTTATGAACATTTACTTTATAATTTGACACTGTTGTAAAACATTTACTTATTTGTTATTTGTATATTTAGCAGACTCCTTTATCCAAGGCACACGGAGGTTAAGTGACTTGCTCAGGTTCACCCAGTGAGTCTGTGATTGCGCCAGGATTTGAACCAGGGGACCTCCTGGTTACAGGCCCTTTTCTTTAACCACTGGACCACACAGCCTCCTCTGGATTCAACTGGGTAAATATCCAGGCTAATGTTAACTGTTAACTCATTGGCCTGTTTGTGGCATCGCTTCAGAAGAGTACGAGGTGGCTAGCAGCCAGCTTGTTCTCTGGTCAGGCTTTTTTTTTTGTTTTTTTTTTTTTTTAAAAAAAGAGACTACATTTTCATTTTAAATATTTTCTTGCCTGAAAACACACAGGTCAGAACAGTGTTCTTCCGAAATGAAAATCAGGCTTATTTTCCACCTGAGCAACAATACAGGGGATGCTGAAGAAACCAAGTAAAGTTAAAAAAGCTTTTTGAATCTGAAAGTTTACTTTTCACATGGCAAACAGTGTTAAGAGTAAAAATGAGTGCACGACACAGGTAGTTCTGGAGCCTGTGTACACTACACAATGCACCAACTACCAGCTACAGTAGGGGTCACAGTATGTTCAGAGGGTCATAGACGATATAGCTGAAATTAAAAGGATCCTGAAAAACATTTCTGTGCAAACAAAAGGAACACTCTGAGGTCCTACCCACTTTCAGACACACAAATAATTAAAGAGATCCCAAATTCTGACACATTTACTGACCCATTCCTGAGCAAGTCACACTGTATGAAGTACAAGTTTGTCACAGTACTTGGCAAACAACTGAAAAACTCCTTACTAACAGTAGGGCACAAAACCATTCATCTAAGGGCCCCTTATCAGGTTAATCTTCATATCAGTGCGGTGTGCAACTAAACCAGGCATCCAAAAACCATGATCTTAGTTAAGGTTTAACCTCTGTTAATCTTTGATAGTTCATTACTTACTAAACCACCCTACTCTGGCCCCACAATTTGTTAGACAATCACTTTCAAAACACACAGGCCTACAGCTATGGGCAAAAGTTTTGCATCACCTAGATTGTTAGGATTGAGACAATTAAATAACAATTTAGATATTTTATTTATGATGTAAAAATCAAAGAAATGTCAAAATGATATCGCAAAAGTCTACCGGAAGCCATAATAGTACAGTATTTCATGTTAGATTTAGAAAGGTCAATGTCAGTTTTTAAGTATATGGAAAGCTACGAAGTGGAATGCAATTCAATATGTTAACATAACATTATTTAGCCAGTTTGATTTGACTATGAAGCAAACTTTGTTAATTCCATAGAGGGGATGCAAAACTTCTGGCCATAGCTGTAGACCAAGCAATGAAGCATTCTCCAGTTTGTCAGCCAGTCTCAAATCTGGACTTCAAACACTAGAGGGCACCAACACCTAAGACTAGACTTTAAAAAAAAAAAAAAAAAAACTCAACTGGCAATCTGCAGAGAAAGAAAGTGTAGTGTTTCAGCTAGCCTCCTAAATTGTTTGCACAGAACTCTGCCTTTATGACAAAAAAGTACACAATTCATTTCTGATATAGGGTCTTTGAAGGAAGTGTGTTTTTTTGGAAGTTCCACTGTGGAATACAAATAAAACGAATAAATAAATGAAATAGAAAATCAATTTGATGGACTACTTGCTTGATTGATTTAAATATCCTTGCACCAAACATTTTTGTACATTCCGTTGGCAGGAGCCCTGTTTCAACACCTCCCTAGTGAGGCAGACACCTTGCACCAAGTGAAACCAGATACAATTACTGTGACAAGTTAGACTCTGGGACCAAAGCTTGCCATTGAAACCAGGAATGGGGTCAATCCTTATTTTTCAATTTCATTGCCTTTCAAATCATTTCCAGCCATCACTGATCAAAATTGCAATTAGCTGTATTCTGTTGAAACAAGCTTCTCACAGTGGCAAAAAATTACTTCAATTAAAGTCACTGTTGGTCAATTAAATTGGCTTCAAATGAAAGCAGCTGAACGATCACAATTTAAAAATATTAATTTCAGGAGCAAAGGAATAGGAAACTGATTTTAAAAAGGAATTGGAAGTGAAAAAAACAGGAAAATCGACCCAAACCCTGATTGTACCCCTGCGACCAGACAGAATAATAAGATTGACATCCTTACCTGCACTGATGGAAGATTTGCTACAGGACAGCTGAACATGTGCTTTTAATAGTCTAAAATGTTAGCTTAGTCAGGTCTTTTATTACTGTTATTTATTTGTAGACCAAAATTAGTTATTGGACATCATTCATATATTGCTTTGTCAACTCTGAAACAAGCATATAAAATCAAGAGAATTGATTAACTGAAAACTCAGTATTATAATAATTCGCTACGTTTCGCCTTCCCTCTTCAGATAGCATGGTAGAAATAGACTGTAGCTATCTGAAGAAGGCGGAAGCCGAAACGTAGACAATTATTAAAATAGAGTTTTCAGTTTATCGATTACTATTCTTCATTATTTCTAGTTACTGATGAGTATCCTGATTCTCCGTGGATACAGAACCGTTTGAAGTCTAATTCTCGGTACTAATATTTTATATATTCAATGTTTCTTTCAGGTAGCTGGTGAAACGATCTTGTTTCTCGCATTGAACGCAAAAAACGACAGTGCTGATCGTAAATATGGTTGCTGTTGACAGTAAGTGGCGCAGGAAGTGATGACATAGGTAGGAGTCCAATAAAAACAGTATTAGCCATGTGCATACATACAAATGTAACCAATACAAGGATGTTTTCCAGTTTAGGGGTGTGTTGCAAGGGTAACACAGAAGAATACATTTGAGAGAGAGAGAAGAATAAATATGGACTAGCGAGGAGGTGTATACTGTAGTGGGAAACTATGGCCCCCATGGGTAGAACAATAGATACCAACAATAATTCCGAAGTGCAGTTTTGGCATAGAATTCTCGGAGGAGCCCGTCGTATTTGTCAAGTTGGATTTATTTGATTTTTATGAAGTCATAAAACACTGAAAGCAGTTTTTTTTTGACAATTTTAGTGTTTGGTTTTGTAGTGCATTTTGGAATTCATTTTCTGTTGTTCACCATTTTGCTTTGTTGTGTCTAGACAGTAAGGATGCTCAGCGTAATGACATGCTTGAGAGAGTTTGTAAAAAAAAAAGTCAACGTAAGCATCTCTCTCTCTCTCTCTCATTTAATGAAATCTCTAAGCTACATTTCAAATAGGAGCAAACCAATTACTGCAGTGTGGCAGTGCTGGGGCTTGTCAAGCCTTCATACCTCATCTCTTCACAGAAAAGCAGGACTAGCACTGGGTTTAAAGTTAACAGGAGCAGTGAGGATCCCTTTTGTTCATGTATTGACCTTGACTGGTCAGAACGGTCGTATTGAATTGATGCCATTAATTAACATGCAACCCTGAACAACCTTCACAGCATTATTTTCCAGAAAGCTTTTCATTTACAATCTAAATTGGGCAATTAGTTACCAAGTTTCATTAGTTAAGCATGTCTTAAACCGTGGTGTTCAGAGGCCAACTTTACTAGCCACCAGATTTTTCAAATTCTAGAAATAAGTTCCCTACCTAAAGCAAATTGGGTGAGGGTGTTCTGCATTCTTAAACATTTAAAACGTATAAACTCTAAAGAAGTGGTTAAACGTTGAATAATATGCTAGACGTATAACCGGTCACGTAACAAATTGCCTCCAAGTAGTTTTTCTAATTGGTGAAACAGAAAGATTGACACTGGGGCAGGTTTTATTCTCGGTCGATGTGTCACTTCATTGGTGCACTGTGTGTTCATGCTGTAGTAGGCATGGTATGGTATCCAGTCCACAGGGGTAAGACAGTGAACGTCAAGCGTTTTTTCTGACATTCGTTATATATTTTTAATAAAATGGCATCTCTAAAACAAAGGAACGAGGTAAAGCCATGTTTGGAAGTATTTTGAGGAACCAAACGAGAAAAACGTGATAATCTAAATAATGATGCCAAACAAAATTGCTGTACCACAAAAACACAAGTTCAATGCTTCACCATTTGAAATGAAGAGTCAAATTACCATGGATGGAGTTACTGATGGCAGTAAAAAGCAAAACATCCATAATAAACAGAATGCTCCATTTATTTAGCCCTTACATCCCTGTGAATACATATAACAATTTTAAAAGGATTGTTTTATATACAGTGCCTTGCATAAGTATTCACCCCCCTTGGACTTTTCCACATTTTGTAGTGTTACAACCTGGAATTAAAATGGATTTAATTAGGATTTTTTGTCACTCATCTACACAAAATAGTCCATAATGTCGAAGTGAGGAAAAAAAAAAAAAAATCTACATATTTTTCAAAATTATTTACAAATAAAAAACTGAAAAGTCTTGATTGCATAAGTATTCACCCCTTTTGCTGCAATACCCCTAAATAAGCTCTGGTGCAACCAATTGCCTTCAGAAGTCACATAATTAGTTGAATGGAGTCCACCTGTGTGCAATTAAAGTGTCACATGATCTCAGATTAAATACACCTGTTTCTGGAAGGCCCCAGAGTTTGTTAGAGAGCATATCTAAACAAACAGCATCATGAAGACCAAGGAGCTATCAAAACAAGTCTGGGATAAAGTTTTGGAGAAGCACCAATCAGGGTTGGGTTATAAAAAAAATATCCCAAACTTTGAACATCCCCAGGAGCACCGTTAAATCCATTATTAAAGAATATGGCACAACCGCGACTCTGCCTCGAGAAGGCCGTCCACCAAAACTCAGTGACCAGGTAAGGAGTGCATTAGTCAGAGAAGCAACAAAGAGGCCAATGGTAACTCTGAAGGAGCTGGAGAGATCCACAGCTGAGATGGGAGAAACCGTCCATGGGACAACTATAACCCAGGCGCTCCACAAAGCTGGGCTTTATGGAAGAGTGGCGAGAAGAAAGCCATTGCTGAAAAAAACCCATATCAAATCCCGTTTGGATTTTGCAAAAGGCATGTGGGAGACACAGCAAACATGTGGAAAAAGGTTCTCTGGTCTGATGAGACCAAAACTGAACTTTTTGGCCTTGGCGCAAAACGCTATGTGTGGCGCAAAGCCAACACTGCTCATCACCCTGAGAACACCATCCCCACGGTGAAGCATGGTGGTGGCAGCATCATGTTATGGGGATGCTTTTCATCGGCAGGGGCTGGGAAACTGGTCAGGATTGAGGGCAAGATGGATGGAGCCAAATACAGGGAAATTCTAGAGGAAAACCTGTTTCAGTCTGCAAGAGACCTGGGACTGGGGCGGAGGTTCACCTTCCAGCAGGACAATGACCCTAAATACACAGCCAAAGCTATACTGGAGTGGTTTAAAAACAAGAACCTGAATGTCTTAGAATGGCCCAGTCAAAGCCCAGACCTCAATCCGATTGAGAATCTGTGGCAAGACTTGAAAATTGCTGTTCACCAACGTTCACCAATGACAGAGCTTGAGCAATTTTGCCAAGAAGAATGGGCAAAAATTGCAGGATCCAGATGTGCAAAGCTGGTAGAGACTTACCCAAAAAGACTCACAGCTGTCCTTGCTGCCAAAGGTGCTTTTACCAAGTATTGACTCAGGGGGGGTGAATACTTATGCAACCAACAAATGTCTTTTTTTGTTTAATTAACATTTGTGTCACAATAAAATATATTTTGCACCTTCAAAGTGTTAAGTATGTTGTGTAAATCAAATGGTAAAAATCCCAATTAAATCCATTTTAATTCCAGGTTGTAACACTACAAAATGTGGAAAAGTCCAAGGGGGGTGAATACTTATGCAAGGCACTAATATATATTTTATATATATATATATATATATATACACATACATATTAAATTGAACACAAGTGTAAATAAATTATGTATAGGCTTTAATTTACCAGTATACGTGTACAAATCATTTGTTAAAAAAAAAATGTCCTTGATATCTATGCAGCTTGTCAACAGAAAGGGATATAGATAGAGATATATATATATATATATATATATATATATCCTTTTAAAAATTGCTAGATTATATATATATATATATATATATATATATATATATATATATATATATATAAACACCAACCACACACATGGATTTCCCATTTGTGGCACCGATCCTTGAACAGTAAAGATAAATATAACAATGTACTGGAATCTGTGCATTTGATGGAGTCTGTAACACATGTAAGCTGTGTTTTTTTTTTATATTTACTAAAATAAAAATAATACAAATGCTTTTAAAAAGACCAAATTCACATTGGGCTTTTTTTTTTATTCTATTGATGTTTTAGTATTACATGCAGGACAGCCGCTATAAGAGTGTTACCTTTATTAAAAATGTGCACGGATGAATCTACCGATTACTCAACGGATGCCCATAAATTAACTGATCAAAAATTTGAATCGAGTGACAGCTCTAACTTCAATATATACTTTGGTGTGTACGTGTTTTTTTTTTAAAACTTTGTAGTTAAGTCTTTGCAATGTTAAAACGTTATTTAGTATTTTCTATCTCCATTCCTCTGGAATCTACCATACTCTCTCCCTCCACCTCAGCTAAGAACCTCGGAGGCACCTTGTATTCTCAGCACATCTCCACTCTGGCACGCACTTGCCGATTCTTCCGGAACAACATACGAAGAATCCGACCCTTCCTCACCAACTACGCCACACAGCTCCTGGTCCAGGCCCTGGTACTTTCCCGCCTAGACTACTGCAACTCCCTCCTGGCTGGCCTCCCTGCATCCGCCACCCATCTGCTCCAGCTCATCCAGAACCCCGCTGTTCTCTCTGCCTTTCTTCTCCCGTGCAACTCCACTGCTCCGTTCACTCCACTGGCTCCCGATCACCGCTCGCATCCAGTTCAAGACTCTTGTACTCGCCTACAGATGCCTTGACCAGACTGCACCCAGCTACCTCCAGACCCTCATCTCTCCCTACACCCCCATTTGACCTCTGCTCCTCCTGCACTAGAAGACTGGCTGTACCTCCTCTACGCTCCCCTGCCGCCAGAGCCCGCTCCTTCTCCGGGCACACTTAACAGAAAACTACTCGCCTTACCTTAAATATATAATACGACAAAGAATTTGAATAATGTGTTTTTTGTTGACTATATCTGGTTGCACTTTTTTATATTATACATTCTTTCATTACTGTTTTTTATTACGGTAAATTACCATGCTTATTTGGGCACTCTACGATTTGACTGGGGAAAAATAACGTAAGGTTATTGGAGTTCACACACACAAAAAAAAACCAACACACACCTTTTCACTTCCTTTTTAGCTTAATTTAGCTTATTGCTTCATTTAAATTGTTTTCTTTATGTTAAGTTTTCAGGTATTTTTGTTAATGCACGTCTTTGTTTTTCGCTGTTCTATATTTTTTTTTTTTTTTTTTTTAATGCAACTGTTCATTTTAACAATTTTTTTAACACAACAGTACTCGCACACGTTTGGTCACCATCATAACTGTTGCATGAAACCGCAGTGTAATAATCCAGCACCTCTGCACTTAAGCATTTGTATGTCAGCTGACAAGTGTTCAGCTGATATCCCATCATGCCTTTCTTCTTAAAGGCGTACAGCCTCTACATATGAACCCCCAATCTCTCTCACAAGCATCAAGGAATACGTTTTTTTTTTTTTTGGTGCATATGTATAGCTATTATGTACTCTACTCTATATCACCTTGCAGTACAATACAACAAAAAATGGACTGAATGATAATACCCGAAAATAATCTTAATTTTTTTAATAAAGTAGTCAGCGCAAATGTAGCATTAGGCGGTGGATTGCGTCGATCGCCGGTTTATTTTGACCCCCTGCATTCATTGTCATTATTTTTGCTTTGAAAATAAAAATCGGTTATTTTTTTAGCAGTCATTTAACGTTTTAGCCTCTTGAAGTGCTTAACACAGAAGACCCGCCCCTTCGATTCTCCGATTGGTTAAATGTTGTGTCAAGACGTAACACAGCTGTCATGTGGTTTTTTTTTTTTCACCCAGCAACGCGCAACTGATCTAGTCTGCTAGAAGCTAAATCAATCCTTATTGTTAAAGGCACAGTAGCATCTGCAAGACGGGCGGATCGGGTTTTTCAGTCGGGCGGAGACCTGGGGAGAACCCTGTAAACATTCATAAAATGTACCAAAAGCAAATCCCTAGTTTAAATTGGGTGAGGGTGTTCTCTGCACCTTGTTTAAATTGGGTGAGGGCGTTCTCTGCACCTTGTTTAAAGCAGTTTTTTTTTGACAATTTTAGTGTTTGGTTTTGTAGTGCATTTTGGAATTCATTTTCTGTTGTTCACCATTTTGCTTTGTTGTGTCTAGACAGTAAGGATGCTCAGCGTAATGACATGCTTGAGAGAGTTTGTAAAAAAAAAAGTCAACGTAAGCATCTCTCTCTCTCTCTCATTTAATGAAATCTCTAAGCTACATTTCAAATAGGAGCAAACCAATTACTGCAGTGTGGCAGTGCTGGGGCTTGTCAAGCCTTCATACCTCATCTCTTCACAGAAAAGCAGGACTAGCACCGGGTTTAAAGTTAACAGGAGCAGTGAGGATCCCTTTTGTTCATGTATTGACCTTGACTGGTCAGAACGGTCGTATTGAATTGATGCCATTAATTAACATGCAACCCTGAACAACCTTCACAGCATTATTTTCCAGAAAGCTTTTCATTTACAATCTAAATTGGGCAATGAGTTACCAAGTTTCATTAGTTAAGCATGTCTTAAACCGTGGTGTTCAGAGGCCAACTTTACTAGCCACCAGATTTTTCAAATTCTAGAAATAAGTTCCCTACCTAAAGCAAATTGGGTGAGGGTGTTCTGCATTCTTAAACATTTAAAACGTATAAACTCTAAAGAAGTGGTTAAACGTTGAATAATATGCTAGACGTATAACCGGTCACGTAACAAATTGCCTCCAAGTAGTTTTTCTAATTGGTGAAACAGAAAGATTGACACTGGGGCAGGTTTTATTCTCGGTCGATGTGTCACTTCATTGGTGCACTGTGTGTTCATGCTGTAGTAGGCATGGTATGGTATCCAGTCCACAGGGGTAAGACAGTGAACGTCAAGCGTTTTTTCTGACATTCGTTATATATTTTTAATAAAATGGCATCTCTAAAACAAAGGAACGAGGTAAAGCCATGTTTGGAAGTATTTTGAGGAACCAAACGAGAAAAACGTGATAATCTAAATAATGATGCCAAACAAAATTGCTGTACCACAAAAACACAAGTTCAATGCTTCACCATTTGAAATGAAGAGTCAAATTACCATGGATGGAGTTACTGATGGCAGTAAAAAGCAAAACATCCATAATAAACAGAATGCTCCATTTATTTAGCCCTTACATCCCTGTGAATACATATAACAATTTTAAAAGGATTGTTTTATATACAGTGCCTTGCATAAGTATTCACCCCCCTTGGACTTTTCCACATTTTGTAGTGTTACAACCTGGAATTAAAATGGATTTAATTAGGATTTTTTGTCACTCATCTACACAAAATAGTCCATAATGTCGAAGTGAGGAAAAAAAAAAAAAATCTACATATTTTTCAAAATTATTTACAAATAAAAAACTGAAAAGTCTTGATTGCATAAGTATTCACCCCTTTTGCTGCAATACCCCTAAATAAGCTCTGGTGCAACCAATTGCCTTCAGAAGTCACATAATTAGTTGAATGGAGTCCACCTGTGTGCAATTAAAGTGTCACATGATCTCAGATTAAATACACCTGTTTCTGGAAGGCCCCAGAGTTTGTTAGAGAGCATATCTAAACAAACAGCATCATGAAGACCAAGGAGCTATCAAAACAAGTCTGGGATAAAGTTTTGGAGAAGCACCAATCAGGGTTGGGTTATAAAAAAAATATCCCAAACTTTGAACATCCCCAGGAGCACCGTTAAATCCATTATTAAAGAATATGGCACAACCGCGACTCTGCCTCGAGAAGGCCGTCCACCAAAACTCAGTGACCAGGTAAGGAGTGCATTAGTCAGAGAAGCAACAAAGAGGCCAATGGTAACTCTGAAGGAGCTGGAGAGATCCACAGCTGAGATGGGAGAAACCGTCCATGGGACAACTATAACCCAGGCGCTCCACAAAGCTGGGCTTTATGGAAGAGTGGCGAGAAGAAAGCCATTGCTGAAAAAAACCCATATCAAATCCCGTTTGGATTTTGCAAAAGGCATGTGGGAGACACAGCAAACATGTGGAAAAAGGTTCTCTGGTCTGATGAGACCAAAACTGAACTTTTTGGCCTTGGCGCAAAACGCTATGTGTGGCGCAAAGCCAACACTGCTCATCACCCTGAGAACACCATCCCCACGGTGAAGCATGGTGGTGGCAGCATCATGTTATGGGGATGCTTTTCATCGGCAGGGGCTGGGAAACTGGTCAGGATTGAGGGCAAGATGGATGGAGCCAAATACAGGGAAATTCTAGAGGAAAACCTGTTTCAGTCTGCAAGAGACCTGGGACTGGGGCGGAGGTTCACCTTCCAGCAGGACAATGACCCTAAATACACAGCCAAAGCTATACTGGAGTGGTTTAAAAACAAGAACCTGAATGTCTTAGAATGGCCCAGTCAAAGCCCAGACCTCAATCCGATTGAGAATCTGTGGCAAGACTTGAAAATTGCTGTTCACCAACGTTCACCAATGACAGAGCTTGAGCAATTTTGCCAAGAAGAATGGGCAAAAATTGCAGGATCCAGATGTGCAAAGCTGGTAGAGACTTACCCAAAAAGACTCACAGCTGTCCTTGCTGCCAAAGGTGCTTTTACCAAGTATTGACTCAGGGGGGGTGAATACTTATGCAACCAACAAATGTCTTTTTTTGTTTAATTAACATTTGTGTCACAATAAAATATATTTTGCACCTTCAAAGTGTTAAGTATGTTGTGTAAATCAAATGGTAAAAATCCCAATTAAATCCATTTTAATTCCAGGTTGTAACACTACAAAATGTGGAAAAGTCCAAGGGGGGTGAATACTTATGCAAGGCACTAATATATATTTTATATATATATATATATATATATACACATACATATTAAATTGAACACAAGTGTAAATAAATTATGTATAGGCTTTAATTTACCAGTATACGTGTACAAATCATTTGTTAAAAAAAAAATGTCCTTGATATCTATGCAGCTTGTCAACAGAAAGGGATATAGATAGAGATATATATATATATATATATATATATATATCCTTTTAAAAATTGCTAGATTATATATATATATATATATATATATATATATATATATATATATATATATAAACACCAACCACACACATGGATTTCCCATTTGTGGCACCGATCCTTGAACAGTAAAGATAAATATAACAATGTACTGGAATCTGTGCATTTGATGGAGTCTGTAACACATGTAAGCTGTGTTTTTTTTTTATATTTACTAAAATAAAAATAATACAAATGCTTTTAAAAAGACCAAATTCACATTGGGCTTTTTTTTTAGATTCTATTGATGTTTTAGTATTACATGCAGGACAGCCGCTATAAGAGTGTTACCTTTATTAAAAATGTGCACGGATGAATCTACCGATTACTCAACGGATGCCCATAAATTAACTGATCAAAAATTTGAATCGAGTGACAGCTCTAACTTCAATATATACTTTGGTGTGTACGTGTTTTTTTTTTAAAACTTTGTAGTTAAGTCTTTGCAATGTTAAAACGTTATTTAGTATTTTCTATCTCCATTCCTCTGGAATCTACCATACTCTCTCCCTCCACCTCAGCTAAGAACCTCGGAGGCACCTTGTATTCTCAGCACATCTCCACTCTGGCACGCACTTGCCGATTCTTCCGGAACAACATACGAAGAATCCGACCCTTCCTCACCAACTACGCCACACAGCTCCTGGTCCAGGCCCTGGTACTTTCCCGCCTAGACTACTGCAACTCCCTCCTGGCTGGCCTCCCTGCATCCGCCACCCATCTGCTCCAGCTCATCCAGAACCCCGCTGTTCTCTCTGCCTTTCTTCTCCCGTGCAACTCCACTGCTCCGTTCACTCCACTGGCTCCCGATCACCGCTCGCATCCAGTTCAAGACTCTTGTACTCGCCTACAGATGCCTTGACCAGACTGCACCCAGCTACCTCCAGACCCTCATCTCTCCCTACACCCCCATTTGACCTCTGCTCCTCCTGCACTAGAAGACTGGCTGTACCTCCTCTACGCTCCCCTGCCGCCAGAGCCCGCTCCTTCTCCGGGCACACTTAACAGAAAACTACTCGCCTTACCTTAAATATATAATACGACAAAGAATTTGAATAATGTGTTTTTTGTTGACTATATCTGGTTGCACTTTTTTATATTATACATTCTTTCATTACTGTTTTTTATTACGGTAAATTACCATGCTTATTTGGGCACTCTACGATTTGACTGGGGAAAAATAACGTAAGGTTATTGGAGTTCACACACACAAAAAAAAACCAACACACACCTTTTCACTTCCTTTTTAGCTTAATTTAGCTTATTGCTTCATTTAAATTGTTTTCTTTATGTTAAGTTTTCAGGTATTTTTGTTAATGCACGTCTTTGTTTTTCGCTGTTCTATATTTTTTTTTTTTTTTTTTTAATGCAACTGTTCATTTTAACAATTTTTTTAACACAACAGTACTCGCACACGTTTGGTCACCATCATAACTGTTGCATGAAACCGCAGTGTAATAATCCAGCACCTCTGCACTTAAGCATTTGTATGTCAGCTGACAAGTGTTCAGCTGATATCCCATCATGCCTTTCTTCTTAAAGGCGTACAGCCTCTACATATGAACCCCCAATCTCTCTCACAAGCATCAAGGAATACGTTTTTTTTTTTTTTGGTGCATATGTATAGCTATTATGTACTCTACTCTATATCACCTTGCAGTACAATACAACAAAAAATGGACTGAATGATAATACCCGAAAATAATCTTAATTTTTTTAATAAAGTAGTCAGCGCAAATGTAGCATTAGGCGGTGGATTGCGTCGATCGCCGGTTTATTTTGACCCCCTGCATTCATTGTCATTATTTTTGCTTTGAAAATAAAAATCGGTTATTTTTTTAGCAGTCATTTAACGTTTTAGCCTCTTGAAGTGCTTAACACAGAAGACCCGCCCCTTCGATTCTCCGATTGGTTAAATGTTGTGTCAAGACGTAACACAGCTGTCATGTGGTTTTTTTTTTTTCACCCAGCAACGCGCAACTGATCTAGTCTGCTAGAAGCTAAATCAATCCTTATTGTTAAAGGCACAGTAGCATCTGCAAGACGGGCGGATCGGGTTTTTCAGTCGGGCGGAGACCTGGGGAGAACCCTGTAAACATTCATAAAATGTACCAAAAGCAAATCCCTAGTTTAAATTGGGTGAGGGTGTTCTCTGCACCTTGTTTAAATTGGGTGAGGGCGTTCTCTGCACCTTGTTTAAATTGGGTGAGGGTGTTCTCTGCACCTTGTTTAAATTGGGTTCACATCACAAGTGGACGGAGTTTGTTGAATTTTACTCACCTTAACCCACTTATTACCGGTCAGCAATGTTTCTACACACAAAACATCAATAATGGAATATGCCTATGTTTTGTGTGTGACCTGTTAAAAGTAATTTTCTTATTGGCAACTTATTTTCGTATTCATACACAGAAAGTGCCAGTTGCTTTCTGCTAGAGCTGGTGCAAAAGTAATAAAAAAATAAAACTTCCCTGTTACTAAATCTTTCCTTTATGTACGTTTATATGTCGACTACTACAATTAGTACAAGATGTTGCAGTCTTAACCATATTGTTTTGTAATATGTTAATACTGCAAATTAAAAAAAAAAAAAAACTTAAGTCTTTCCACTACTAACCTGCCGCAAACAGATTTAAATTGGCACCAATACTTGGCAACTGAGCAATTAAAATGTTACCTAAAGAGAACTAAAACATCAAGAGTAAGATTGTCAAACTATTTCTACTGTGGTTTACTGAAGTGAAAGAAAAAGGTGAAAACCAAAAAATGAAAAGTGACTCACTGCACTACAGGTACAAAATGACAAGAGAGAGGACAGCAGCCCCTTGAGGTGAAAGGAATGGGTGAGGTACCGAACAAGACAGTGAACACACGCATGCTGGCATTACCTGCTTCTGTGCTCAGGTTTGGTGTCTGATCAGTCTTACGGACTTCAGGTCTACCAGTATCAGAGGGAGGCTGGTCCTCATCTGCCTTTGGAGGAGGAACTGGTTGCTCCGTTTTTTCACTTGTCGAGTGGATATTTGGAACCTGTGTCACTGACAAGGAAGCCTCGGTCACCATTTCTTGGAACTTGGCTTCTTTGAGCGGCTCAGGGCAGGTAATCTGGTTTTCTGGTTCCAGATGAATTTTCAGGGATGTAGCCTTAGGTGCAGGTTCAGATGGAAGCGTGAAGGAGCTTTGCTGTGAGCCAACATGCACTTGCGTAAACTCAGTCTGTTCCTCTAGCTCAGCAGCTGAGTCGTCACGGCCAAGTTTGGATGGCATTTCATGTTCCGTGCCTAGTTCGGAAACACTTGAGACTTTAGAATTATCCAACGTCTCCAAAAACTCATCTATAACTCCTCTTGATAATGGCTCACTGGACACAGCTTCTATTATTTCAAACTCTTCAGTAGCGACGTCATACTCAATGGATCCTTCCAATTCTACAGTTTCCACTGGCTTTTCCAAATGAGCTTCCCTTCCTGGAAAAGCACAGGTGTCTTCAGTAGGTGCCTTCTCTAATTCCTTTGGGGACTTGCATTCACTTTCCATCACAAAATTTACAGGAACAGTGACTTTGATCCTCTCTCCCACTGCCTCGAATGCAGGAGATTCTTGGAGAGGTTCTTTCAACTCATGAATTTGTTTTATCGATTTCTTGAACTCAGATGGACTGGTGGACAACTCAATTATTTGCTCAAAACTAGGAGATTCTTTAATACTTTCTAACAAGCCAGATGAACCTCGACTCATGGACAGAGTGGAAATCTGGTCTTCCTCGTTATCCACTTGGGCAGTGAGGTCACTTGTGGTTTGGGCTTCCTTTACTAGATCACACGCACCCAACCTCTTATGTGCGTCGTCAAAAGCAGGTGTAGCCGTTTGAACCTCTTTAAATGAAACTGCCACATGTGCTTCCTGCTTAGCTGAAATCTGGGAGTCAGGCACAAAGGCCAATGGTTTCACTGCCTCAAAGATGACTTTCACAGGGCTTAGTTCAGAATCTCGAGTACCTTCAGAAGATCCAGCAGCTACTTTGCCAGAGCTCAAAGGAGACTCCAATATATCTGGGAGAGAAGGGGGTAAAGGGGTTCCCTCCAGTTCCTTAGGTGACCCAGGCTGGCACACTGAAGGGTCAAAAGGTTCTTGTATGGACTCTAAGGTCCTCTGAACTAAATCAACATTGGTTTCATCACTATCTTTTATTTGTGACACATCTTGGAGCTCATTGTCAAATGCCCCTTGCACTAAGTCTGGGGTGGGGCTTTCGGATACCTTTATGGTATTTTCCTCCGACACAGCGTCTATCACTTGTGGCAAACCAGTGCTGGCAGCACTTATGGGTTGAAAGTCAAGGAAGGACTGTGGTTGGACTGATCTGTCTGCTTTTCTGGCATCTATAAAGTCTGGTTGCGGAGAGTCAAAGGCTGCAGTAGGCTCAAAAGTAGCAAAAGTAACGTAGGGTTGAGTTGTCACTATAGACTGAATTTCAGGTGTGAGGGGTGACTGCTCTGAAGAAGATCCAGAGGAAGTGTCTAACGGGGATGGAGCATGGATTTTGGAATCTTTCCCCAATGTAAAATCATGTTCATCACGACTTCTTTCATTCTTCTGTGACCCTACTAAATGACCAGCTTGATCAGAAGAAAATTCAAATCTACCATCTTCACAGAATACGGTCTTTATCGTGTCTACAGGGGACCCTAGTGCAACACCAACATTCTTGTCCGTCTCTGAATCGTCTTTTCTATCAACTTCAGGCTTTTCAGGGACTGGAGAGGTTTGCTCTTTTAGTTCAGACACTATCTGCAAGTCTACATGCTTGAGTGAGCTAATTTCAGGAAAATGTTCCTGCTGTGCACCGGCAATCTGATCAGGTTCCAGTGGAAAAGTAGTAGTGGTCTGTAACACATCCCTAAGCATGCCAGTATTCAAACCAACAGCCTTTTCCACCTTTGTATCCTCCTCCATTTTCAGAGGCTGTTCCACAGCTTCTCCAACAAGGCTCAATTTGGTATCCGAGATTTCAGACTCAGTTTTAGATTCTGCAGTCTTCACCTCTTCTGCTAAAGACATAGCCTTAGAAACTTTTGAAGCAGAATCTTCAACAGTCTGTAGCAGACTAGCAGGTGTCACAGTCTCTTGTACCTTAGTTGAAGCAGGGGCTTGGTCACAGCTTTCAGAAAGAGAGAGTTCTTCTAGAGAGTCAGGAGAAGGAAGAGGAGACAAAGAGGAAACTGGAGCAACAGCCTCCACAAGCACAGGCGAATCATCCTTCTGGTCAAGTGGCCGAGTGCTGCGTGGCTGCTCTTGCATGTCCACAAAGCTCTCTGAGACCATGGACAAAAAGGAAAATGCCACAAAATCAAGAGACATTCTTCTGATAAACTAGCTTGTTTGGTACATGCTGCATGACATCTAAATTCAAAAAGTAATTCCCCATCAATGACAAAAGAAATGTTAACCATGAAAATTTAAACCTGATTGGATGCAAATTGAAACCGTATATGCAACGAGTCATTTAGCCAAATATAAAATTTAGATACCAAAACTAATAATCTAAGATAGTCTTTAGTGCTTTAAAAGTCAGTGATGGGACAAATATAATGCAAGTGCATATCAAAATACAACAAGTAGTTTCTACTACAATCTATATGGATAAGTGTTCTGTAATTCTGACATCAAATAACATCTAACTGCATTCTAAGGGTTGTCAAGGATTGAGGGAAGACGAAGAAAACAAGCACACGATTATATGCATTGTGTCTTGTGCAAAAGTACACGCTAAACAGCATTTGTTTTAGGTTTTTGTTTGGGGGAGGGAGGGGGTGTGAATAAAGAAGCGAAAGGAACTCAAGGAGGTGGAATAAGGAGCAGTTTAAGGACACAAAAAAAGCTAGCAGAGAGAACTTGCCTGCAAAGGACTGCATCAGAGGCTCAGATGGAGCAGAAGGAAAAATGGTCTCATCTGAAAAACAAACAAGAGCAGCTCAGCAGGGACATAACACTGCACAAGCTGCCTGGAGAAGGCAAAAAGCAGTGAAACATCCCTAATATCAATAAAGTTAAGGGGGGGGGGGGGGGGTTAAAGAAGTCTTTCAAAAGTGAAACTAGTACATTATAAATTTGGATACCTACCTTTAAGACCAAAGTCATGTAAATGATTGCAAGTTAACAGATTTTTTTTTCTACACAGTCTAAAAGGGTTAAAGAAGGGACCTCTTTAAACCACTTATTTTGCATGCCCTCTTCCTGTCACCTGTCAAAACCACCTGCACATGTACAGAAGTGCAAGTCTGTGTGTGACAGAGGGGGTGGTGAAGATCAGGATTTAGCACTGACCTGCAAAAAACAACATGCTTGCTGATTTTCAACAGGAATGGGAGAAGAAAAAACCATCAACCCAAATATGCCATGAAGTATATTCAACTGGACCCATTCCCATGGTTTAAAACAGTATTGATTAAAATACTCATCCATAGGTAAAATTATAATAATGTACAGCATTAGCTGAATGCTATGTCTGCATGAGTTTTATTAAACCTTTAGATTAATGAGCTACCAAAAGACCTTTGGTGTGTATCCTTAAATGAAAATGTAATAGTAAAGCTTCAGATTTATGCATCTGTTTTTCTACAGCCCATTACTGCCAAAAGAACACCACAGATACATTTACATTTCTTCCTTTTGAAAAATGTCACTGCAGAATTTTTCCAAAACGCATTCTTGTACTCTTCAGTGCGATTATGAGGAGCCTGGGTTGTTTTTCCACTGCAGAGCCGTGCTGTGCTACTGACGTCACACGCAACAAAAGACAGTTATTAATTATTGTTATTATTAATTAACTCAGTTTGCCAAAAGATGCGCAAATAAATGGTGTTCAAAAATGGAGACCAACGGTACTGCTGTGTCTTGTATCACTATATTTTGTAAATATATTTAGATAAATTTTCTTTATAATCCACACATTTTACTGATTATATCGACTTACTAAAGTTTTAGTTCTGTTGAAAGGGAAAAAAGGTTTTAAAAAAAATGATTTGCCAAAGATATCCCATTTAAGGATAGTTGTCTATTTTTTCTAGTTTTTTGTTTGGGTGCTTAAAAAAAAAAAATAGCTGCGCGAGCACAACGAGAGCCGTAATTGTATGTCTGGTACAGCTATGCAGTATTTTGTTTGAATATTTTTGTAAATAATTTTAGAATGGTTTGATTTTCTGCATTTTTTAAAATATAATATAATATAATAGAAATTTGGTAGAATAATTTTGTGTTTGAGTGAGTGAGTGTACCGTACCTGCGGTTTGACCATTTGCTTCAAATCGTCAGAAATTCGGGCATACTCTATCATTTCTGATGCACAACTCCAAATCTTCTTAAACACTTATATCTGCCCACAGACAAATTGGAACCTGCACTTCCTCAGCGTCCCAAGGCTGTACTTCTCTCATCACACTCGCTGCCTGGATTCAGCTGTCTTGTGAGTTGGAGTTTCACAGTTTGATTCTCGCTCAACTTGACAAAGCCAGTGGAGAACAACCCGTACCCGTACTGTACCGAGCCTTCACGGGTTGGATGTGCCAGTGGAGAAGGGGTATAGGAGACCCAGCAGGGAAGCTGGACTACCATTCACAACCTGGCAAAATAGCCAGGCACCTTTTAAGGGGATACTTTACAGCAATGCCTCGAAAGAACATAAAAAAATAAAAAATAAAAAACAGCTTTGCATCATACTTTACCTATTTTCCATACGTTGACATTTACAAACAAAAGCACAATTAGTTACATCACACATAGAATTATGTTTGCATTAATGGTGCCACCAACACACCTCTTACCCCAAGACAAAGACAATTCCATATTCATCTTAACACTGTGTACGGTATTTATTAAAGTACATTTATGAAAATTAGTTAGTGGGGATGTTTCCTTGAAAACAAATGTTCCTACTAAAACGTACATGATTGACAGAACCATTAATGTTCTTAGGCTAAAACTGGAAATGATACCGACAGGTTCAACCACAAGGTGAGAGGGCGACAGATCTGTAAATTAAGAGTGCTAAACCATTCTTGACTTTGTACCTCTTCCTAGCTTAATTAATGCTGTTACATTTGTTTTGCTGTGAATTGTTTGGTTCTTCACATGATTTAACTAATATTTCTTAAAGTGTAAAAAGTCCATTGCTAAACCATTAAAATCACCCTTGATGAAGATTTCCAGTTTGTACTGTACTCCAACAGCTGCATAAGCCATAAAAAAAATGTTTGAACTCAACTTATCAAAATCAGAAATCTCAACAGGAGTTACCACTGACTGCTTGAAGATAGTTACTACTGACACATTTGACTTCACAGAGCTCTCGTCCTTACAAAACTAAACAGAGCAAAGAGCTCTTGCAAGTACTGTTGTTATAAGAACACAGCCTTTTTAATGGCCATAAATAATGAGCAAATTGGCACAGTTAATTTGTACAGTGATCTGCAAATTTGAAAGTGGGTAAATCAGTTATTTTGCAATTTATTCCGACCTGGACACCAAGCGAGACTGACAGTTGTCAAATTGTATGGTGATTTTGTGATTTGTACATCCCTTTAATGCAGTCATGCATTGTTGTGTCACTGAAGTTCTGTCAATATTATTAACAGTGAATGATTCTTTAGGATGCTGGGTTATATTTCCACATTACAAATTATTACTTTGCAAATTAACTGCAGGAATGATTGAATAATCACACAGGTCTATTAAAATGATTTAATTCCATTAAGGCAATTAGAAAACAGCAGCACATCACAGTATTTGATCAAATATAATTTTTTTACTATGGATTTGTTCCACACATGCGTTACCTCTTTTGCCTAGCCTCTGTTCTAGGGCCCGATAACCTAAAAATAAATAATTGAGACATTAAACAAACACAATGTGCAAACTTTGACTTCGGACTCCATGATGGTCCAATCCTAAACAAACAAGGTCCATATTCACATTCATCATCCTGGCACGATGCCTCGTACAACACCTTATGAGGTTTGTCCTTCTCCAAGCTTTTTTCAAGATAACATCCAATTAGAAGTTCTTATTGAAATACAAAACTGGTCCTTCCTCTTATTGGCTTCAATATTGCTACTGCTTTGTTGTTTTGCTGCTTGTTTTTATAAAAGGTTTGCGCATTTACCAATTTACCACATCTTTGCTGCTTCGTGGTCCTGTGGTGTAGTTGACATGGTCCGAGTGTGGCAAAACTGCTTCATAAGAATAAGGAATAAGTGATATGATACACACTTCCCCGGAATCAGAAACTGGGCAGCTGAAGACTGTGTTTCATGTTAAATGTTTAAATGATACATACATACATATTGCAATGACTTAAAAAAACAAGCAGCAAAGAACATAAAAGGGGATCTGCAATTGATGTTGCCAACATGAGGAAATTGATTTATAAGTCTTGATTTGTACCAGAAGGTAAAAATAAAAAAAATAATGTTTCAAAGAGAAAACTGAAAGGCATATTCAATAATTCCACAAGAGTGAACCTTAACATAAGAGTTCTTAGTGCTGAAGTATTTAATCAGCGCCTGAAAAGTGAATCTTGCCAATTGTGTGTTTGATCTAATCTGAAATATTAATGATCTTATGGTGTTGGGTCCTACAGAACATCCACCTGGTATAACTACAATCCATTACTGAACAACTAATAGCACATTTTTCTTTCTTTCGGGGGAAGTCTTTGACTTCCAGAGTTCTAGATTTTTTATTTTTCCCCCCCTCTCAAACACTGCCTTCCTCCTCAGAGAGAGTGTAAAAAGTCTTAATAAAAGAAAAAGCTTCTGGTAATTAATTCACCACTCAAGGGAATGAATCATAGTTTTGCTGAAAATCTGAAGTAACACATTCTTTTAAGATCATAGTAGGGGGTGGAGGAGAAAAGTTGTAGTCCAGGAGGGTGTTGTCGCACTACATTTCCCAGAATGCCATGGGAATGAGTCAGGAAGAGGCTCACCTGGCTCTAATTAATGAGGGACACGGCTACTGTCCGGTTTATAGTTGAGATTTAAAGAAAAGTTTAGATTAGCACTCCATGTGGGAGTTTGTTTTTGTTTATTTTTTATTTCTGTAAATAATAGAAGTGCACGCAAGTGCTTTAAACCTGCAGTTCTTGTGTCGGGATCTGTATTTTAAAGGGCACAAACGATCCTTAACCAAAGGCCTGTGTTGCATTTTATTTTCAGCTCAGCTGTTTGGTTTTTTTTTACCCAGTATTTATAATAGCTTATCTCTGTCTTAAACATCAAAATGAAACAACTAAAAGGGAAGTAAACTGTTAAATGCTACAAATCTGAAGTGATACAGTAAATATTTACCATTCTGAATAAATGTTGACCTGTAGATACAGCATGAGGTTAAAAAAGGCACCCCACAAAATTAAAGGCGCTTGAACCCAGCAATCAATCCTCCAATAAAAAACAAGGATATAAAACTAGCATGTTGCACCACCATTTATAACACTGACCGACGCAACCTTCCATGTTTATTATACACAGTATGATCACTGTATTGAACAGCCGTCTGGGCATCATCAGCTAGGCAGTATTGTAAATGTTTTAAGTGTTGAATTTAAATCAAGGGAAGTAATGTTAAAACTTTACAATGCATTAGTACGTCCTCATCTAGAATATTGTGTTCAGTTCTGGTCACCTCATTACAAAAAGGATATTGCTGCTCTAGAAAGAGTGCAAAGAAGACGGTGTGGTCCAGTGTTAAAGAAAGGGGCTTGTAACCAGGAGGTCCCCGGTTTAAATACTACTTCAGCCACTGACTCGTGTGACCTTGAGCAAGTCACTTAACCTCCTTGTGCTCTGTCTTTCGGGTGAGATGTAATTGTAAGTGACTCTGCAGCTGATGCATAGTTCACACACCCTAAACTCTGTAAGTCGCCTTGGATAAAGGTGTCTGCTAAATAAATAAATAATAAAAAGAAGAGCGCCCAGATTTATCCCGGGTTTAAAAGGCATGTCGTACGCAGACAGGCTAAAAGAATTGAATCTATTCAGTCTTGAACAAAAGAAGACTACGTGGCGATCTGATTCAAGCATTCAAAATTCTAAAAGGTACTGATAATGTCGACCCAGGGGACTTTTTCGACCTGAAAAAAGAAACAAGGACCAGGGGTCACAAATGGAGATGAGATAAAGGGGCATTCAGAACAGAAAATAAGAGGCACTTTTTTTACACAGAGAATTGTGAGGGTCTGGAACCAACTCCCAAATCCAATGACTTCTTCTAAAACAAGCCTTAAATCTGCAGCAACTGAGAACTTGAAAACTGTTAATGTGTCAAAGAATATCATACTAGGCATGGAAATACAGCTAACATTACAGAGCATTGCTCTTCAGTGTACTGTCATGTAGGCATAGTGTTTGTTTTACCATTACAACTGCACAAGGAGGAAATTAAAAAGACAGTTCACGATAAAGTACTGTTTATATACACAGCGGCTTCCGAAGCCTCCGAATTCTAAACACTGGCCGTTGATGAGTGCTAAACGGTCCAAACAAAAAGACCACACTGACTGTCATTCTTCATCCAATAGAATAAGTAACAGCAGGATATTGTTACACACTCTGGACTGGCTGGTTTCCAAGGTGGCACTGACTCACTACTGCACCACACAGCACATGACTGGAGAGGGAATGACCTAAAACAGGGGGTCCGACAGAATAGAGTTTTTCATGTTAGATTTTGAAATGTCACATTTCTCAATTCATATCAAGGTTTCATTCAACTTTGTAAAGCAAAATGAGTTCATTCTATAGTGTGATGCAAAACCTTTGGCTGCAGCTGTAAATGGATTTATTCAAAACATATATTTTTAAACGAATAGTAGATGTGTGAGGCTGCTAAACGCTTTTAAAATGAGGAGTTACTGGAAAGGTGACATTACTGAAAAAAGGTCTGCTGAGCACAAATTATATTCCATGCCTCAGTTCCGGGTTCTACCTCCGCGTTTAAGTAATATCATGATCCTGGCAAGATCTAGGCCAACATAGAATGACCAGGTTGAGATTCAAAACTGATCTCCTTTTCCAGGCTGTTTGGGAATTGTCACTAGGCTACATTACAGTAGCTAGCTCAAAAGAAGGCACTGTACTCTGGTATGGCATTCAGATCATGTTTCAAAGCGTGATTAAGTCATGCACTTTTAGTAATACTGTATATTAAGTGGCTAAAATGAAATTCCAGCCATGTCTTAATGATGAGTATTGCTTAATAAATACTCCCTGGTATGCATTGAAACTTTACTGCTGCTTTTTTTAGTGCAGTATGTGTTCCGTTAGCCAGGAAACAACCCACTAATAACAGTTTTCAGTGCCATTCCCGTCCATTCACTCAACTCTAAATTGAGCAGCCACATCACAGGCACCTAAATGCATACAAAAAAAATGGAAGCCGCACCCAAACGCTAACAAGGTTAGTCGACTGGTTAAGTTTGCTCTTCCAGTGCCTTCCTAGTGGCGTTCACAACTGTCTATCACCTAAATCTGTAGTCGCCCCTCCCCTCCCGCCGTCTGATGTGAAGAGCAGTATGCAGCGTCATCGACCCGGCCCCGGCCCCAGACAAAATATATAAATAATAGAATCGCACTTTGACAGACAGTTATTTTGAAGCATGACTTTATTTTACTAAACTATACATTTTTTTTAAACCAATAGTGACACATGCATAGATAAATACGTTCTATAATTAAAATGTAATGTAAAAATAGTCAAATTTGAATCTATCTAGACAGACTTGTTCAAATCGCAAATGTAATCATTCGTAGGCGTTTCATTGCTTTTAAACTGAAATGGGAAACATTGTAAAGCAATACAAGCGAAGCAGCATGCGCAGGCCTATTAAAGTACAATTAAGTTTAAAATAATAATTAGTTTACGGGGGGTTTAAAAGATGACACGCATTAGATATGTATACAACTACTTGATTGTACATCCGGCTTTTTGCAATTTGATGTGCAATTAAGCGAAGAAAATACTTATTTTTTCCTGACGCTACGATTGTTCCAACCTCATCACAAAAGAGAAATGGCTGACTCCAGATTTTTTTTTTTTTCAATGAAATATATAATATTATAAAACAAAATGGTACTGTGCAAGGATTCGACACTTGATAATCTGGCATTAGAAATTAAATACAAAAAAAGAGCACCAAGTTTTTTTTCTTTTCATCTTTTAAATCACGCTTCCTTCCCTCCAGTGTAAAAACAGGTGGCAAGATAATTAAATTGTTATGCGTCATGTCTGGAGATGTTTTTGAGGAATAGAAGAGAAAAAAAAAACACACATACTAAATACCGTTAAGAATTCTAAACAGTTTGACTAATAATTGACGCATAATAATTTTGATCAACCATTGTTTTCACAAACTTATTTTTATAGTAACACGTTGATGACTGCTGTATATTTATTTTACTCTCAGTTATTTATTTTTCTTTCTTAAAAAAAAAAAAAAATAGCACTCACTTGAAAATGCCGAGGATGATACCAGTGAAGAGGATACCTTTGCTGAACTCTCAGGCTTTGGGGCTTCTGGCTTGTCTTCCACCACAGCAGTGGCTATCGCCTTTGTCTGCTTCTTTTCGCCCTGGTGCTGTTCCGTTTCAGTGGGTTTACCCGTGCAGGCAGTCGGTGTCTCCTCTGCCATAGTAAAGAGCTGCTGTTCCGTTTCAGTAGGTTTACCCGTGCTGGCCGTCGGTGTCTCCTCTGGCATAGCAAAGGGCTCAGGGTTTGAGAACGAAATAGGCGTCACGGGTTGATTTACTGGAGACTGATGCCGAAGGAGAGCATCTGCTGCACCGCCGGTTAAGTCTAAAATATCCTCTACCCCCCATCTCGCCTCTGCCTCATTATTCTCCAGCAGGTCTGAGGATTCTTCCATATAATCTTGTGTAAGTTTCCTCAAATCATCAGCACTGGGTGTTGTAGAGCTTATCTGATTCTGATCTTCCATTTTTAAAAACAATTGTCTCTACGAACTGCTTTTAAACTAAGATATGTTTGTTTGTTTTTTTCAAACAAAAAAAAAACTTATCTGTAACGTGTTGTAAGCTCTACTTAAATTGTAGCGGCGCTCAGCAGAATTAAATCAAACAAGTGCGCCACCGAACTAGACAGAGAAAGACTGAACGTAAGAGAAGTTACAGCGCCAGCCCACACTGCAAGAGAATATTAAAATAAAATCAACCTAACCGTACCGACAGTTTTACTGACAGTTCCGTTAACCAATGGTGGTCCGTCTTTAACTCTTTCGCACCGCCCTTTCAATAAGGTAATTTAGACAAGGAAACACCATTTTCCATTCCAACCAGTGAAAGTGTGATTGTTTTGCATCTATTTGAATAACAATGTAACAACGCATATTGCTTGTAACTTGATTGCCACAAAAAGGGCGTGACGGTAAACTGGATCAAAGTTAATTTGCAATCTGTGTGTAACGCCAATGAAGTAATGCTGGGAAAATGCCTACTTGCTTATTATTTAATCAAGTGTTTTACTACATTTCCGAATTTTTTTTTTTAAGTAAGTATGCCTTTAATAAATATAACGTTGCTGGAAATTCCACAGTTGGTCAGCTGGCACTGTACCTGGTCAAAACTGGCTGTGTTGCTGATTTAAATTGGTCATGCTGGTTTTATTGACTGTAAACTAAAGCTAGACATTTTTTAGGTTATGTTGTTATGTTGAGTGTGTCATTTGACATTGAAATGTGATAAATGGATGTTTCACAATGTAGATTTGGACGTTGTGTCTAATTGTAGTGTGTGATAGCCAGTGTCAGCTATTGCACATGTAGGCTACAGTATTGTGTGGAAGGAGTGTTTAGTTAATGCATATTGACAGCAAAACAAAAAGAAAACTTATGATTCACTGCATGGTCTTAAACTTAAACAGACACCACTAAAATCATTTTCACACTCAATCATGCATTTTGAAACATATCTGTAAGAAATACATTAAAACCTGAGCTACAATGTAGCCTGAGGCTATAGGCAGTGGGCCACACAGCACTAGGTATGTAATTATGTCAGCAGAGTAAATTGTGCCCTTTGTACACTACATTATATCAGATATTCTGTGCCTGTATTGAATAAAAGGCTTTGGAATAGGACTGGAATAATGTTTAGGGGTCTGTGTCTCCAGTTTAATATAAATGTATTACAAATTCATGAATTCAAAATAAAAATGATTTAAAATGATCTGCGAGGCCTCCTAGATTATCATATTATGTTTCATTATAAAACTCACATCTTTCTTCTATGTACAGTAAGAAGCTTGCTGAGCAATTAGACAATATGAAATGTGTCTTTTGCGTTATAATACATTGTATAGATGCGTTACATCTCACCTTATCAGCACAATTCTCCAATAAGGATCTAGGGGGCCATGTTTAATAGCCAATCAGCAAATGTTATAGGACTAGATCAAGGCAGATTTGTCTGACAAACTAAAACGGTTCTCTGAAAGAGAAGATGACCACCAAAATCATACTTTTGGGAAAGTATACCAAAGCCGTCGCGAGTATGAATGAGCGGTCAGCACATGAGAAACGTCTCGCTACCACCATCTAGTGTTGGTGAGCGTGCAACCTCAAGGACCCTAGTGCCTATTGAAGGCATAGAGGGATCTACAACATTAAGTTGGTAGAACCTGGTAAATGTATGCGGAGTAGCCCAGCTAGCTGCAGTACAAATATCAGTCAACGAGGCACCTCTAAAGAGGGCCCGTGACGTAGCAACACCTCTGGTAGAGTGCGCGGCCACCCTCCCAGGTGGGGGTAGGTCGGCATTAGTATACGCAGTCGAAACCGTGTCCACAATCCAATGGGACAGTCACTGCTTAGAGAGGGCTTGACCTCAGGTCCTTTCACCATGACAGACGAAGAGCTGGTCAGACTGATGCAGCGCTCTCATTCTATCCACATAACCTCTCAATGCCTGAACCGGGCAGAGGGAATTCAATCTCCGGTCCGTCTCCTCAGCAAAGGGAGGGGGATGGAAAGCCTCCAGTTCTACTGACTGATTCAAGTGAAAAGTAATAACCGTAGGGAGGAAAGCAGGGTTCATACACAACTATACCTTGTTTCCATTGTCCCAAATACGAATACAGGAACTGTGCATGGACAGTGCCTTTAGCTCACTGACCCGCTTAGTGGAGGTGATGGCTAATAGAAAAGCTGTCTTCATAGAGAGATATTTAAACTCTATGGAATGTACAGGCTCAAACGGGGCCTTAGTGAGAGCCTCCAATACCACGTCTAGACTCCATTCGGGGAGGGTGTCCTTCCTAGAAGGACATAACCACCTGAGCACCCTTTAGAAAATGGGACGCTAATATATGAGCGCCCGAGGATACTGAGTTAATGGGGACATGGCATGCCAATATGGCTGCTAGGTACACTTTCAACATAGAGAGGGATTTACCCGCCTCTAACAGATCTTGCAGAAATAGATGGGATCATGACCTCTGGCCATGCACCAATTTTGAAAATACTTCCACTTGTGCGTGTAACGCTCTTGTGGAGGAGGCCCTAGCGTTCTGCAGTGTACTGACGACTATTTTCTGAGCGCCCTAAGGCTGACAGACGGTCCCGTTCAAGGGCCAGACCCACAGCTGGAGTCCGGCTGGCTCTGGGTGCCAGAGGGTGCCTTTTGCCTGATTGAGTAGATCCATTCATAGCGGGATCTCCCAGGGCTGGCCCTGCAGCAGCTGGCAGAGGTTCAAGAACCAGATTCTTCTGGGCCATCTGGGGGCCACCAGGAGAACTGTCGACTTATCTCTCCTGACCTCGAGGATGGCAGGGAGCAGCAGTATCGGTAGGAAAGCGTACAAAAGTGCTTTGGGGCATTCGTGCGCAAGGGTGTCGACGCCTAGTGGACCTCCGCATCTGCGGAGGAAGAACCACATGGGGCAAATTTGTTATCTCTGCCATGCCAAAGAGATCCGCTAAAGGTGGGAACGCAAGGGGCCTTATGCAGAACTACTTATTTTAAAACATTTTATATATTTAAAAAAAAGATGTTCCCCCATCACCAGGGCCCCCTTCGGGGCGTTGGGCCCCAGGGAGATTTCCCCGTCCTCCCTGCCCTCTCGGTGGGCCTGGTGAGAAGCCCCTGCTTGCGGGAACCGAGGTTGGCCCCATTGGTGTCAGAAGTGGATGGAGGTACCCAGAATGCACTTGGAAGCCTGCAGCCTGGTGAGCAAGTCTGAAGGTGGACTTGAAGCTGGCAGGGTAAAGTGTAGCGTGCACGGGGGTAGGGGTCAGGGCTGGTAGGTGATGCAATCTAAACATGAAGACATAAGCCTGATACCAGCTCCTGCAAAGGAGCTCGGCTCTTTTCTACAGCGGTATTGGCGCTATGCTTCAAAGCGGGAGGTCCGACCTCCGCCTGTGAGAAACCCCTGCTTGCGGGAACCGAGGTTCGCCACAATAGATTGAAAATTTGCACATTAAGTGGCAAAGCCTCTGAACACGTGTTGCACAATAAGCAGATTTCCTGATGTTTCAATAAAAATACAATCCTTTAAAGGGTGAGTGATTTATCATAGTATTTTTGGGGACTCGTCACAAATATACATTGATCAGTTCAAGCCTGAAATATAAGTGAAACCTGTTGTCAAAACTGTATACGTAACTTTTTACAATTACAGTATGATTTAGTGTTTAAAGTTATGCATGAAGTACGCCTTCAATAGATCCTCCAACATGGAACAGTAAAAATGATGAAGTTGCAGAGCTATGTAAGGCACTATGTGCTTATGATCAGTATTTCCCTTTAGAGTGCACTTGGATTACTGTTTCAAATGTGCTGCCTTATGTAATGAATCTCCTCCTAGCGGCTGATGAGTTAATAATATTGACATCAGCATAAGACCTGTACTTACTTCTCAACTCTTGCTCATCAGTTGAATGGAAAGATGTCCCACCTTGAACTGTATGATTTGTTGTTCGTGTCCAGCCCTTGCCTTTCCATTCAATTCAATGGACTGAGATGCTAATTCTTTACACTTAGTTACACACACATCTGTTGGCTGAGCGTAATGTTTCAACATGCAATGCTAAAGTAATTGGCAGACTGAAATTCTATTAAAAATGGCTTGGTCCCAATGCCTCCCCAGTTTACAGCACTGGTTTTCAAAATCCTTGTGCTATTACATGATAAATAACTAAATTATCATTATGCTTAATTAACATTTACCATTTGCTTCTGGTGAATTCATTTCTCTCTATTTATCCCTCTTGTAACCCATTTGTGTCTCTCCAGGAACAGTGAATATGCGAGTCTGACAATAAATTATTTTCGGTAGCAACAAATGAGATTGATTTCTGTGAGCCTTTATCACTGTAGAATGACTTAAGGATTCTAGATTTCTATCTGATAAATTAATAAAAAATGACAATGTGACGTACTGCACAGGAAGTGATTTGATACCAGGATGAACCAGTTGAAACTAAATCTCTATAATGTTGTATCTGCAGCGCTACAATAAGACAAGATAACAGTGATGCAAATGCTAATAAGAGATAGGAAAATGTATTTTGGCTGAAAGCCTTGGTTATCACTGTTTTATTTGACGTTACTGGGTGTATTGTGTTGCACTGCTCCATCATTCTTTCTTTTTGTGCTCAGAGGGAGGAAGCTTGTCCTGCTTGTGAGTGCTTTCATTATTAGTAAGTTATCCATGTATAGTAGTAGGGAGATAGCAGTGACCTTCTGGTGGTTACCACAAAGTATGTTACACACCACAGACTAAAAGAGCAGCTCAGATAATCCATGGAGGGCTGTCTCTCTATCAAGACTGTTGAATACTAAAAACAAAGATGGAGTGGGTTCACCTCTTTTTTCATCTGCTTTTTATGTCCTGCTACTAATAACGTAAACACCTCCCATCCCATTTCATTGCTTTTCTTTCTGTACCAGTCACAGAAGTCATGGCTTTCCCTTTGAATTAGTCAGGATTGTTTTCAGTCAATCTCATTCGACCTTTATTAATCCCAGACTGACTCCAGGCACCGTAGCCAGCAGTTAGGTCCCACTGGGGCTGGAGTTGATTCAGGCACGTGTACAGGCTGTGTCTGTCGCTGCAGCTTTCTAGCAAAGCAAGCTTACAGCACAGTGTATTGTCAGAGCATTCTGTTTGTTCTGACCCCTAAGGAGACAACTGCTGACTCACACTGTGTGACACGCTGTCTTGTGTGGTGACATCAGACCAGGAAGAGAATGGACACAGAATGTGTAGTGAATGCGCTGCTGCGCCAGTTTAATATAAATTAACAAATAAAAAGGTTGAACAAAACAGAAACATTGAACAAACAAAACGGCACAATGGCCAAACAAATACTAGTTTACCAGTTCTCTCCTGACTCTCTCCCGTTCTTTCTCCCTAAACAGAACAACCCCTTTCTCACCCGTGATCACCCTATTTATACACCTGTGGCTGGAGCCTTAATTAATCATTTAATCATTTATTCAATTCCTGGCTCCAGCCACATTCCCACGTGTTTTTACAGGGAGGATTTTAACTGCCTTCCTGTCACCACTATTCCACACACACACAAACCCACATCCCTGTGCTCACATACCAATATACATTAACTCCCCTGTGATACATAACCTAAACTATATAAAATAACCCAAAAATACACCCAGGGGCGGTGGTTCCCCGTCACACACTGTTAGCCAGGTTACTGACTGATGAGCAGCAGAGAGAGTGTCTGTTCTGTACCAGAAAGGGAAAATTGTCACATCACTGTTGAGGGAGAGAGGGGTACAAATCGCACCTGACTTGCAATATGTTTTTATAATAAAATGCTGCATGGATGAACATATGACATTGAGTTTATACTGCTGCTGATGACTGCCCAAGTCTTCACCAGTCAAAGCCAAGGGGAAAAATCTGAGTCACTGTTTTTTCTTGACTATAGTTAAATAAACTCAACTCGATTTCTCCTGGGGCCAAAGATTCCAGCACCCATGCTTCCACACATAAATCTAATCCTAACCTTAAATCTCAATTTTACCCCAAACCTTTTAAATAATGCTAACCCTAAAGTCACTATCAGATTGCAAAATTGCTATTCTGTCCCCCAGCAGGACGATTCTCTATGCTACAGAAGCTTTTCAAAGTGTGCTCAGATTTCCCATTTAGTATACAGAGTATTCCAAGTATAATTTCTAGTGCATTGCATCCAGCACTTACCATTCCAAATAGCATGGGGATGTTTTCCAACAATTGACACAGGTCTATCAATCACCTTTTAAATTAAATTATTGCCATGTATCATAGCAATTGTCTAGAGGAATATTGTTATTTTCCTTTTTGGGCATAGCCAGCCCAAAGTGTTTCAACTTGTGCAAACAAAAGCAGGCCTTACATTCTTTTATGTATATTTTGAAGCTAGGCAAAGGCCACAATTTTGAGAAGAATACAATCCATGTATTCTGCTGTGTTATCAGCTCTGTGCTGTACTCTGGTTCCTATGTTGTTGTTAATGTCTCTCTTTTAAAGCATAGCCCTGTGGAAGTGTAATATAAAACGGTCTGCATAATTCACTACTTCACCCAAGCTTCCAGGCACATAAATTTCCAAGACGTCTCAGGTATTTTAAAAAAATCCATTTCGCCTTTAGGGCAAACAATCTCAGTGTGGTTAGTTTATGTTGAGGTTAAATCTTTCCACTAATATATTTTACATATGGAATTTCTATTTTATACACTGTGGGAGTGCAGCAGAGCTGTCACTATTGATAATAAAGTTACAACTGAGAGAAGGCTCTTTTTTTAACTTCACTTTCTCAAGGTCTAGGAATGAGCTGGATGTCACAGTCATTATCAATTTGTAGACACAAAACCGGTCCTCTGCAGCATACATTATACATTACAACATCAACCAGCTTACAAACCATTAAAAAGGTTTATTGGTTCCATTCCATTTTTGCAACAGACATCTACAGCACCTCTAATTTTGGCCAGTATTAAGCTGACGCCTCCGTTTCCAGCCTGCCTTCCTTGCAGAACTGGAGCTGAGGATGCCCCCCCCCCCACCCCCCCACCCCCGTTCCCACATGAATGAAATATAAAAGCAGGCATGACTTGTAAAACAGTGAGGCAGCCCCATTTCACCCCAAACAGACAATTTAATGTTGCCAGGTAGCTAAACTTTTACCATTTTATGAACCTACATATACAACTTCTTACATAATAAAAGACTAAAATGTAGTAATGTAAGGCAAAAGCATGGCACAAACTACGAAGCAAACAGGGAAAAGGTATGATAAAGCATGTTAAAGTGAGGTAAGTGCTGAATGGCCCACCTGATATACAGTATTTAATGGACCCTACAAAGCAGTGCATCTTTTCTCATTCTGTTTCTTCTGGCAACCAGATTACTATGTACAGTAACCCTGTTTCCCACCCAATCTCAGCAACAAGCCTCTTTCTCTTCAGCTGGTATTTGAGGAATGGTCCCGTACTGAGAGCTATGTAGATGAAGAGCCAAGTAAAGACTGGAAGATTTATCATGTGTGCAGCCTGCAATCTTATCAGACTTGAACAATGAGCTGGTGTTGTTGAGCCTCCATCTAAACATAACAGAACATGCAGTAGTGATAAGCAACACTGGGGCCTATTTCGATTGATGTAAACAGCAGTGGATTACAGCACAGGATAAAGCAAAATTAGACCAACATATTTTTTCAAAGTACCTTTTTTATTTTAGTTTTTCAAATTTTACAATTAAAAACACATTTTATCTCTTTTTTAATTTCTGTTTTATCAAATTCTGTATTAGACTGTTTTTAATTAATTGGTTTAATTGTTGTTTTCTTTGAGTGCGTGAAGCGCTTTGGGATCCTTGTGATGAAAGGCACTATAGAAATGTGAATGTTTTTTGTTGTTGTTGCTATTGTTGTTGTTCATGTAAAAAATACAATTATTGATATAAAAAATATAATTGGCGATATCAGAAATACAATTGTTGATATGAAAAATTGATTAAACTGCTTGCCACACATTTTTGACATGAAGAATTGTAATTTTGATATGAGCAATTCTATTTTTAAGATCAACCATTCTGTTTTCGATATCTAAAAAAAAAAATTCTGATATCAAAATAAAAGCTACTATTTTTTATATCAAGAATTCTATTTTTGATATAAAGAATGTTATGACTGACATCAGCAAAACATTACTGATATCAGAAATTGAGGATTAAATGTTAAAGTGGTTTGCCATATCTGTGACTGACATACAGTTACTCAAGGAAAGAGTAAATAAATACAAAAATATATACTTTTTATTGGGACCATCTGTCTGGCCTAATGTATTGATAATCTGGTTAACAGACTTTCAGATACTTTACTCTGTACTGTAATCTGTGGCCCCAGTGTTGCTTTCACTGACTGCATGTTCTGTTATGTTTACAGGAAGCCTCATCGACACCAGCTGATTGTTCAATTCTGATAAATCTTTACTTGGCTGTTTATCTACATAGCTCTCAGTACAGGACCATTCCTCAAATACCAGCTGAAGAGAAAGAGCCTTGTTGCTGAGATTGAACATCGTCATAGTTCAGTGTTTAAATGTAGCAACAGAATGAGAATTAACAAATCAATGTATCAAAAGATGTGCTGCTTTCCACAGTCCATTTCATAATTTAGGAGCTTTATGAGAAAAGGCCAATCCTCCCACATTATTTTTATTGACCCTGGGCAGCAGCCCCACATCCTGTGATCTAAGAGTGTGGTTAGGAGTATACAGGGTCAGTAATTCCTGTAAATAACTGGGTGCTAATTCATTCAGGGCCTTATAAGTTAAAAACAACATTTTTTAATCAATTCTAAACTACACAGGGAGCCAGTTCAAAGAGGCCAAAATAAGGGGTAATATGTTCACTTTTTGTGGTTTTAGTCAGAATTGTAAGCGAGACACCACTCGTTTTGGGATACAAGGGGAAAGTGCATTACAATTATCAATTCTTGATTAAACACAGGCCTGCATTAGTCTTTCAGCATCAGGTACAGAAATAATAGGTCTACGTTTAGATATATTTCTCTAATGATAAAAGGATACTATCCTATTTTTGATATCAAGAATTCTATTTTTGATATAAAAAATGTGACAAATCACTGATATCCAAAATCGAATTGCTGATAGCCAGAATAAAATTGTTGATATTATAAAACTGACAATTAAATAGTAAAATGGCTTGCAATACACAAAAGGCCCTTGATCATGTGACCAGTCATGTGTCAGACCACTTCATCTCACAGAGGATGTCAATGAGAAAACCACCACCATGTCTTCAAGCAAAACAGTACAATCAGATCAACATACATAGTGTACCTTAATGTACAGTATAATCTAACTGTACCACTCCACAAAATCTGTTCTTAAGTAATTTATTCCAACAAAGTGCATTGTGAGTATTTTAATAGATGCATATTTATTTCCAAAGCTGACCAGACAGCTTTATGCCCTGTATATTTACATTCCTTGCATATTTTGGGATTTCATCCAGAAGTCTTATGTAAGGTATTCTAGAATATGCTGGAACTGAATCGTACATGTCAGCATAATGTTATTACTAACAAATAACCACTAAGCCAAAATAATACACAATACTTTCCAGACTTCAGTATACAGCAACAGTAATCTTTTTTTATTTATTTATTTATTTATTTTTTATTTAGAGTGACCAATTATTATTTTAATTTATTTTCCCCCAATTTGGAATGCCCAATTATGTTTTTTCTCCTCACTGCACGGACATTCTGAAGGCGTGTGTGCGTCCTCCGATCTCACAAGTATAAAGCCAGAATCGCTTTTACGCTGAGCAAACCAGAGCAGAGGTGGATTAACATTCCAACTGTTCCTATAGCCTACATACACACCTGTACAATTAACAAACTGAACAGTGAATTAAATAAATTAAATAAACTGGACAACCAATCACAGTGTCAATTTCCTCCATTCCAGCCAAATTCTCACATGGCTGGAATGGAGGGAACCAGGGACCAATTTACATTCAGGGATAGGGAAGTTGGGCCCTATTCCTCCCAAACTGCAACAAAACAAACCAGTAAATCAATCATAGTGCAACAGCGGACACATCATCCAGTCACGCCCTGCAGCACATACAATATGAAGATATGGAATATGACATAAATCAATTTTCTGATGCAGTAATTGCTTTCAATACTGGAACTGGTTTCTGTGGAATGGATATAGTGGCTCTCAAAAGTATTCACCCCCCATGGACTTTTCCACATTTTATTGTGTTACAACATGGAATCAAAATGGATTTAATTAGGAGTTTTTGCCACTGATCAACACAAAAAGTCCATAATGTCAAAGTGAAAAATAAAATCTATAAATTGTTCTAAATTAATTACAAATACAAAACAGAAAATAATTGTCTGCATAAGTATTCACCCCCTTGAGTCAATATTTGGTAGAGGCACCTTTGGCAGCAATTACAGCCATGAGTCTATTTGGATAAGTCTCTACCAGCTTTGCACATCTGGACACTGCAATTTTTGCCCATTCTTTTTTGCAAAATTGCTCAAGCTCTGTCAAGTTGGATGGGGACCTTTGGTGAACAGCAATTTTCAACTCTTTCCACATATTCTCAATTGGATTGAGGTCCGGGCTTTGACTGGGCCACTCCAAGACATTGACCTTTTTGTTTTTAAGCCACTCCAGTGTGGCTTTGGCTGTATGTTTGGGGTCATTGTCCTGCTGGAAGATGAATCTTCTCCCAAGTCCCAGGTCTCTTGTAGGCTTCAGCAGGTTTTCCTCCAGGATTTCTCTGTACTTTGCGAGCTTTCCAGGCCCTGATGCAGAGAAGCATCCCCATAGCATGATGCTGCCACCACCATGCTTCACGGTAGGGATGGTGTTCTCAGGATTATGTGCGGTGTTAGACTTGTGCCAAACATAGTGCTTAACGTTGAGGCCAAAAAGCTCTATTTTCGTCTCATCAGACCATAGAATCTTCTTCCACTTGGTCTCAGAGTCTCCCACATGCCTTCTGGCAAACTCTAGCCAAGATTTGATGTGTTTTTTTCAACAATGGCTTTCTTTTTGCCACTCTCCCATAAAGGCCAGTTTTGTGAAGCACCCGGGCGATTGTTGCCGTATGCACAGTGTCTCCCAGCTCAGCCGTGGAAGACTGTAACTCCTTTAGAGTTGCCATAGGCCTCTTGGTGGCCTCCCTGACTAGTGCCCTCACCCGGATACTCAGTTTTTGAGGCTGGCCGGTTCTAGACAGATTCACAGTTGTGCCATATTCTCTCCATTTCTTAATAATGGACTTTACTGTGCTCCGGGGGATATTCAATGCCTTGGAAATGTTCTTATATCCTACCCCTGATTGGTGCTTTTGAAGAACCTTATTCCGGATTTGCTTTGAATGTTCCTTTGTCTTCATGATGTAGTTTTTGTTAGGAAATGTATTAACCAACTGTGGGACCTCCCAGAGACAGGTGTATTTAACCTGAAATCATGTGAAACACCTTAATTGCACACAGGTGGACTCCATTCAACTAATTATGTGACTTCTAAAGACAATTGGTTGCACCAGAGCTTATTTAGGTGTGTCATAGCAAAGGGGGTGAATACTTATGCAATCAAGTATTTTCTGTTTTATATTTGTAATTAATTTAGAACAATTTCTAGATTTTTTTTTTCACTTTGACATTATGGACTTTTATTGTGTTGATCAGTGGCAAAAACTCCTAATTAAATCCATTTTGATTCCATGTTGTAACACAATAAAATGTGGAAAAGTCCATGGGGGGTGAATACTTTTGAGAGCCACTGTAACTTTAGTAAGAGAGAATCTGGTTGTCATGTAAAAACTGTAACCAGGCTTCCAAGGCAGAGTGGTAACCAAAAATGTGGCTTGTTCTTATTCTATTGCTACACACTCATCACCTAATTAAGTAAAAAAATTAAAAAAAATAAAAAAAAGCTCCCTTAGTAAAATAATGAACAAATAAATCCCCAGGTAGTCTGCTCTCAGAAAATCTCCCCGTGGACCACATTTAAAATGATTTGCGTATCAAAAGATTTGTGATCTTGTTTTGTCATACTGAAAGTGACACATATAACTGTTGATGGACTGAGTTTCCTCTGAAAGCTCAATTGCATAATTTCTTTAAATGTTGCATCATTCCCAGATCCTCTTTGTTTTTTGGAGGTTTGTTAGAGTAATAATAGAGGGAAAATGTAACTAAACAGTAATTAATCACTTAGTCCAATAAAAGGTATCACATCTCCTTCTCTTTGTCTATCATCTCTGGACTAATACGGCTACCATATCATCTATCAATGAAAATATATTGCAAAATATGTTGCAATACTTGCAATCGACATGTAATACACTAAACCCAAATGGAATGCACATTTCCATGTGGGTTCATGTAAAAGCTGCAGGGGAACAGGAAGCCTTATCACCTTTAACAACTGTGAAAATGAACTTTGTTTAACTCCAGTATGTAAAAACGTTGTTAATATTTTGCCTAACCGAGTAATCCCTCATGATTGCAGAACAAGCTGTAAAAAGGAAGGAAAACAATTACAGGAGCCATAACAGAAGGAACCTTTATATTATTCAGGTCTTATTATGAGCAAAACCTTTCCACCATCTAAACTGTAATTGATAGTGTCTGGGAGGCCTATTCTTTCTCCCATGCCTTGTCAAGAAAAGCAATCATTTAAATGATTGTGTCAGTTGCTGAATAGTAGTTACTATCAGTAGTTTATACAGCAGGGAGTCAGAAAGCTTTTCACACAGAGGAAGTTTGTCCCTTTCATTGACCTTGAGTGGCACACACTGAGAGGGGCCTGTATTTGTGTGCCTGGTACTGATGCAAATGCTGGTGTTTTTTTTCTAAACAGAGTCACAATCAGCCTGTTCATGTCAGTCTTTATTATAGGGATGTTTATGATGTCTCAACAAAGAACCATTACAGTGAATAAAACCACTATCTTGAGGCCAGCACACTAAATTATCTCATTTGTGACACTGTGTTATATCTCATTTTCTTAATGTACACCATACTGGAAATGATTCCACTGCCAAAACCAACTTCACAAGAATGAGCCTAAACCGCAATGAACCAGCACTTCTTATATGCATCAATATAAAACCGAAGCTCACACCAGCTGTGCCACCATCATAAACAGTAAAGTAACAGTCAACATTTGGAGCCCATTGACTGTTTTGTTTTTTACAGTATTATGAATCTTCGCAGACCTTCAAACGAAATATCCTGTTGATATAATTTAGACTTTATGTTTACATGTCCTGGTAACACATGTCTGAATTTCATTGTTTTGAAATAGCAGCTGTTTCTCAGTGGGAGCAAAGAGTCACTCATAATGAAGTTTCTGGAACGACACAGCAGAAATGACCAGGCAGTTGGTGGCTGTATGTGGGTACAAAGCCCTTTCGTACAGCGTCATTGGCGGCGATTTAAGGAGACGAAGAAGGACTTGGATGACGATCCCTGCTCCGGCTGGCCTTTTGCTGCTGTCAATTTAAGAACTGTAATGATCCTGCAGGCATGACGCTTAAGAGAATATTCATAGGCAAGGGTGTCCTGCCTCTGGTTATAACCATTGGTTCATTTACACAGAGTTCTATATTCTTGTATACTGTAATTACAAGAATACTGTGAAGTGTTTGCAACTCAGCTCGCTAAGTCTTCTGTTGTGGTGAGTTTTCCTCCAGTTAGGGAAACCATCAGAAGCTTGTGCAGAAATGGGAAGCTATTGCAAATCTAATCACAGACTTTTTGTTTATAGACAAAGAAAAGGAGATGTGATACCTTTTATTGGACTAACTAAATAATAATTAATCACAAGCTTTCAAGATCTCAAAGGTCTCTTCTTCAGGTGAAAGTAGAAATTAGGGGGCGGGGGGGTTGCATTACTCCATGTCAAAGAATATCTAGTGTGTGGAATTTATACTGTACCAATGGATATCGGTACTATAAATTAATTCAAAATATGATGACCAGTTATATAAGTGGTTGTCTTTTGGTGATATCCAGTGGCTCTCCTAGTTAAAATTAACATGGATGGTATTGTAAGTCATGTGATCAAGAGCTTGTTGGTTCTAATCTTGATTGTGCCGACTTGCCTGGGAACCCCATGGGTTAGGGAGTAAATTGGCTGGGGATAATAATTTACCTCCTCATGCTTCAGCAACCCCTACTAGTCAGACAGAAACAAGCCAGACTGAGCATCACATTAGTTACCTGGCAACACCGGTTGCTTAGGTTTGGCAGGTCAAAAGAGATGATTGGCTTAAGAGGATAGCTTCAGTGAGTCACATTCAAATAGAGCATTTAAAACTGAAATGATAAAAAACAACAACAAAGATGTTTGTATTTGACTGTAATTATATATGATTTATTTTAATTACCTATATAAATCAGCAAACTGGACTACATCACCAACTATGCTACCCAGCTCCTGGTCCAGGCCCTGGTACTCTCCCGCCTAGACTACTGCAACTCCCTCCTGGCTGGCCTCCCTGCGTCTGCCACCCGTCCGCTCCAGCTCATCCAGAACTCTGCTGCTCGCCTGGTGTTCTCTCTACCTCGCTTCGCCCACGCTACTCCACTACTCCGCTCGCTCCACTGGCTCCCGATCACCGCTCGCATCCAGTTCAAGACTCTTGTACTAGCCTACAGATGCCTTGATCAGACTGCACCCAGCTACCTCCAGACCCTCATCTCTCCCTACACCCCCACTCGACCTCTCCGCTCCGCCTGCACTAGAAGACTGGCTCTACCTCCGCTACGCTCCCCTGCCTCCCGAGCCCGCTCCTTCTCCACCCTTGCTCCGCAGTGGTGGAACGACCTTCCTACAGATGTCAGGACTGCCCAGTCCCTGACCACATTCCGGCGCCTCCTTAAGACTCACCTCTTCAAACAGCACCTGTAGAACTCCTCTGTTGTATCCTGGGACACTATCACCCTTCATTTAAATATGCTTTATTTTGCTCTTATCTGCCCCCTATTTTACTGCATTTAATCCTGTACCTCAGAATATTGTAATCTCCCAAGTGTTTAATCTGTAGTATTTTGTACTTAATCATATCCTGATGTAACTATCACTACTTAATCATATCCTGATGTAACTTTCACTATTATCTGCTGTATTATTGAATTGTGGTTTGTCACACTTGAGAATTATTGTATTTCTTGTTCTTATTGTATGACTTATATTGTAACACTTGAATGTATTTGTATTTGCTTGCGATTGTAAGTCGCCCTGGATAAGGGCGTCTGCTAAGAAATAAATAATAATAATAATACATCAGAACTCAGTATGCTTGTGTTTTTAATATTGCGTGTTAAAGTAATATCTTGTGTTTTCATGGTTCACCAGGTTTTAAATTAACACCCCTTTACTTGATTGTGTCTGTTGTGTGTGAGTCATAAAATAACTAAAGTCTGTGAACTCCTGAATGCTTTTAGGGTGGGGTTCCTTTCAAACCATTGATCCTAATTTGGTACTTCCCTAATTTTACACCTAAGAACCTCTTTGTCCTTTTGTAACATACATTAAAGTTCATTATGTTAACAAAAAATGTAGTACTTTGTATGTACTGGGAGTAACTATATGCACTTCAAAACATGCTTTTTTTTTTTTTTAAATCCCTTGTATTCAAGGTGAGTTAAAAAGCAGAATTTTATTCTGTCTGTTTCATGAAAACCTGATGGTTATTGCAGATTTCAAACAGACATTTTGTTTTGTTACCGATGATTTTCTTGTGCTTTCCTACAAGCAAGAGTGGTTTAAATCCTGCTCACTACATGCTGCCAATTGTGTGCTGCATTGGCCTTTGCACTCCTGCAGGGTATTAGGAAAGGAAAATTGGCGGGAATCCCAGGAAGGTTCCCAGCTTGGGCCCTCACTTCCAGGTTCCAAATGTTGCTTCGGTTTGATGTATTAAAAGAAGTGATTGGCTTGACAACCGAAACGAAGGTCGATCATTGATATTCAGTCCACCTCATTGGGAAGTGGGTACAAAAATGGGGATACAACTAGCAAATAATTACTCAGTTGAATGGTGGGGTCTACCTTGGTACCATTTTGTACTATGATTTTGAGGCTATTTAGTATACTAGTGATACTGGAGCTTTAACATTTGTGGACTATCATTTTATTTTGATAAAAGAAACCTAGTTTTATGTTCTTTTTCTGTCCTCTGTGTCTATTTTCTTTACATGTATCTGCTTCACTGAACTACATAAGACTGCACAATTGTGCTGACAAGATCAATGGGCCTTTACAAGCTATTGCTATTGCCTTTTATTGTATGGATTAAGACACCATTCCACTTTTGTCATATCCTGTCTTAAAATGTCTGAAGGATTCCAGTGTGGTCTTTTCTCATGCACTGCTGTCTTGTTACCTTATTAATATATCGATATCTCCAGTCTGTTGTTTGGAGAGTTCTTGCTCTACATTCTGACTGTGAGGTTGAGAATAACCAGCCAAGCCTGCAGTCATGTTGCAGTGAAATACTTTGTTGAACAGTATCATTTTATACCTGCAATCTATTATAATAAGCACTGATCACCAAGATCAAGGCTGTGGCTGAGAGTGCCATTTCTCTCCATTGCCGAATGCCAGGACAACTAGTTCCAGGTTGGGAAGCAACATCAACAATATGCACCAAAGGGGGGTGTTGCTATGCTAACAACCATGTATTCAATTATTTATTTGTCCTAAAGTGGGTAATTATTTTACATGTTAAACCTGGAATTTCCTCTTTACACAGAAAGTAATAATACATAGCCTGTAGAGTTTTGTTTAAGTCACTGAAACACAGGATTGGTGAAACTGAGAAAACAGAAAATCTTGAAAAATGTAAACCACCTAGACACATAAACGAACAACACTGTTAAAAAATGCACTTTAACAGGCTTATCCAACGCTTCTTAGTCTAGCCTATACTTTGCTCTATAAAGGCGGAGCTTGGCACTTGCTCCTCATGCCCTATTGCAGTAAATGACAGGGAAGGTGAATCAGATTACATCTATAAAGCTTGCAGCGGCCATCAATTGATGCAGCCATCCGGGACAGAGTTTGGCTCAGGCCAGCCTTCTTATTGACATTATTAATGGTGAGTGGCTGATCGCTAAGAGTAGAATTTTAAACATCACTGATCTGCATGAAGTAACCAGCCAGTTCATCTGCATTATGATGCTGGCACAGTTACAGTAACTGCTAATCGATATAAACAATGTAAGAAAGAGTTAATGGCGGAAAAGTAATTACTTCAGGATATCTTTGTGCTCTTTTGACCACTTTTGTAATAATATTAATAATATAATAGCACCTTTCATAGTGGACAACCATCACAAAGCGCTTTACAGAGGTAGGCTGTGAACTGTGCATTATATGCAGTCACTTACAATAGGACATTGACTTAACATCTCATCTGAAGGATGGAGCGCAAGGAGGTTAAGTGACTTGCTCTGGCTCACACTGTGAGTCAATCATGGTGCGTTGACATTGGCCGCTTTTAGGACGTCTTGACTAGAGTGTAAACTCATCCGACTTTACGACGGCTCACACACAACGTGAGTGCCGCTCGGCTCCTCCCCCACGGAATCTAAAAAGAGAAGAACGACTTGATACGCAGGCGTCCTGAATCTTTGAATTCATTAATGTTTTATTATTTTATATTGGTCAGTATTTGTATTTTATTATTGTCGTCAAAAGTGTACATACCCCAAATATCCATACATTGAGCTATGTAGACTTTTGACAGTAATTTTTTTTGCTTTGTTAAACAGGTTTAGATGACGGTGACGTCAAGAAACAAAAGTAATATTTGAGTATATTGGAGCGTATTATTTAAAAAAATGCTATCAAAAATCATTTTATACCAAAACTATCTCGGATTCTGTTTTCCCGTTATTTTATTGTAAAAACTTGGTTTAGTTTCAAACACACTTTAACACACCGTCTTTTTGTTTGTTGTTATTGTTATTTAAATAAATATTTTGATTGTACCAATGATTAGCTTAAAAACACGGAATACTTTTTTTTAAGAAATGTTTTGTTTGTTTGTTTCTGACAACTGCAGAGCTGTCATAGCATTGTGGGGCGATATCTATTTTTATATACTCCTTTTTTATATATAATATATATGTTTATATAGTATGCAAGGTGCTGGATGCATGCGCTGTTAAATACCTGTGACCCTGTGACGTATTTTGACAGTGATTTGACGCTCTAATCAACTCGTCATTTTGTGAGTTGTACTTGTAACTTTTTGAGTCGTAGTCGTAACTTTGTGATTTGTACCCGTAGCTTTTCTTGAGTCGTATTCATACTTTTGAATTGTACTCGTAACTTTTTGATTTGTACTTGCAATTTTCTGATTTGTAGTCGTATTTTTGATTTGTACTTGTAATTACAAGTACATAATCTTTTTACGTATACAAATTTTGACAGTGATCTCCCTCCATACTTCACCAATGTTATCTCACCTTGTATATATACATAATTGTATGATGCATAAGTCCTTTATTTTTAGTTAAAATAGGCTAAGCAGGCACAGGAATATAGAAGGGAAGGAGTGGCTGCATGTTGGTGAAATTTGTAGGAGGAATTTTCAAAGCGGGAATATGGCACAAAGTCACCCAACAACAAACAGATGGACAGTCTCAGCAAAGATCTTCTATATACACAAGACAGTCTCCTCCTTTTTTCCGTCCCGAATCCAGAGAGTTCTGGTGGCGACTTTTATCCTGTCTCTACAATGTAAAGTCTACTTCATTTCCTGTTCAAAGCGTTCTCTTTTGAAAACGATTGCATTTTGATCAAGATCCACCTGGATCTGTTTAGAGACACCCCTCCTTAACACATACGTGTTATTATCCCTACGATCGATGTATTCACTTGGTCTGACGAGCTCTTTATCGCCGAAGTGGTTTGAACTTTGTCTTGGTTGTCAGGGATGGGATAGGCAGCGATCGAGAGTGAACGAGATTGGCGGCAACTCAATTCTTCAACTTTTTTGATAGCGGGTTAATTAGGACTATTTATTAGGTTAATTAGGTTGATTTGTACTTGTATTTTTTATTTGTTCCTGTAATTACAAGTACAAATTCTTTTTACTTATACAAATATTTTTGACAGTGATCTCCCTCCATATTCTTTTGAAAACAAAAGTTACAGTAATAAACAGCAAATTTAGTTATCTTACTCAAGGTGAAATCCTTCACATAACAAATGGGTCAGGAAATGCTATGTTGTGTCAAACAGTGTCTAAACGAATAACCATTTTACTCGTAGACTGCAAGATAAGTATATATTTTTTGAAGATGAGTCCCCGCAATATGAACACAATACTGTATTGTTTGTTTGTAATACCATTCTGCCTCTTCTGCCTTTGTGGTTTGCGTAGGGGAAAACTCGTCATACAGTCAGTGGTCGTAATGACGTCACCGAGCGCATATTGTAATTTAGATGGTATGCGCATGCGTTTGGACCTAAGCCGGCTCAGGGCACAACCGCAGTGTAAACGCTACGTGAAAAATGATAAGATCTCCGCGATCCGTTGGACCTGTCGGCTTAGGTCCGAGGTCCGAGTGTAGCATCAGTGACATGATAAATAAAAGGGCACCAAAGGGATTTCAATACTAAGTAAAAAAGATATCTCAGGATATCTTTTAATGTACGCCAATAAAAAAAATAATAATTAAAAAGCCTATCTAGTAAATACACTGGAGTGTGGTTTGAATCTCCTTGTTGCCTAGATCTTATCTAGAGAGGATAGTTCCTCCTCTATTGTATTCCTGGGAGAGGTCTCATCTCCAGGGGTCAGTAACTTGGTAACATTCATAACTGATTTAACAGATCTTGAGTTCTCCTAATCAGGAAGTGGGTAGACTTGGTTTGGTCTAGCTTGGTGCAATGGTTTTGTGGCTGTAACTAGTGATACTTGGATTTGGGTTTTAAATGGAAAATAGAGGCTGCTGTGAGTGAAAGGACCAAGATTTACGAACGCCTGAATGAAGCAGGGATTTCAAATTGGATTGAAAAAAAAAACTACCTTAAAGCATCACATGCTCTTACAATATTATTTTGCCTGAAGGGCTTGGAAGAGGCACCTTGAATAAGCAGCAACCTACCTTATCTTTCAGTGCTTTTGGTGACCAATTAATTCGGGTTTCACTGATTTATTTATTTTTTACTGTATATTGGAAACATACACCTTATCAAAAATGATGTGTCATGTACCGCATATATATATATATATATATAGGACGAAGAAATGAGAATATTGAAACTGCCAACGGCCTGTCTTTATGCTCAATTTGCCAAGCACAAATTGCTTGAAGTAACGTACAGATAATGTACTAGCTAGTTACCATAGATATGGGTGTCTCATTGTCCTTTGTACCGTGCTAGGTAGCATTATTGTAATTTAGATTTCCTCTTGGCAGCCACTGCGTTCTGGAAAATCACTGAGTTAAATGCTGCATCAGCCCACTCCGCCTCCTCTGGTACACAGAATGAAATACTGTATTCACAAACTAGACCTGAAAGTACTGCAGCAATGGCCCAAGTGTAAAAAAAATATTATGAATATAAAAAAGACAGATTAAACATATAGAGTTAAGACTATATTGTACAGCAGGAGGGGTTCGTCTTTTATAAATATGATACACTATATTGTTCTCTTAATGTAAGTTCAGTCTAAAAATGATATCCAGCCACTCACTCACACAAAATTAAAACAACAGTACAGTACTGCATTTAACAAGAGGAAAGGATAATGTGGTTTAGAAAATTCTGAGCCGTGCTCTGAAGATGGATGTGATCCCCCTACGCACACAGATTTATTCTTGTCTGGTAGAGAAGTTGCATTCTTTTTTTATGAAAAGCTAGCCTTATTTAATTAATCAAACATACTTTAAAACAAAGTTTTCAAATTTAGGGTGACTGAAATGTTCAGGAAACTGTTTGCCGTATTCGTATCATAAAGTTCAGGCTAGTTTAGACTTTGATGTCTGTGGTTATTAAGTATGAGGACACTATGCCATCTGATTTGAAAGCAGGGCTTTAAAAAATGTACTCTGACCCTTTAATCTGCTTGGCAGCCTTGCGGCAGTACAATGGGCTATTTCTGAACTCTTAAGTGGTGGCAGCACTGTTTAATCCACGGAGAAGAGGCAGCAGAGCTGCACATCTAAAAATACAGCCGGTCCTAACACAATACCAATGTACCTCATGGGACTGCAAGAAAATGTAATATAGCCTGCTCTGCATTTGCATGCGTCATGATCAGCTGCTTCCAAACCCTTTCTGTCTGAAACTAAAACAAAAATGAGCAACTGGCTAACTGGTCATCGGTCCAAAATAGATACTGACACAGCTATTTAGCAGCTATCTAAAACTGGTGGCATGTGTAATTTCAGAACCAGATTATTTTTCAGCAGTGCTGTGCTCGTTTCAGGACCGGTTTCCTCTGACATCATCGTCTTCAATGTCATGTTAGTCTTATACTACGGGATTAACAACCAGAAGGCAGCAGTGCTGTGCTAAGTCATCTCCCTTGGCTAGGTGCCAGTATCTTTAAGGCATATTTATGTTCTAATTTATTTTAAATATTTTACACGAACAAAAACCAAAAACGTTACAATATAACAATATAATTCTAGGAGGTGAGGGTCAGTTCCCCCCACCCCGCATTAAAATCATATTTCATAACCAAAAACATAAAAAACAAGCAAAACATTGGTGCATGTAGTAGGCCATAAATTTGACATTATACAGTGAAAACTGAATTACCTGGTCACCAAACACACTGAACACTTGAGGCTGCTCAAGACACATGGCTGCTTCTTCATGCGGCGCCTCTGTCAGTTACTTGGGCTTTCTAGCCGCTCATCAAGTTGTGCACACCAGCTCGTATTCACAAATTAATTATTTTAATGTGTACTTTTCTACAGTAGTTTATTCAAAGTTTACAACCAGCTTACTAAAAAATGCTGTTCATTTATGAATGGTTAGTTGATATATAGCACCGTATTTATAAACCATTAAGAAAGACCAGATCAAACTGTTCAGCAAACTGTTCAGACTTTGGGATCATTATATCGACATTTGTCACATCTTTAAAATGGGGTTCAATTTGATTAATCAAAGGCAAAAAGACATAACCAAAGACATTGCTAAGATGAGTTAAGTGTTTGTTTGACTGAACTTAACAACTTATAAGTTACAAACGAGAGGAGGCAAGGCTGCCTCCTCTCGTTTGTAACTTTCTTATGTTCTTATAACCTGTTATAGTTACCCAGTCTTGTGAAGCAGTTCCTCTGCAGGACTCTTGAAGGAACAGAGTCCACCTTGTGAATTTACTGTGACACCAGATGATCTACCTGTGGAAGGAAAAATAAAGCAACGGAGTTACAAGGACATCAACAGACTTGGAGTGTACAGCCCTATCAACCCTGAGGTCTTGTTTCTATGAAAAAGATCTAGGAGTTGATGTTGACTCAAGAAATGTTTTGTTTGTTTCTAACTGTCTGTGCTTGTCATTATAGAAGGCTAACCTCCGGGAGCTGTAGCTAAACTGCCAGCAATTAAACCCGGACTCCACTTCACCATTGTACACGAATAAACCTGTAAATCACCACTTTCACTAAGAGCACTCACTCTGGACTTGTGACCTGCTGTGTTTGTGTGTGTCTTGTTTAGTGTATTATTATTTCGGGACTGAACCCCATGGTTTGTCTGAGCGATACATGTTGTTGTGTAGAGCCAGTATTTATAATGCACATTGTATTGCCTGTGTGCAGTACCTTACCCTTTTCTGTATTAAATGTCATTTGCCATGTGTCTGCCCAGTTCTGAATCCCGTCTAGATCATTTTTAATGACCTTTGCCGCTACTACGGTGTTTGCCTATTTTTGTGTTTTCTGCAAATTTAACAAGTTTGCTCACTATACCAGAATCTAAGTCATTAATGTAGATTAGGAAGAGAAGAGGGCCTAATACTGTTGTCTGTAAAAACTTGTGAAAAGTAATCATTTAATATATTTGCTATTTTTTTCTCTTCATCTATGATTTTGCCATTTGTATCTCTTAGACATTTTACTTCCTCTTTGAATGTTCTTTTGCTGTGATAATATTGGAAAAACTTTCTGGATTTGGTTTTAGCCCCCTTGGCAATGCTCATTTCAATTTCTCTCTTGACCTTTCTAACTTCTTTTTTGACTTGCGTTTGCAGTTCCAAGTACTCTTTCTGTGTACTTTGTTCTTGGTCCCTTTTAAATGCTCTGTAAAGTGCCTTTTTTCTCTGAATATTTTCTTTTTAATTGATCTATTAAACAAAGCGGTTAGCAGTGTGCAGGTGCAGGTGATCAATGGACAGACAATTATAATCCAGGTGCAATGTTGTTTAATGGTTTTTAAATCCAATGGCCTGATGGCAAAACAACAGTAAATAATAACAATGGTAATGAAGCAATACAGCGGCGTGTATTGCTTATTTGTAATCCGCGGGTTGTCCCCCGAAATAATAACAGTACAGTTTTTAGTTCATCCACACGTAACACATACACAAACACAAACACCAGTGGATGCCACGCCATTTCCCGTCCGGGTCATATACTGTAGCTTTGCCCCCTTTCTAGATGGCCAACTTCCACCTAACCCTGGGAATAAACTGTCATGCCATTTAGTCCAGGGTATTCTGTTCCCTTTATGCAGCTGCCTCGCAGGTCGAAAGGGAGATCTAACACCAAGAATCATTCGATTTCTGACAAACCATTTTGGCCATTTTGTTTTAGATTTTGATTTGTCTACTTTTGGGATGTAATTGTTTTAAGCCTTTAGTAATACATTTTTGAAAAACAGCCATCCTTCTTCTGTGGATATATTCTCTATTTTATGCCTATCTACTTCTGTTAGTCTCTGTTTCATTCCTTCATAGTTAGCCTTTTTAAAATTGTAAACCTTAGCTTTAGTTTTTACTTTTTGGGTTTTAAAAAGCACTTCAAATGAGAGCATGTTGTGGTCTGAGTTTGCCAATAGTTCTCTGACCTCTGTTTTTGTTATTCTGTCTTTGTTATTTGAAAGACTAAATTGAGCATGCCCCCCCCCCCCCCCCCCCCTAATCGATGCACTAACAAATTGCGTTAGGAAGCAGTCATTTGTCATTTGTCATTTCTACCTTTTCAATTTTGTCTGTCGTGCTCCCCACCAGGTTTTCCCATTTTATATGGGGGAAGTTGAAATCCCCCATTAGTATGGCTTCTCCTTTGCTACATGCATTTCTAATGTAATTGTATAACAGATTATTTTGCTCTGTGTCTGAATTTGGCGGTCTATAGCATACCCCTAGTATTATGCACTTTGAGTTTTTGTCCATTATTCTGACCCATATTGATTCTGCATTGTTTTTTTCTTCCAGATTTAGCACCTCGGCTAAGACTATTTTTGATATATAGCACTATCCCTCCGCCTCTTCTGTCCTGCCTGTCTTTCCTATACAGTATATACCCACTAATATTATATTTGTCTACATCACTCTCAGATAACCAAGTTTCTGTAACACCTATCACATCTATCACACCGATCACATCGTAGTTACGTAGTTAGTGCAGTAGCTTCAAGTTCTAACATTTTGTTTTTGAGACTTCTAGCATTTAGATAAATACATTTAATGGCTGTCTTACCTGAGTTGTTGCCCTTGTTTTGATGTAGTCTCCCTTCTGTTTTTTTTTGTTGATTTCTCCCCCCCCCTTTCTAGTTTAAATACTTCTGAACTTCCTTGAGTATTCTTTTTCCGAATAGATTGTTTCCCTTTTTATTTGTGCAGTCTGTCCCGCCTATATAGATTGTTCTTGTTGTAGAATGTGGTCCAATGTTCAAGGAAGATGAAGCCTTCCTGTGTGCACCACGATTTCAGCCATGCATTTTAATTTTGTATTTCCAGCTGTCCATGTGGTCCTTTGCAAGGTTCCGGCAGTATCCCAGAAAATACCATCTTTTGGTCTTGTCTTTTAATTTCCTTCCTAGCTCTCTGAATGTTTTGCAGGGATCTCTCTTCCAATGTTGTTTGTACCAATATGGACGTCTACTACCGGGTCCTCTCCTGTTCATTCTAAGAGCCTGTCCACGTTCTCAGTGATGTGCGTAACAAAGGCTCCTGGAAGGCAGCACACTGTTGTTGTAAGGGGGTCCAGACTGCGCACTGAACTTGCTGTGTTTCTCAATATGGAGTCCTCAACAATCATGACCTCCCTTTTTTTTGCTGCCTGGCCAGCACCGTTTATGAGGTTCTGGATGTTGTTCCTTTTGTTCTCTTGATGCTGGTTTTGGTCATCTAAATTATAAAGTGGGTCAAATTTGTTTGACGTTTTGATTTTTGGCGGTTGTGTTTGACTACGTTTCTTTTTTTCCCTTTCTCTGCCCATCACAGCTGTATCACTTGCTCTGCAATCGGAGGGGTAAGCGGTCTTCTTCACACCTGCAAAAAGCCAACCCCAGTACCTCACATGGAGGAAAAAGAAAATAAAATCCCATGAGAGCCTAGAACTTCTGGTGGAGGAGGTTCTTAAAAACAAGTCAGATTTATTTGGCCCACAAAAAATGTTTCTTTGGGACCAAAGTGTGGGACCAAATTACACAAAAATTAAATGCACTACGGTCCATCACCATCAGAAAACTATGCAAGGTACAAAAGTGGTACAATGACCTATGAGAAAAGGTAAAAAATCAAATATTAAAAACTAAGGCAGGGGTACCATGGTACAGGGGGTGGAACCCAGTCCTGCTCTCCACTGACCACCACCCAAGGTAGTATAGTCCTGTCCACCTGGGATGTGCTCACTCTGGAGGGGCTTGGTGGGATAGACATTGGAGTGGAGGGTAGGTGTAAGTCAATAAGAAATACAATTAAGAAATTACAAAACTGTATTGAGTAGTTACCCTTTATATAAAGGTGTATTGGTTGTCTTTGAAAATGAGTCTGACTACTGATAAAGAAATTAGGGACCATTTGAGTGCTCAAATGAACTGACAAAATATGAACTTTGTTTTCTTTTTTCTTTATTTTATAGAACCAACATTGACTGTGCAGCAAACTGATCCTGAAGAAATCCTGGTAGCCAATGACTCACCCATATTTACAGCCACAGCCCCTGAATCCCATTCACCATTTTATTTTCCACTACATTAATTGGACATGTTCATGATAAAAATAGAAATTAAAATTCATAGGAACAAAAACCAAGGAGGCCCAGTTGCATAATTTAAGGGGAATGTTATATCAGATTGAATGTTTTTTTTAAACACAAAGTAAAACGGAAATGTGAATGATATGTATCATTAATATGTCGCAACAATTAGGCAGTGACTGGTTTCATTTTTAATGTACAACTCCTGTAATGGAATTAGAAATTTAAAAAATGCAACTGGGTATGAAACATTAGGACATTAGTGTACTGTGCGATATTTGTAGGGGCGGAGGCAACAACGCTTGGTTTGCAACCTCACACAAGCTCCTCTCACAGAGATGCTTAAACATTCCTTATCTGAGCTGGTAGCCATGACTGATCTGATCTGTAACACAAAATAAAATACTTGACCAATTACTATGTTTATTTATTGGAAACATACTGACAGAAAATTACCTTACTACCTTAAAAAAAAAAGGTAAATATATGAAAGTAAAAGAAAAGTGTCTCTATTTGAATAACCAGATTATCAACTCAACCCACACAAAAAGGACAAATTAGAAATATTTTATGTATTTAAAAAAAATATAATACATTATTTTAAAACTACACCAAAGATTCTGTCACTTGGTGAATCACACGTGATGTGGTTAGTTGACTCACTCCACGCTGATATGTTTGTCTCATCAACTGGAAAGCCTTTTGACTGTGAAATAAAGGTCTGAAATGAACTTTCCTGCTTGCAGATTGCCCCCCCCCCCAACCCTAACTTTCACAAGTTTACTTTGTAAAACCAGGTTGTCAGATTATAGTAATTGCTGGAAAATGTGAATCACGAATGAGCAAAATACCAATTGCAGTGGGTTTCTTCCGAAATAGGACAATACAGGTGAGATACCTCCCATTTACATTTGTATACAGATGACTAAAAACAAACTGTTGGTTTGTGTCACTTATTTAATATCATATGATACAGTAAATGTGCAAACACAGCTTCAACATGGATAGAAAGTAAGATTCTTGTGTAGTGATCATATGTGCAGTTACTTTATTGTAAGGCATGTTTCAGGTAGCATTTATGAAGAAATGCAAAGCAAACAAATTGTTTAAACAGATTGGAAAATACATTTTAGCTTGTGGCAACAGAATGGTGGACCAAGAGCTCCCTCTGCTGGTTGGCAGCATGGTTTACATAAAAATGTGTTCTACTAGTTTGGCATCTTCAGCACAGTTTGAAAGTTCTACCACCCCAGCCTGTGCTGAAAGAATATTGATGATCTCTTTAGCCAGGTGGCTGTATTTATTGTTTTCACACTTTTTTGCGATCTGATTCCATCCTTCTGGGGTACACATCACATCATTAAGGATTGTCTGCTCCAGCACACCTGTATTACAATCAAAATCCTGGTTAGTGTGGCTTATTATTATTTATTTCTTAGCAGACGTCCTTATCCAGGGCGACTTACAATTGTTACAAGATATCACATTAATTTTACATACAATTACCCATTTATACAGTAGGGTTTTTACTGGAGCAATCTAGGTAAAGTACCTTGCTCAAGAGTACAACAGCAGTGTCGCCACCAGGGATTGAACCCACAACCCTCCAGTCAAGAGTCAAGAGCCCTAACCACTACTCCACACTGCTGCCCATTGCATAACATCGCATGTTAACACTGCCTCTCCTTGTTGTGAACTTCATCAGATATAGAATAAACAGTGATTCATTATAGGCTATGTGTTACACTTTAATGTAATAATGCAGACACAAGAAAATAAAAAAGCATTTCTAGGGTTTACTGGCTGGTTGTTCAGATGACAACACATGTTAATTAACATACAGCACTACAAGTGCTTTAGAAAAGAAACACAATGGCATTTTTACATGAATTTATATTTTAATAGCAATGAAGGACTGATGTCAAATGTCCAGATTTGAATAGGTAATCAAAAAGAGCATGGTTTTGTAATACTGTATTATCTAACCATATAAGTGTCTTTTTATAACAAATGTGTAATGGAATCACTGGCAAACTACAAATTAACATTAAATCACAGTATTCAATGGTGGTTCAGGTAACCACCTTTTTTGTCTGGTAATCCACTTTAAGCAGCTGCTGCTGCGATGTAATACTACATCAGATGGCCATTTGCAAATGAAACAAAACCATTTCCCAGCATGGTTGCAAAGGAAACTTCTACATTAAAATCATGTCGTAATGATCTCCCCAGAGCTAGTAACACAATGTCAAGTATGTAATGTTATATGCATTACATCAAACCAACAGTAAAGAATAGCATTAAGACATGAACATAATCCCCTTGTGGTTTCGCTAGCCACAGTATAGGCATACTGCAATGCCTTTATAAATTAAAAAGCCCTGCATGCATCACTTGAGGGCACCCTGTCCTCTGCAGTGGGTGGGCCTCTGAAACCGAGTCTGGTCAGGATTTGCTGGGACTATACAGCAGTAGCCATGAACTTTGCATCACCTTACCATAAATGTTTTCACTAAGGAGAGCATTTTCTTATATTGCACCCATAAACTTGGAATTGACTCCTATTGGAGATACTGTCGAAATGGGATGTTTTAAGAAATATGTTATCGAAGATGCCTTGTAATTAAAGTCATTGATTCTTCATGTGGCTGTATCTGATTGAAAGTGTGTCATGAATGAGATAATACCCAAATCTGAGTCTCTTGGACTGTCATCTTCATAACTAGGTATCTGACTAATAAAATAATAAAATATTATAAAGGAGTGCTAACAAAGGTTTACAAATCTTTGCTTTTACCTATAGAAATATTATCACTGATCCCAATTGAATTCTGTAGAATATCTTTTTTTTTTTTTTACTTTTATTTAATATTAATTTATTTCAAAGACACTAAAGATCAAAAATTGCTGTTGCTTCTTGGTAACTAATGTGTTGTAGTTCAAACAAATTCCTACCTGTAATCAGACCATGTGACCTACAGCAAAGATATCAGAATTCAGAAGTTTATTTATAAAATTGTATTTGAAAGTTTTAAATGAATGTAAAACAAAACAAGGATTATCAGCAGAATAAAAGGGAGACCAGTAATAATGTTAATAAAGCTCAAAATAAGTAATGAAACTATTTATTGCCTATATGGCCTACATGAATTTGCTGTGCCTTTAACATAGGAAGTCATTCATTCTACAAACCAAATTCATTTTAGATTAACATGAATGAGTCTTCCCTGCAGTAGCAAACCCATCACCCCAATATCTGCTCAGTTGATGTCAACTTACTTTTCCCACAAGCATAGATATTCTCCAGTAGCTGAAACCCAAAGCTCTTGATGTTAGTTGAGGTCAGTGACAAAACAGTGAGCCCCACTGAGAGTGCGGCCGGCCTACCATTGTACTTGTGAGTCAGAGACTGAAGTAGTTGAGGACTTTGGCAGTGCTTCAGCAGGTAAAGGCAGTCATCTAGATCATATGAAAAAGGAAAGACTCACTATAGTTAAGCTATCCATGTCCTTGCTTATACATCTTACAAATTACATTGTATGTACCTCTAAAGAAAGGGATACTGGAAAAAATTCTGCTACAATGCTTTTACCAAGCTAGGTAAAACAACAACAACAAAAACATCTGGAGGTAAGGGCCTAGCCTGGGAAAATCTCTTTCTGGACTCTCTGGGTGTCTAACTAGTAGGGTTTACTGAAGCGTGATGACAGGAACTCAGCCCAGATGATTCTCCACCCCAACCTATGGATGTGTGGTAGTCAATGCAGCACCAAAGCAGCACTGCCTACTAGCCTCGAACAAGCAAGCTCCTGGTCGTGTTACTCACCCTGCACTCATACGGGAGTAACTTGATGAGCACTACAATCTTTTGTGAATAATTTCTGTCTCATACATTTCTATTGATAGTGCCCTAATGCAGTACTGTTGAAGCACACTATACTGTATACAACTGTTTTGTTTTTTTTCTTTCTTTCTTTTTTTAACACCGGTAGGTAAAGAGGTTGCAACTATATTCACATGATTTATAATGGACTCAGGCACAACTTGATTTTTTCAAAGTACATAAATGATTACTCTTGCACGAAGTGTCTTTTGCAAGGCCGATATGTTGAGCAACTGCAGGGTAATATAAAAACTAATTGCTGCAAAATCTTTATGATATTTTACATAAAGTAATGTTAGTGCTCAGATAGTACATTGGGGCTCAGGAATGCCCAGTCATTTGAAATAAAAAACAGATGGAGCAACTAAATTGGAATCAATATTGTCTCATGCTAGTACATCAATAACCACATTAACAGAATGATTTAGAACGGGCCTTGTTAACTGCTGTGTGGAAAGAGGAAACAAACATGATCCACCTAAAATGAATCTTTCTGCTAAAGCCAAAGAGTGAATAAAATGTGGCTACGTGTCCTTCTTGAAAGCAGAGAATGAAAAGTTCTCATGAAAAGCATGTAATCAAATACAAATAAAAATAATTCCTGCCTCCTTACCCATATTGAATTTTTTACAGTGGTAGACATAGTCTATGGCTCCATGGATCATACCCCTCTTGCACAAACACAGAGCTGCCTCCCTGTGTAAAGCACAGTGTGTGTAAACTAGTTGTGCTAGAGCAAGGCACGTATCATTTATCTCAGGTTTGCTCTCCCCAAATTCACAAAGTACCTCTGCTAGCTTCTCAGAATAGGTTAACCTGCAAAATAGAAATATATACATGAGGTTTATCATAGACCGTAGATGTTGCAGTAAGAAAGGCACAGTCACAAGTTAAAATCCTGATGTAGGACTCAAGAGATGAAAGATGACAACAGAGAGCACAATTTACAAAACTTTCACATTTATTTGAAGACCATTATTTGTGAGAGTGTTTAAGTACAAAAATTAAATCCCAAAACATTTTTGGAAACATTTTAGCAGTTGGATACTAAACCTTGGTTTAAGTGAATTGAACCAAATTCCACTCCCATAAAATTCTAATTTCCCCTGCCCACTGTTGGTTGATGGTACTTCACTACCCATATCCTTCTTTTAAATTATGCTTAAGAGTTTTTTTTTTTTTATTCAATTAAGAATATTATGAATAACAAAAGAAATGTTTAAATGTACAGTTATCCTTCTGAGTACTTGTTTGGATGATTGTAAAAAAAAAAAGAAAAAAAAAAAGATATTGTTAATAATAATAATATCACAAATATTTACTTATTTGTTTTAATACTTAATACTTTGTCTAAGGGCTGTAAACCAGTTCCCTATCAGTCAGCTTACTGAAGCTTTTGAATTGCCTTTCTAAGGACTGGGTTGTCTATGGCTACCCTCATGAGTGACATAGCCACAACATTTCATGAACAATTCCAAAATGAGATCCAGTAAAATATTCATGCATCAGCATTGTATATGAAAGTGTTATTCAGTGTTCTCATAAGCAATAAGACCCGACAGGGTGGGCAGTATTGGGCAATACTGGACTGCCCAAGGGCATAATGAGGCCCGACACCACAGACGAAGGTCTGGTATTTCCCAATGCTGCCCACCCTGTAGGGGCTTAATGTGCTTAGAAAATGGGTGGCTCAGGGACATATGTCCAGGTGAAAAGGCACTTATGCTGGTATTTTTTATTTCCTAGTCATCTATTGAAAGTCAGTGTAACACCCTGCCAAGGGTACTAGCCAATAAGATGCTAGGAAATAAAAAGCCAATTTTCTAATCACCTATACTGTATTTCCTTGTAAAGGTTTTTGGAAAACATTTGTAAAATCTTGCTCTGACATCCTAATTGACAAATGAATGAATCACTTCGGAACATCATTAGCTTTTTTTCTATCTTACCTCTTCTGGGTTACCCAGTTAACAACAGACTCCAGACAGTTGTGCTTTAAAGCACACTGCACCCCTTCCACAGACATGTCCGCATCAGGAGGGTGTTTGACTGCGTTACTTGAGATCATCAGTGCCTGGAAGAAGAGCAGCTGAGGAGAGAATTTTCCTTTGTATTCAGTGATCGCTGTAAAAAAAAAAAAAGTTATAATATGAAACAGATAAAAGGGAATGATCATTTAGGTTTTTTTTTCCCAGTGATCAATTATTCGTTTTGTTTGTATTTGGTTGATAGTTAAACCTTTTGAAAGCCTTTTTCTTACATGTTTTAGTTTTTTGATTGTTTCATTTCTTTATGATATTATTATTATTATTATTATTATTATTATTATTATTATTATTATTATTATTTTTATTATTATTTTTTTTTACCTTTGAATCGTTTCATGGTTTTTGAGTTCCTCAGGACTCCATGTGGGGAATTGGCAGCATGGAATGCAGCTGCCTCATAATGACCGCCTTCAAAAAGTTCCAGAAACCTGAGAGAAAGGAACAGCAATCATTTCATATAAGTGTTCCCTGGCAACCCCATCACTGAAAAAGCTTCATATGGGCTCCCTGGCCTGTACTGTAGTTACACAAATTGTGCCTCTAAATATGTTACAATTAATGGGAGACTTTTAATACTGTTATATTTTCACTAAAATTATATGGTTTATCAACCTCACTAGGGTATATAATCTGTGTGAAGGTTCTTTTACCTGGGTTCAAGAGCTGATTTTCACTTCTATGTGTCTGTTATAGATATATGTTACACAAGCTAGATAAGTCAAAGTATCTATATATAAGTAAGCACCAGCACCAACTAGTGCTCATCTGTGTATTGCCAGCAATAATTTAGGAAGGTTGATCTAAAATAGCAGATAACTAGATGGCTATTACTTTTATAAAGAACCTGTAGCTGATCTAGCCTCGATTACACATGTCTATGGTGGGCAACTAGAATTGAAGAACAACTCCTGAACAGGAAAAAACACTTTGACACAGACATATTAAAACATTACATTCACACAATATTTGAGTAAGCAATAAGACCAACTCAGAATGATTGAAACATCATATAAAGGGGATAGTAAAAAATGTTAAGCTACTCCCTCTTTAAGCATACTGTAGCTTGTTAAACGCTACAGTATTTTCATAATGGTTCTTGGTTACTCCAACAATAATAAAACACGTATAGTGTTCAGTGTGTGTTATCTCCAATTTATTTCAGATTACAAAAGCCAGTATTAGGTTCAATATTACATTAAATTCAATCTTACCTTTCTATGTATTCTAGCAAAAGTTCTGAAGCCTTGATCTTCAAGGGATCATCCTCTTCAAATCCCACTGAATCCATGCTATAGTAAGCTGCATCTGTCACTACAGAATCCATAATAATGAAATGAATTGTTGTATTCTTTTGAAACCAGGTTTATTGCTTATGTCTGTTCATCTTCATGAAACCTTTCTGCATTGTTTTGGGTTTCTTTATATCTGTATGTGAAATTAAAAATGTTTTCATGCCTATCATTTAAACAAGTGAATCTAACAATAATAGTATTTTTACCTTTGAGTTCTGATGCTTGCTTTAATGTCGGCGACATGAACTCAAGTAACGGAATATTTCCATCTGATCTTTCCCAGGAGGAAACTGCATCAGCCAGTAACTTCATTTGTCTGTACCTTAATTTTAATATTCAAAAAGAGTACAAGTGATGTTAAGCTGCTGTTAACCCACTACAGTATAGTCTTGGTGTCATAACCCTAATGTCCCACTAAAATGCAACAGATTGTCCTACCTTAGTCTCAGCTTTTCATTTTCTGCTGCTAGCTCTTCCCTTTGTTCAAATGTTTGTTTCATTTTGTGGTCTACCTCAGCCTTCACGTGCAATGGGACATAATTGCTGTTCTTTTTTTGCTTAATTTCTGTCAGCTTTCCTTCAAGATACTCAAGGTGCTTGGTCAAAGCTTCAGGGTTTAAAGATTCTTCAAATGTCAAGCCTAATAAGGAAGTCACATAACAGATCAAATAAAATAAAAAGAAATATCCCAAAATGCAAATTTTCTTAACCTGCTTTTTTAAGTTTACATATTGGATGTACTGTTAGTACCAGTCTTGGTAGTCTCCTACTGCACTTATGGGGTGGTGTGCTCATTAAAGTCTCTTATATATATTTAAAGTACATAGTTATTTGATCTATTCCAGGATTCAGATGTATGGTGGAATTTCACAGACTCGGACACGTTCCGCTTGTTCAAAGTGAACAGGAGGCGGCTTTTAGATTTGCTCATTAGTGAGAACATGGTTCCAGGTAAAGAAGGTGGAAAGACTTGACAAATCAGATTGTTCAGGTCTGCCAGGCCTCTCAAAATCACAACTTTAAGCAAGTGGTCTGTTGGTTAAAACAGTCAACAAAGACCCACCCCAGCTGTTCTGCATGTATTCACCTGTCCCTATACTTGCTAGTGACTATTATTATTTATTTCTTATCAGACGCCCTTATCCAGGGCGACTTACAATTGTTACAAGATATCACATTATACATTATTTCACAAGAAATATTTTCACAAGAATAATTTATAGACTAGTGTATATAAACTGTGATAAATGGCAGGCAAAACAAAAATGAAAACATCTAATCCAACCCATGGAGTATTTGCTAATGAAATAGCAGGATACCTGGAATTTTAGTTGAAGAATTAACTTCTCTTTTTTTAGATGCTTCTTCTGGGCTCTGGGTTTGTTTTTTCCTTGATTCCCTGATTTTCAGAATCTGAGCATCAAGTTCAGCAGAGTCCTTTTTAATGATCTCAATTCTTTGGAAAAACAGCAAGTCCGGTTACTTATACAATGGGTCACTGAAGAAGAGGACGTAGTTTAAAACATCCTTTTATTTAAGTTCCTCCTATACTGTGCTATTATCATTTCCCTGGTTTAGAACTGCTTTGAGCTTGCCTCTAGAGAATACTACATCCCGGGGCTGCACAGCCTTCATGCCATTCAAATCAGGTGATTTATAAGTGTACATAGGCAGAGAGTAAGGTAGGACTGACAGAGTCGAAACATAATTTTAGAATGGAAGAGGAAGTCTGTTCAGTGGCGGTACTTAGTATCTGTTACTCAAGTTCAAAGCAAGTTCAAAGCCAAGTAAAGGCAGATTATAACTCAATGATGTAGCAACAGTATGTAAAAACACTCCGAATATTTGCAAATACCATAAAATAGTTAATAGAAAATGTACAAAATTAAATTTAAATTAGATTTGAAGCTACTTACTCTTAAGCTATACATAAACCAGCAACAGGTCTGTAAAATTCACTGAGAGCAGTGCAAATGATAAAATGGGGGAGACAAGAGGGTATTCAAAAATCAAAAAAGGAAGACACATTGGAAAACCAACCCATCTCAAAGGGAGGATAATTTTGTTATGCAAATGGATAAACCTACTGTATACAGTTTGGGTATTTGTAAAATAGCATCCTTGGCATGTTTTCTGTAATATATAAAAGTCATTTAGTTTCAGTCATGATGGGCAAGAACACAGTTTTTGATAGAGGGCTGTGGGTGTTCGGTTGGCAGGGGCTTTAGTATCAAAGACTACAACAGTCCTAATGTAGTGGTACTAACTGTTAATATGACAGGAAATTCTATTCTGTTTGACCAACTACTGTCTTTATTTATGTTGTGAAATGATGTCCCACCTTTCTTGAAGCTGAGCAGCTCTTTTTATAGAGTATGTGAGAGTTGTTGGCTCAGCAGCCATGGTCTTCAACTTCCCACGAATGAATGTGGCATCTTTGTGACCTTTTCTTACAGCCCCAATGCAGTCATCATACGCCTGTTTAATGGAGGTCAGAATGCTCTTGTACACAGTAGCATGCTCAATTACCTGTTAATGAGCATTTAAAAAAAACTAAAAAAAAACCACTTTGAACTTACATTCACATTATGCCCTTTATTGTTTCTTATTTTATACGCAAAATTAAATATATAAAACTTGGAAAATATTGCAAACCGTTTAATTTTGTTTTATTATTATTCTTATGTTCAATCCAGTGACGTTTACACATCATGTCTATTTTACCTTGTCAAATGCAACGCTGTGAATGATATACCGTTGCTCATCTGGACCATTACCAGGACATCCTACTGTTTTTTGTTCGCTCTGTATAAATTGATACACTGAGTCCAAGAAATTCTTGTCTCTGGCACTGATAATAGGAGGAAGAACGACACATCCATTGAACGAAGAGCTTGCGGATGAAGATCTCGACATTGCTATGAAAACAGGAGAGGATTCAATGCATTGTAAAATGAATCTGCATACGGTTATAGTGCCCACAACATTTGCTCAGTACTGTCCAGGGTTTATTATTATTATTATTATTATTATTATTATTATTATTATTATTCAATGGCTGTTCAATAATAATGAACAACTCAAATGGTGTAGTGATATAGAGTAATAAAAATTATATATATATATATATATATATATATATATATATATATATATATATATATATATATATAAAAATATATATATTTTCGTTTTTTTCCTTTTCTATAAGATTTTATATCGATTGTTTACACAAGAAAAGCTAAACACCTTTTTGTTACCGTATATAATAACAGACGCGTAGACTGAAAAATGTACTTAAGCGTTACTTGAGCTGTTTTCTTATTATGTACCTCCTGATGGAAAGTGTTCCGTTCGATAGCGCCCGGTCAACCGGCCTGCTACTACAAAAATGTTTGTGGTAATCAAGAAGGTTACTAAGGAAACCCTCGTGAGCAATGATTTGTGGGGGTTGTAGTTCATTTGTGTTCTCTGGCGAACAAAAGCATGAGATAATGTACTTTTCATTTTTTTTTGCAAGAGAACTATAATAAAAGCATTCCGAATTTGAACAGACTAAATCGAATCGAATGAAGTTTGTTTTTTTCCCCAAAAAAATTAGCAAAGTGTTTTCTGGACTTGCTTCCTTTGCTCGTGATGGCTGACATAACTACAAGTCCCAAAAAGCAACAGAGCGTTTTCTGAAATTCTTAAATGTATATTATTCGGCTTGACATTATTGAATTATAACTAATTACACACACATTTAAAAAAAAAAGCAAAAAAAAAAAAAAAAAAACACAAAAAAGGCACGGAACTCAAAAATGTGTATTTTCATCCGGCAGTACTCTAGCCACCCTCCCCTTGCCCCGACGGTAAGGAAACCCCGTGTCAAGGATTGGAAGCCCTTTTCTCATGATCCGCCATTAGCTGGAGGTTCGTGGTGATTTTGTGCTCCCGATTTAAATTAAGATTTCTTTCCAATAAATCCATATTAAGTACTTTTTCTTTACATTATATGTTTCTAAATTGAAACTGTGTTCCTTATCTGCAGGTGGAATCTGTTTCAAGATGCAGATCTTCGTGAAAACCTTGACGGGGAAGACTATAACCCTTGAGGTGGGTGAGCTCCCCGGTTAAATCAATGGTCTGTGGAAACTAAGTGAAAGTGTCTGCATATTTTGAAATGAAGACAGTTACATGCAGTTATTTTGTATATCGTATCTAGAGCATCATTAATTTAGACTGCTTTTGACGTTGAACCGCGTTTAATTTTGTTCTGTCTTGTTCCTGGTGAGTGATTTAAAATACTTCCTGGCACTGCAAGTGCATAATAATAAACCAACATGTGCAAAACAAACACGGTATTTTTTCACGCGCTTTGAATTTTGTCTTGTATACGTGATGTGAGAAAGCTGTCTTAATTCACGCTGTAACTAAATGTAGCCAAGTTCACGGTAGTGTTACATTTTATGTTTAACGGGCAATGAAGGGAAATTAATTAAATACATTATAACTATGTACTGTATGTAGGGCCTAGAGATGTGACAGGCCGCGTCACATTACGCATGTATTAAGTATTACTAGCCATGTGTATAACCCCTCCTCGGCTACACCGCTTTTTTGATTATTCCATCATTTTGTTTAATTCTTTTACACTGCTAGTGATAAATATGTTGTTTTTTTAGTGGTTTTCCATGTCGAAGTCAGAAGTAGTGGATTTTAATGACGTATGATTGTGCAAATAAACTGCGTCTCTTCACCCACAATAATTTGAACTTTTCATCACTGTTAGGTTGAGCCTTCTGATACGATCGAAAATGTCAAAGCCAAAATTCAAGACAAAGAAGGTAAGCGAAGTCAGGACATGTTTTGTTAACTGTATTGATAACTGTCAATTATTCCACAATACACGAACAAATACACAGTAGGAATATAAAATATGCTATTTTGAATTGTACATGCCAGTTTATGAAGGGACAATTGTTAACTGTTATTTATAATACGCTGAAAAAGGTATATTTGCTGTAAATAGTTTTAAAATAAACGTTTCCCTTTTGCAGGCATCCCCCCTGATCAGCAGCGATTGATCTTTGCCGGCAAACAGCTCGAAGATGGGCGCACACTGTCTGACTACAATATTCAGAAGGTGTGTATTTCAGTTAAGTAGGTATCTGAGTCTGTGCCAGAAACATAGACCCTGTAACGATAAAGCTGTGTTGCTGTTTAAGCATGTTAAGTTGAACGTCTTGAATATGCCTTTTTTTGAAACTTTAAGTCAGACTTGACTAATAGATTTGAAGGATGTAAGTATTATACTCAAAGTGATGCAATGTGTTATAATTTGGCTTGAGACAAAACTCAGTTGGCTAGTAAAACTTTTTACGGAAGTTGATCTCAGTAAGAGGGATACATTGTTAAACCATTTAAAATGAAAGTTTTTAGATACTGGTGTTTACAGATGCTGTACTGTCACCCAGTTGAAATTGGATCTACCTTCTAGTTCAAATGTAACCTTTTGTGATCTTGTCTGCAGGAGTCCACACTTCACCTTGTGCTGAGACTCCGTGGTGGTGCCAAGAAGAGAAAGAAGAAGTCTTACACCACACCCAAAAAGAACAAGCATAAGAGAAAGAAGGTCAAGCTTGCTGTGCTCAAGTACTACAAGGTGAGTACTGTAATTCTGAATCCTTGAATAGGTGGTATAGAGTGGAATATGTTGTGGAGAAGCATTTAAGTAACATTTTATAGGATGGCACTAATGAAACATGATCAGTTGCTTTCCAAATGTTGGTTAGTCTCGATTTGCCTTAGATTTAAGAGCCGATGCTGGCAAATTTAGTAAAATGTCAACATGCTGCCAATGTTGAATCAACTAGAATTGTAGCACTAACTAGTGTTGTAACCTATTACTAAACATATTGGATTATTCTGGTTGTAGGGTGTGTCCTTGAGTACACCAAGCAGAAGCTGAGTTTTTGTTCTATTTTTCCTGCTCTGAAGGTTGATGAAAATGGCAAAATCCACCGTCTGCGTCGTGAGTGTCCTGCTGACGAATGCGGTGCTGGGGTCTTCATGGCCAGCCACTTCGACAGACACTACTGTGGAAAGTGCTGTCTGACTTACTGCTTCAACAAGCCTGAAGACAAGTAAAATGGACATGTAATTAATAAAGATTTCAAAGTCTTTTTGCCATGCCTCTTTATTCCACAGCACAAGCTTGGCTCGTTTTAAGATTAAGTAAAATCAGTTGATGCAGTGTAAACTTTTCAAAGAAAGTTTGATGGTAGCAATCCAGTATATAAGGCATTAAAATAATAAACTGAACAATTTGGTAAAGTAATCAAATGTGGGTCTTGGAAGAAGCAGGTGTCTTCCTTTCAGCACCATAAAAATATAAATTTGAGTAAAAGAAAAGTGGTTTGACACAAGCCAGGTTCTCAAATTGAAATGGTAGGATATTCTATTTCTATGATTTACAAAATTATGAACTTAGACTTACAACAAAGTGTAGGGTAATATTACTTAGTTTTAAAAACATAAATGCTTTTATATACAAATCCTACCTATTGACATTTTGCAATCTGTTAATGGTTTAGAGTTCTATTGCTCTAATACTGAATTACAATTCACTTGCATAACTAATTTACAAAAAGGTAAGGTGGGATGGGGGATGATTTTGTATCCTTACATATTGTGCCTGCGCTCTCCATTGAACATTTCAGGGGGCTAGTTTATTGCCATCTTTGGCAGTTCCACCAGAATCACAAAATATTGCGTAGTCCTGTAATGGTGATTGAAACTAGGTCCCATCCCACCTTACCATTTGTTATTAACCTTAATTGTACTCCAAAGATGGGGTGAGGTAGTGCCTTAACCCTTTGTGGTCCATTTATTAAATGTGCGTCAGGCACGCCAGGTCTAATTTTCACACGCGCTGTTTAAAAGTATTTTTTTCCACAGTCAAACGGGTTTAAAAGGCCCTGCATAACAACAAAGCACTCACTAGGCATCTCCAGCCCCGTCCCACCCTTTCGTCCACTATAGCTTTCACCTATGTAAGACATAAATAATAATAATAGTCGTACATACCGATCAATCATCTCCTAATCACTCGATTTATCACCAAACTCCTCAATAATGCGATCCAAGTCATTATTTTATTACTATAACATCTCAAAAAAGCTCTGCAAATGTCCGTGTTCTCTGTGCGCTGACGCACTATCAGCCAGCTTGTTTACTTATGACCGCCCCGTTATCTGATACCAGGGCCATGTATGACTAATCATGAGATACGCCTTTTTTTTTTTTCCGGACTTGTCTCGGCTACTGTCGTTCCCACTTGGCCATTGAATGGTTTTCTCTGCTTTTTCCGGAGAAAAAACGACTAAAAATCTGACAATGGACCTGAAAGGAATAATTGCAATGTCGGACCAGGTCCGACAATGGACCGCAAAGGGTTAAATTTACAGAAAAGGTGTTTTACACCCCTCAAATGGTCCTTGGGAGGTTCAAAAGTTAGCTCTTGTAAGCCCAAGCCGAGAATAAATGCTGCAAGTTTTGAATGATGTGTTTTATTACGATATTACAGATTGTTTAGATGTCATATCTGATATGCAGATATCAATAAATAACTTGCTTTGAAGTTGTACAATTTCATACAGCTGCTTTAAAGAAAAGTTTTCTGATTCTTCTCAATCCAAACATTAGCATAATTTTTTCAGTAAGGACAAATGTACCCAATAAAAAGTACCAAACAGAATAAACAACTCAAGATTGTATTGAGTAATCTAAGTTGTTTTGTATTCAATTTAGAATTACTATTGGTGCTTTTTTCCCCTTTCATTAAAAATGTGCTAACAATTAAGAGTAAAAAGCTTTGAGCATCAGGTCCATCATGTTTCACTAGTGATCCAGTCCTGAAATTGATGGTTGTCCTCATTAGTTTAAAACCCTGGGTCCCAGCAGATCTCCTGCTGTTTTTCTGTGTCTTCGTAGCACACAACTTCATCTCCAGGCTGGAAATCAATGTCCTTATCCATACTGAGGCCACACTCCATTCCAGTCTTGACTGTCTGCACATCATCCTTGAGGTGCTTCAGAGTCGTCAGAGAACCTAAGGGGAATGTTAAGAGACTGATAAATCATGCTTTGTACATATATAGAGTGCTCCCACCTAACGGAGTGCCGCAGCATTAAAGTTGGATATTGGAAAAAATTATATATATATATATATATATATATATATAAAATTTTAAAAGGTGTGTATCAAATACCAATAAATTCATTAAAACTGTACCAGTAATAGAAATTTCTATTTCTGGATGTACTAGACTATAAAATATGTATCGCCACCAAAAAGAACTAAAAAAAAAAAACTATTGTGGACCAGCATGACTTCATATTCTAGTAATAAAACGTCAGATGTATTAAACTAAGCAAGGCACATAACCCCTTTGTAATGTACAATTGTAAAGTTTGTTAACTTCCCTAATCACTACACACTTTCCTTTCTGAAGACACCCATCGTGTCAACTGAAGGCTGTTTAACTTACCTTTCCAAATGATGTCTCCCCTGCGGATGAGTTTAAACTTCATCTTTCTGTCGAGCTGTCCCTTGTTCACCCTGCAGCCAGCCACTGGCAACTTCTTCTTCCCAACAGTGACGTAGAACGTAGCCAGAACAGAGGCTTCTCCTGTGGGTGGCACACACAGCTTTAAATCAGTCTGGCGTTTACTCAGGACATCTCATCCCCATTATGGCATGATATTAATATTTTTAGTATCCGTGTTTGTATACTGGTACATTACACTTACCTACTACATTCTCTGCCACTGTGGGAGGCAGTTTGCTGCTCAGTTCCTCTTTTAGGTCATCAATGAGCTTGTAGATAATGTTGTGCAGTTTTATCTGGACTCCTTTCTTAACAGCAGCTTGCTGAATAGCTTTGTTGGCGTCCACGTTAAACCCGTAGACCACGCCTGAGACGAGAGAAGCGACACATGATTTTTCACTGCCACAGAAAACCAATTTCTCTATCCATTGAAATGAGTGGCGCTTGCTTTATGCTAATGTCAGAATCTTTTTCAGAAGCTTTGTCTGATTGATTCTGATCTGCTGAAACCTTAAGCTGAGGGTACACAGAGCCACTTCATGGCTTGGAATTTGGTTTCCGGAGACTAGGTTTCAGGCCACTGCATGGCACAGCAGGGGGGACAGGATTTGATACAGCAAAGTTGCCTCTAAATAGGTCTCCCAGTCTCCTGGAACCAGGTTTCAAGCCACTGTTCCTGAAAAAGTGGCTCCGTGTTCCCTCAGCTTTACAAAAATAATTCTGATTGGGGCAAGACAATGCAAAATGTTCCACTTAGAAATTAAATATACTCTTCTGTGGCCTGTAAATTATTATTATTCCAGAATCCATGCAGGCTATTCAATTGATTTAAAAGGTGGTGGATTTAAAAAAATAAATAAATATATAAAAACAGTGACAATATTTAGAACCCACTGTCATTTACTGGGCTGATTAAGTAAAAAATACTATAATCTGTTGCATAGTATACGTGTAATGTACATCAACAATACTGACCAGGTTTATCATTAACATACCGTTCATAAAAGGATACAAGGCTCATTATAGCTGTTAAACTGAAATAAAAGGAGATTAGCAATAAGAATATGGTTTGCATGTGTGTTAATCCTTTTACCAGCGTGTAAGCTTACAGAGTTTTGGGGAATTCAAATAAGTAACTATTGCTCATGAATAATTACAGAGTTGCGGCAGAGCTTTGCTATTAGGCAGTTTCACACATGGCCACAAGAGGACAGTCCTGTATTAAATTATTTTTCAAAAGTAGGGACTATATAGTATGTTGAATAAGTAGTACCATGTGTGCCATACTGCAACAATATAAATTGTAACTATAGAAACAAAGTTAATCTGTTAATTAATATTTGAAGCCTTGTCTTTTCTCGATTACCTGAGAATGTTTCTGCAAGGTTAATGTCATTTTCACTAATGTCTCCAACACCGAAGTGCACAATGTCCAGCTCACACTGCTCATCAGCATCATAGCTGTCCAGGATGTTCAGAATGGCCTCCACAGATCCATCCACATCACCTGGCAGACCAAACAAAACAGCACAGGGTCCCCCATTTTCATCACAGAAATGAGAGAATACTACTACTACTACTACTACTACTACTACTACTACTACTACTTCTACTACAAGTTAAATTTGAACAGCTCAAATGATGTAATGATCCATGCTGTTTTAAAAAAAAAAAAAAAAAATGTTACAACTGTACATATTTAGGCACATTTAGAAATGGTTTAAAAAATAAAAATTAAACACAGATGCAATTTATATTTCATATTTTCCTTTTACATTTATTTTCCACGTCCCTTAAGCTGAGGGAGCACAAAGCAACTTTTTCAGCAACAGTGGCTTGAAACCTGTTTCCAGGAGACCGGGAGACCTAGTTTGAGGCAACTTTGATGTATCAAACTTCATCTCCCCTGGTGTGCCATGCAGTGGCCTGAAACCTAGTCCCCTGAAACCAAGTTCCAAGTCACAAAGTGGCTTCGTCTTCCCTCAGCTTTAGGTAACTTAAAAACAAAGGGGCATTTTCAACACAAAATAATAAGGGGAAGTAAGAGCACACCAAGGTCTTACATTTTGTCACACTGCAGTTGTAAACTACAATAATTGAACCAGCAGAAATCAATGTAAAAGACTAGGGACGGCCGGAATATAATCCATGTTATGATAACTGTCAAAAAATATCATGGTATCACGGTATATCACGGTATACAGTACACCATGCAAGTTATAAAATGATGGCTTACTAAAAATGGAGAAATATTACTGTAAATGACTTAATTTACTATAACTCACAAAAATAACAAAAATGCACACCTTTCACAGAATGCTTTAAAGTTGTTTTTTTTTTTTTTAAAGACAACGAGAATTTTAAGTACATGTACAGTATTATTCTATTAAAATCTACCATTCGCTCAGAACAATGTGATTTGTTAGAAAAACTTTAACATACCAAAAAAAAACAAATAAGTGCTTTGTTTAGTTGATGGTAAACAGCATTAGGAAATGATTTACTAATACAGGTTATTATTTAAAAGCAGAGATGAGCTACATTTTTGGTACGGGGTAAATAAAATACATATAGCAACACCAAAAAAAAAATAATAATACTAAGACGTATATTCTTGGATTTATAGCTAGAGTTCATGTGCCATTGTACAAGTAAGCTTCCAATTCTGTTACTTAATGATTATTACAAATGCAGAGTTTGAACCAAAAAGATTTATTCACTTGCCTAAAAAAATTTGAATACTGTAAATAACTTGTTTAAGCAAAACTATTTTGAGAATAAATAGGCTATCTCGCTCCAGTGGCTTGTCTCTTACTAATTGAGACATTGAAACTTGTATTTTCTGTCACTGACAGTTTCATTCAAAACCATTATCAACTACAGTATCAGTTCACAAAAAGAGCTTGCTTATACACTTTGCTAAGGCTGCAAGTATCCCCCCTGGTTTAGAAACATGTTTGCAGTAGAAAAATGCAAGGGCAAAGCGGCGGTGATGATGGTAACTGACAGTAAGGCTGAAGTGGATGGAATGTTAAATGTGAGGCTCAGTGAGAAAGCGGAGGAGCACTGAGGCTTGTTTCGTACAGGGTGTTCATAGGGACATGAACACAGCATTAATCATTGTATACCGTAATTACGGTATTTGCGGTGTAGCAGAACAGGCACGGATGTTTCTAGTCGAAACATTTCTATTTTTTTTATTTAGAGCTTGAATCCTATGAAAGAGGTATTGATTTTGTACAAATTAAAGTTAGTTAAAAGTTCTGTGAGTGGCTACCTTTGATGATGACAGGGAGGGCGAGCTGCTCATTCTCCATCCTCTCCTTGGGTCTGAAGGCCATGCGCTGTTTGTTGGCCCTGTACATGGCGCTCTTCCTCTGTCTCCAGTTCAGATGGCTCATGGTGTCCCGCTCCTTGCTGTAGGACTCTTGGTGCTCTTTCTGCTTTGCTTCAATCACCTGCTGGTCCTCCTTCAGTTTCTCCTGCTCTTCAATATATTTCCTCCATTCAATAACTTCACGAGCTCTTTGCTGGGAATTGCAAAATAAAACATTAAACAGCGTCAAAAAAATAGTTGTAGCAAACAGTACGTGTTCATATTGTCACAGAATTAATCAAAACCCTTGAGCCTGGAACGATGTGGAGAATACATAAAATAAATACTGGTGTTCAGGTAGGCGCCTTGTCTAATCTGTTGTTGCAAATACCCACTGACTGTGACTACAGCACAGAGGAGTGGAAAGTGGCAGATACAGAGGCAAGTCCATATTATATTAGAGACATTAAAATGGCCCATGGCGTACCCAGATTAGTGTATTTATGTGAGCAGACTGAGATGGATAAGAATGGGACTTTCCAGAACTGTCCTGCAGGGGATTCCACAAGGTTTGGTTTGAGAGTGAGAAATTCCAAGAATAAACAAGCTTCTACCAGACACCCAGACTGTTGTTGTGACAAGTGCCAGCTAAGACAGGGCCCAATTAAAAAGAGAGTATTTATAAAACCATTTTCTCTAAAAAATGAACTTATACCCAGTAACGGCCATCTAGCCAGTCAAAAGGTCAGGGTGTGGTTTGGTCTTGCAGTATCGCTTGCTAGAGGTGGATTTTTGAGGAAGTAGGCTAAAGTCTATCCTCAACTGAGCTTGTGAGAATTTGAAGCCAGCCTCTGTAGCTGAATCCTGATTTGAGACTCTGCCTGAAAAGCCTTTACCTACTGACTGACATCACCAAGCCGCTCTGAATCAGTTGCACCTCAAAGAGGAGGGGAAGCATATATTGATTGCCTGAACTATAGGTGTCTTAAATATGAGTAGAATCAATATATGCATTCTGTAAGGTGGTTTAGTTAGATTAGTATGCCTGACTGAAAGCAGTAACTGGTTTTAATTGTTTCTCGTTTGATTGTTCTTTAATACTTGTGTGATATTTTTCAAACGTGATAAAACATTGTTAGAAACTAAAGTCGTGAAACACTTGTATTTTAGTGGCAGTAATACTCCTAATTAAGAAAAGTTTCAGATAAAACATTGTTAAAAACTTTGTAATATTATCATTATTGTGCTTCATTAAATATAGTCTCTCGAAAGGAGACTGTTATCCTAAATATCGTGTCTGTCATTGTCTCTCATAATGTTTAGTGGATTCAGTGGATTCATTTCACTCGGGCCCAGTGCATAAAAATTAGCCACTAGGAGTACTGTTCCCTCCTGAGTTTTACCTTCATAAGACTCAAACGTGACACTTTCCTTACATTTTCTGATGTAACGAGAAACCGATGATACCAGTGTGAATGTAACGGGCAGTGCTGTGTGATACACTGCCGTTGAGGACTCTGTCCCCTGTCGTGAGATGAGAGGAGGTTAAAGCTTAAAAAAAATAACACAAATAAAAACCCCACAAATGCAGACTAGCATGGCTCTTGCGCATGTGGTGAGGGGTGTGCACATGGGGGGGCAAGCAGGGGCACTGGCCCCTCCAATAATCATCTCCAAAATATTCATTTCTGCTTATCAGTGTATTGCGTTTGCCCTTTCTGTCACTGACACTCACAACCTGAACGTATTTCCTCATAACGTGCAGTTATGGACACGCGTGTACTCGGTTTGCACACGTTCCCCCATAACGTGCATCTAAGGACTGGCGCGTGTGTCCCCTTAATGTTTGAGTCCAGCTGCAGTACTACAATTAGTGGAAAAACTGCCCATTTTTAAAATGATGCTATTTTATGCTAAACTGAAAACTGTTAATATACTAAAGGGAAAGCACTTGTGAAGCTGAATCAACAATTTCAATGCAGAGCTTCTGAAATGCAGTACGATTTATTTGCACACCACATTGAACCTATTTTAACGTTCAGGAATCAGACAATGCAATGTCTTTGCCAGAACTCATGAAGGTCTGTAAAGAACATGACCTGGGACTTCTGTATCCTGATGTATTCAACCTATTGGTGCTTTTGGCCACGCTGCCTGTTACAGAAAGATGTGTCAGTGTTACAAAGCTCCACAGCGTATGGACTTTCATTGAAATGGCTATTTATTTATATATGGCTATTTATATATATATATATATATATATATATATATATATATATATATTGTTTAATGTGCCCCCCCCCCCCCAATAGCGGTCACATTTTTCTTCCTGCGCATGCCCCTGCATGTGGTTAAGACTTGCTTGCACCCAGCCTCCGTGATGTTACATTAAGCAGTTTGTTTTATTTTTTAAAAGTCCATTTTTACATTAGTTAATATGTGGTGTATAGGATGTCTCATTGCTGGGCTGCTCCAACTGTACAAAATGATTTCTGTTATAATGAGACACTCTACATACGATATTATAACTCACAAAAACAAATATTGTTCTTTTTTATTTTTTTTTACTTACGAACTATGTTGTATGTTCTATGCAGGTCGTGACATCTATTACACAGGATAAGATATATAGGAATTTTGACATATTCTTTACAGTGATTGGTTGATTTCTCACAAATAAGCTTAAGTGTATAAAGTGTATACAGCCGGTTAGCTTTTCTGTGAAGCTTTATTTTAACCCTCGTGCCCTATTTATTTGTCTTTTTCTTTAATAAATGTGCATGCTAATGCTTGAACTGCAGCTTCCGAGTCTCATTCCTGCCAACAACATCTCAGCCCGCAGCGCTATCCTGCCACACCTCCCAAAAGCATAAAGAATATTGGTAAATCTAAGAAATAAATAATAATAATAATAAATCGCACAAATCCAGGCAGCATTTTAAGGTGCGGGACCTGTACCTGCCACTCTCACCTCGGACTCCACTTCAAGGATTTCCTCCCCTGCGGACGGCACATCCTTCCAGCCCACGATCTCCACGGGCGTGCTGGGCCCCGCCTCACTCATCGCTCGGTTATTCTCGTCGAACATCCAACGCACCTTCGCCCAGGACTTACCAGCCACCAGCGTACAGCCTTTCTTCAGAGTGCCTCTCTGAATTATAGCCGTGGTTACAGGACTGGGCAGTGGGAAAAAAATATTAAGATTTAGTACTCAAGAATGGCTTCTCTTTTTTCTTATCTTTTTGATGTGGATTGGATTGGCAGCACTGAAGACTCAGAGCTCTACATTTCCTTTGAGGGACCCTCTTTATTGGTAGTGATAGAATATCTAATTTTCCATGTTGATCCCATCTCTTCTGTGGCCTCTATTACTCCTTCTCCACTGGCACATCTGACACGTGGGGGCTTGGTATGGTATGGTACGGGTACGGCTGGTTCTCCACTGGCAATTTGTCGCGCTGAGCGAGAAGTAAACTGTGAAACTCTGGACTCACAAGACATCTGAATCCGGCTGCGAGCCGAGCCACGGGCGGGGTTAAGGACTTTCGTCATTACGTTGCATCAGTCAGTACACTCCACAAAGACAAACAACAAATGACATGCCGGGCAGCGAGTGAGATGAGAGAAAAGTACAGCCTTGGGTCACTGAGGAAGTGCAGGCTCTAGTTTCTCTGTGGGCAGATAGAAGTGTTCAGGAAGATCTGGAGTCGTGCTTTAGAAATGAGAAAGTTTATGCCCGAATTTCTGATGATTTACAGCAAATCATCAGGTATGGTACACTTAACTCACAAACTCAAAAACACAAAATTCTACCAAATGTCTTATCCTTGACCTTTATTATATTAATATTAGTGCTGGAACAAACAAATATTAGAACGAATATTTTTTGACATGTATTCGGATATAAAAATCAGATGTTCATATTCGCTACAAATGACAAAAATACCTTGCACTTATTTCCCATCTCACCAGAATTTGCGTGAATTTGCAAAAATGGCAAATGAAAAAGAGCTCTGTGTGATGCAAGATGAATATTATTTTATATATATATATATATATATATATATATATATATATATATATATATAAACCACAGGATCAACACAGCAGCTCTTGAGCCTCTATTTAAAAGATTTAGACAGTAAAAAGTAAACAAACCAGTGATCTCTAAGGAAAGCCACCTTGGACAAAAAAAACGTGTTGTGCTGCTTTAGAGAGAGTCAGAATCTAATGGGACAGAAAAAAGGCAAGAAAGTCATTCTGAAATGCCTCGCTTAAGCAGTGCCCAACATGCTGAAATTATTGTGAAGTGATTTTTATATAGCTTGTATGTTTTATATATTTTTTGTTGCAACTTTGTTATGTGGAATGTAATAAACGAGAACCAAAACAGTGAGTTTTTTTCCTTTTCACTTTACAATGGCATTTCCATGTTTGTTTTATTTGAAGTGTTTAAAGTTAAATTTCAGTTTTTGTTTGCTTGTTCAGCTACAAAAAGGCACAAGTAAACCTCATGTTTTTACTTTATGAAAACGTGTCTATGTCCGCTGTTAACTGTGAAGAAACGGCAATGGCAAGGAATGAAAAAAATAAATGAAGTAAATGTGGTGTCAACTTTATGTACTATTTATTTTTAGAATAAATAAAACAACGTTTAAATGCTATTTCTGGCATTCTTTGTTTTGTAGTTAATTCACTGGGGTAATAAGTCCTACATAACTTATTCTTTAGTCCTGGGATATTTTTCTATTTTAATATGTTACATATTGTAAGGTCTTGGTGTAAAATAAAGGCATGGTGTAAATTAACAACAACTGTCTTTCGTTGTGTGTGACGTCAGTAGTGCGGCTTGGCTCTGCAGTGGAAAAACAACCCAGGCTTGGTTGTACAGTGGAAAAGAGGTATATGTCAATTGTGCCAAATCTACTGTCTACCGAGGGCTAGGTAGATACAAACTAGACTCAGTTCTATTGTGATCCAATCAACATTTTAACACAAACCTACAGAGGCTGGGCATTTAACTGCAGTGGCAGAAAACCCTTGGTTTCCTATTTTTTATATCCTAGACTTCTTATCTCCACTCTGAGAAATCCTGCAACACCAATGCACTGAAAGCAGCAGTCTGAATGCAGTTACTACGGAGACACGCAGCCTCTCCCACCAGACCTATCTGTCTATACAAGTTATGTACTGTGTATAGCAGGGGTCTCCAACCCTGGTTCTGGAGAGCCCCAAATCCTAAGGTTTATATGTCATCAATGGCTAAGATCTGGCTAATTAAGCCAATAATTGGTGCAATGAAGTAACCGAGAGCTTGGCTGAAACAAAAAGCAGAAGACCAAGTATCTCTCCAGGACCAGGCTGGAGACCCCTGGTGTATAGTGTATCCATACACTCACCCTTTGCCTTTGTCTGTTCGGCTTTCTATGACGGTCCCCTCAACCAGCCCCGTGGGATCGGCCTTCAGTTCCAGCACCTCTGCCAGAGTAACTGTGGCCTCTGCCAAAGACTTCAGGTTGTCTCCCTGGAACAAAAAAAAACACATGGTTAAAATATATTAAACAACTATTTTAGTTTTACAGCATGTATGACTTAGCACCATCCTGTAAAATGTTTTACCTACATCTCATATATTTAGCACTACAACATTCTGCTGTTAATCCTTCTGTTTTGCACATTCCAGTTTACGAGAATATTAAAGCACGTAGAAACCTGCTCACCCCGGATTTGGATTAAATGTTTACACCCACCCCTCACTTGACTGGTCAGTATTGTGACGTAGCTCCACCCATCCCTCTTTGGCCTGCTTTGAAAAAGGCAAGTCAATGAGGCTTGGCTAAATTAACATAGAAATGCAGTATGAGGGGCAGCAGGGTTTTCACCCCAGGTTGAGTGGTGTGTGGAAACAAGGTATAAGTGAACTGGCAGGAAATTTTACTTCAGTCTGGAAAACAAAACAAAAACACCTCCACAGCACAACAATGTGGGACATTGTGAGAATGTTATGTAGATTGTTATTACACTTCTAAGCGAGAAGATCCAACCCAAAGAGTATTTCACAAGCAAGATACCTTTTCATTATTGCCAAAGAAATAATAAAATAACTACAGTGGCTTCTGAAAGGTGTTTGCTTCCAGCAAAACATCAGTAGTGGTGAACAACAATCGTGGCCTCTGTCTTAGAACCTTGTATGGAGGTAGTATGTTTGCTTTAAACAGCGTTAGAAAGGGCTGAACAAAGCAGACAACAAGCTAGACAGGCTATAGTTTTTAAGATCAGCCTCACAAAAATTGCTGAGGAGTCAGTCATTACTAACTAGTGATTGGTTGCAACCCTTCAGAAAAAAGGTCTACTGTGGAACCCCATGCAATTGTTTCACATGGTCAGTTTTCATGGTATTGCTTTTACCATATGATTTACCAAGTGAGTCTGTGCTTTCACAATGCATTGCTATACATTTACCATTGTATACTGCAGCAAAGGTTTTGAAAGGTATGCAATTTTAAACTGATAGTCTGGGTGCTTCTGATGTGGAGAAATATATCTTAGACTTGGATTTTGTATGATGTGCCTACACAAGTCCTTTAAGTTGCCTTGCACACAATCACCTCTTTGAAAACCATGCTCTTTACATGTAGCAGAACCACAATAACTCTCAAGTAGCATATGAACAATAAGCACTGCAGTGAGCATGATTAACAAAACAAAAAAAAAAAAAGCTTTTATATATTGTATGTATGCATCTATCAGCCATAGCTATTACATTTAATAGTGCTGAATTTTGAAATACTAACATAAACTTAAATGTAAGTTTCTTTTAGTATTTCTGTACGTACGTATGTATGTAGATAGCCTGAATTGATTACAACACTGAGCAGATTTTTTTTCTCCTTACTTCTCTACATTTATAGACAGTAGGCATGGCTGGCTGATTCTGACACACTCAGTGATTTCTGGTAAAGAATGCTGTAACCACATTTTTATCACAATTGGGTCAGCAGTTCACTGGATATATGCATGGAAGCCTCCACTGCATGCAAGGGGTGTGCTGTACTCTGTGCCTGACCTTGAGAGCTGACACGTGGACAGCCTGCACTTCTCCACCGTACTCCTCACACACCACATCATGGACCAGCAGCTCCTTCTTTACCCTCTCTGTGTCCGCGTCAGGCTTGTCACACTTATTCACAGCCAGGATGATGGGAACTGAGACACAAACCATCACACACAAGAGGCTCGATCAATCATGCTGTTTAGAGCAGAGAGGTCATTACCATGGTAGGTGCCGTCAGTAATCTTGAAACACTTAACAAACAGTGGCTCGGTTTTCAACTTTTAAACAACTGTTCAGTCCTCCGAGTGAAATTTAATTAACACCTTTTTATTTAGAGACAAAAGGATTGCTCATTATATAGGAAGTATAGACCAACAGTTTTCCACTGTAAGCCTCAACTCCAACACAATATTTGTATGAGATATATATATTTCTTTCTTTTTCTTGTACGGTGGTGCATTATCCAACTGTTTCAACACCTCCACTTTTGTCTGCAAGGACAGTGCACATTTTTGCGTGAGCTCTATGGCAACTAGAAATGCCTCATAGGCTCTGTGGTCCCCAAACAGCACTAAAATACAGTACAGAGGCACTAATGTGAATGCAAGTTAATACATTTCCCAATATCCTGGGAGGGCTCCAAATTAATTAGCACTAACAAGAAATGTCTGAATTTGTACTACAAGTAGAAAATTCATACTATCAGGAAATATGTTTAATCAGAGTTTGTTTTAGTCAGAATTGACTGTGTGTGCGTATATAAAGTACATCTTTTGTCAAAGGGGAGCAGGATATTTGATTTTCAAAACATATCTGCATGCATGTATACAGGTGTCCACACATGTGGTCCTAAAAGAGTAAAACTGTTCTTCAACAGTGGATGACATTACCTTTTGCATTTTTGGCATGCTGAATGGATTCTACTGTTTGTTTCATCACCCCGTCGTCTGCAGCTACCACCAGTATGACTATATCAGTTACATGGGCTCCTCGGGCTCTCATTGCTGAAAAGGCTGCATGCCCTGGTGTGTCTAGGAAAGTGATCTTTTCACCAGATGGCAGTTGGACTGTGTTGGTTGGGGCGGGGGGTACAAGACACAACAAAAGAGTGATGGTTATAATTCTTTTTTCCCATTAAAATGTTTATGATTGACTGTACATCACACTGCAACTCATTAAGGTTATTCAATAGGTCTTATAGACAAGAGATCTTTATATACAGGTATAGCTGTATAGTTTTGACTTCACTGTGTACCTACATTGCAGTAAGGTATTAAAAAGCATGTGTATGGTATCTAAGAAGCACTTTTCTCCCACTTGTACTGTGAAATCCCTCTATAACGAGCACCAGAGGTGAAAAACAAAGTTTTTGACAAAGAGCTGGTCCTAAGACAGGGAGCTCTTTAGATTAGATACCAAATTTTGTCTCAAAACTGCACAGTATGTTTTTTTTGTCTGAGGCTGTTTACAAATGCAGCAATTAAATGAAGGTCAGTCCAGTCCGCAGTGCTTACCGAGGAATGCTCCGATGTGCTGGGTGATACCTCCGGCCTCCATGGCCGCCACCTGGCTCTTTCTTAAACTGTCCAGCAGTGTGGTTTTACCATGGTCTACATGACCCATTATGGTTACAACAGGGGGACGTGCAACCAGCACTGTTGGGTCTGCTGGGGGCCTAGAATAAAATAAAAGGGATTTCATTATAATGATGTTAGTATGATGTTGAGCTTTGTACCATCAAACCACCACAGAGTCCATTCATTATTACATTTGATCAGCCTTTATTTCAAGCGCCCCTTTTTTCAGTACACTGACTTAAAATCTAGCTTATTAGCACATTAACATATAAGAGTTCAGCAAACATCAGATCCCTACATTTATCAACTCCAAGATGATCACATTATTTATTATTAAAGATGTAACTATTTCATATGTAAAAGTTTGCAAATTAGACCAGGATAAAACCCATTTTGCATCAAGTTTTTATTTTGTTGCTAGTTTTGATATAATGGGACCTATTTACAAAACTTTAACACCCATGCATACAGTACATAAACATAAAACATGTCCATGGCAATAAACATTTATTTCTACAATGTAAAACATTCATAATTTAAATCAAACATGTATTTGCATGTAGTCTTGCACAGTAAACATTACATTTTGTGTATAAATTAATTTCCAAGTAAAACAAATACATCTTATTAATATTCATGCTATAAAACTACAATGAGTACAGTCATTCATAATTCAATTTAAGCTCTTTGTCTTGTAAAACAAAACAGTTCAACTGGACACCAAGTGGGAGTGTACCTGTTAACTGCATCTTTATTTTCCCTGACTTTTCCCTCAGTCAGTTTTGCCCATTTGTACTTCATTCCTGATTTCTTGACTGCCTCCTTGATCCATACCTCATCTAAGAGGGAGTCTGGTTCCAAGGAGTCCAGATCAATGGTTGTGTGTAGCAGAGCCTCATAAACGTGATCTGGCAGGAAAACAACACAATCACATTGAGTCAATACAGTCACTGCTCCATAAAACAACTCCACTGCCTTAACCTCCACAAATACATGGATACTGTCATTTGATTTATTTTTCACTTACATTTTTATCTGCATCAGAATTCACCTGGCATGATCTGTGCCTGAAGAATCATATTTGCTGGCTAATTACTTTGATTCCAAAGAAATATCAATGCATTGGAGCAATATTACTGGCCCCATTTATTAGACAATGATAGCATGAAAATTAATTTTGCGAATACAACTATATATGGAATATATCACTGATAAATAGAAAGAGGTTAACCCATTAAAGAGTAAGTAGCAGGGTTCTGAAGAATAGTGTTATACGTCCCCACGTGTTGCTACAACTGTTTAAATAACGTACCTGTAATTTTTATTTTTATGGTTAACATCCTGACAACTTCTTACACTTATAACTTTAAAGTGCTTGAAATGGCTGCTCTAGTGTACTGGGGTTTGAGATCTGTCCTCTAAATCACTGCAGGAAGAGCGATTAAAAAAACATAACAAGTACTCTAGCTTTTCTGTTCTGTACCACATCATGGATCGTTATTGCTGTTACCTGTTTGACAATGTGGGCAATAATCTTTACACTATCAGTGCACTAGAGCGGCCATTTTGAAAAGAGCTTTGAACAGACTAAAGTTAGAAGTGTAAAAAGTTGTCAGGATGTTAAACAACGAAAAGAAAAATTACAGGTACGTTACTTAAACAGTTGTAGCAACACATGGGGATGTGTAACTCTGTATTTTTCAGAACCCTGCTACTTACTGTTTAAGGTGCAAAGGACATGTGTCTCACAAATAGCATTATGCTAACTATTTTTTACAATGAGCTGCAAAGTTTACTGACAGGTTGGATGTGCTCAACCAAATAGTCAGTTTCCTTGTGATACTTGAGTCCCTCTCAAATGTATTTTAAGAAGAAATGGTTTGAACAACCGCTCAATTCCTTGTTACCTTAAGGGGTTAAAAGGCAGAGAAAAAAAAAGAAAATGGAAAAACACCTTCAATGAGAGAATCAAAGAATACAGCTGGGTACAAAACATGACAATAAAAATGCTGTCTTATGTACCTTGGTAATACAGCTTTCTCACTGTCAATACACTGCTACAAAAAGGTGACTGAATATGAAACCAATATTCAGTTTGTATCTCAATCTGTTTATAAAATAATAGCTGTTAAAAAAAGAAAAGAAAAAAAAGAATGCTCTTAAAACAATCAAGAGCAACAGAGAACATTTTTAACACAGTGCTACTCACAACTCAAAATTCAAAACATACCAACATCTTTGTTCATTGCTTGAGCAAGTTCAGCAACAGACATACGCTGCTTAATTTCTACTTCTTGCTTTTCTTGTTTTGCTTTTGGTTTTGGAATCTTTGTCTTTCCAGAGCCTTTACCCTATGAAACAAAAGAAAAGAGGAAGCTGCACTGACTTTAAAACATTTTTTTTACTGGAAAACAATACTGGAATGCTGCTTTTCTGTCCCGTTGTGATACGAAACGCTACACCCCATTATACAGTCAAATACCCACTTACACCCACTTCACTTAAGAACCACCCCCCACCCAGCACAATATATAGCCAATACCATAAATGCGTGTGCTGTCTATATAAGGATAAAATGCAAATGTTTAAAGTGGTGACACTTACCAGCTTTGTGGAAAACAGTCTGGTTTGGCTAATGGAGACCATGATTAAAGTCTCATTGCACCACTTTGGGGTGTTGAGGAACCTAGATAGTTTAGTGCAGTAAGCAGGTGATCCAAGCGTTGTGCGCCGTGTTCTGTGGACTTCCTTATAGCACAGGGCACAGAGCTGTCTGCAGGCAGTGTTATAGCGCAGCAGGTTCTCCAGAAAAAGTTTTCCACTCATATTGACTATGAAAAAAATAAAAATAAAAACATTTAAAAATAATAGTTAGACAGCCCCCCCCCCCCCCCAGGTTTTGCATTTGTATGTAACCAAAATCCTAAATATGTTCAGAGCATACACTACCTTGCATTAAATATGTCTAAAATGGAATACAGTTTCTGAATGAGAATGTAGAAGTAAAGAGGGTTTCACCCCAGATCATAAATTAATTGTTTTATTCCGCTGCAGGCTGGAAATTGATTGTAGGGTTGTTTACTGGTGTAGTGTTATTTTCAGTTACGTGGGTAAAAAGTGGTACACAGCCCACTGTGCTTGCTTGAGCATGCCTAAACAACTTCTGCTAAGAAAGCAGGGACGTGCCCATTCAAATCTGGTACGTTATGTTTTAGGTCTTTTACAGCTTTTTAAATTGCATTTATCATATTTTTCACAACTAAAAAAGTAGTATGCGAATATTTATCATATGCAATACATTGGGTCTTGTACATTTTTTTTTTACTTCTGCAACTTTGCGGTGGACTAGTCTTTGGTCTTGTTCGTCGTTAATTGTTTTTTTCTGTTCAGAGAAATTGATTGTCTCTTTCCAGTTTAGGTTTGCAAAAAAATGATGTATAATTAATGGCAAATGTACCTCTGTTTGACAATTGTAAAACACATCAAATCGCAATTGATTGCACAGGTACCAAAATCTCACTGCACACCACTTTCTAATTACATGGGTCAAGTGTTGGTACACGTACCACATTGTGACGATGTACCACTTTATAACACTACATCAGGTTTGAACGTAGTAAAGACACAACTGCTATGTAAATAATTAAATTTCATGTCGTGTGAGCTTAACCTGACAACACACCAGAATGGTTTGTGCCTCGTTTTTCTGTATTTCGGAGTTGAATGACAGGTCCATAACATTTGACTCGTGTCACTATTCCGTTATCAGTACTGTAACGTACGAATTTGATATTAGACAGTCACAAATATTTTAATTTAAGTAAGAATTCTACACCAAACCAAAGTGTACTGACCAACCCCATGAAAATACACAACTATAATACCGGGGTTGTTTTTAGATTCAAGTGTTTTATTAAACATGGCGTGTTAGACAACTTTATTATTTTACATTACACGACAATATTTACCTGTTTTCTACCGTTGCATCAGCTGCTAAATTGAATTGTAATTGTTCGCATTGTTATTTTTGCAAAACTAAGATTCTTATGTTCTGAATCCCCGGTCACTGAAGTCATTCCTGTTTCTCTATGCGCGTCGCCATGACACTTACCCCACAATGCATTGCTATCCAGAGGCGCTGCTTGAGTTCAGAGGGTCCATGTTTCATATGCAAAGGGTGTATAGTTGCTGCTGGAAGGGAATTACTGTATTATGATTTGAATAATTCACTGAAACAGTCCGTTCGTGACTGGAACTCACTTCCAAATTGCAACAGGAAGATGCAACTTTTATGTATTACAGAATCAATGTCAGGCAGTCATTTTCATTACACATTTCATTGGTCAGACATGACGGACTCATTGGACACAAGTGTACGTTCGCAGATTCCCAAGCAGCAATTATTTAAACTGTAGTGAAGCAGTACCCATGGTTCAGGCAAAAGTCTGTTTGCATTTTTTTCTTCTACCATTCGTTTTAACAATGCGCTCTCTTGTTGTTTGCACTCTGCAGCATGGAAGATTTTTGTAAAAATAGTTATTTTGTAAATGTCAGCGTATAACAAATGCTTTTTGTTACGGTGCCATTTAAACAAGTACAGACCAACTGCAAGAAATTATACTGTAACCCGGCAGTGAATGACAGACGCGTGACCTGGCACAGCTGCTTGGGAGGAATCAGGAACGAGGGACGGACAGTTGCTGAGGGGTCTGCAGAATTGACGAGATTTTACACCATGACTTCGGCAGAATTACGAAAAGAACTGGAAGAGTACTTAAAAAATAATAATAT